>NC_133658.1:526150202-526509204 GCF_037893015.1 Macrotis lagotis
TATTGCATTATGAAAAGACAGTCTTGCTGCTTTTTGTGGTAGTTGTCAGTGGCAAATAATGCAACCTTCATCTCCCTCCATGCTATTTCCTTGACCTTGATCTATGAAACAATATCTCTGGTGCCATACTTTGGTTCTTTTGTTCTCAGAAAATATTTTCTTTACCAGCTTCCTGACTTGTTAATCTCTCATTTTCTTGAACTGGGAGGGATGGTGGAAAGGAGTGATGTATTCTTTTCATGCTATTTCACCCTACTTCCAGGCTTGGTTCATTGCCTCCTATCCTGTTAACTCTGCTAATTTATAGCATTTTCAAGCCATATTTTACCTCTACCTCCACTGATGAGTTGGATTAACAAATCATCTGCTTCAAATTAATTCATCTAAGGTTACTTATACTATATTCTGGAATACTAAAAGCATTTGCTGATATGATCACTGAATCCCCATCTTTTATGTTTGAGAAATCATGAATAGAAAAGAAAAATGCTGGAAGAGCAGAGATTAGCATTCCAATTTTCAAAAGAGAATATTGAAAACTATCTCTAGGTTAGTTTACTCTGAATCTTTGGTGAAATTTGAAACATATTAGACTGTTTAAGAATATATGAGGCCAGGGCGGTTAGGTGGCACAGTGGATAGGGCAGCAGCCCTGGAGTCAGGAAGACCTGAGTTCAAATTTGACCTCAGACACTTAATAATTACCTAGCTGCGTGACCACAGCAAGTCATTTAACCCCATTGCCTTGCAAAAAACAAATACAACAAAAAAAGAACATATATATATATATATATATATGTATATATAAAAGGCCTCATAATCTCTAGGAGTCACCATGGATTCTAAACTCACTCCTTTTTGAGGCATCATAGATCAGATAAGAAAACTGCCATCCTGTTGTACTGTTATGGATAATACAGTTGAATTTCTATAAGGCATTTAGCAAAATCACTAACATTGTTCTTGTGGGGGGAAATGGACTAGGTTTGAATAGTTAAATGAGCACACTAAAAACAGTGACAATTTATCAACTTTCATTTGAAGGCTCTTTAGTGGGTTATTATAAGACTCTATACACTTCCTTGCTTTATTTAATCAATGACTTAGAGACACATGAGATCCTTAACAAATTTGAAGATCACAAAAAGCTTTGAATGTCAAATCAAGATAAGTCAACAAGTTTTTATTAAGTGCCTGCTCTGTGCCTTATACCATTCTAAGCACTAGGGTTGCAAAGAAATTTAAAAAAATAGACCATGCCTTCAAAGAGTTCACTAACCTAATGAAGGAGGCAACAAGCAAAATAACAGAATAGAAACAATATATGATATAGTTATAGCAAATATAACTATTGCATGATAGTCAGAATCACTAAAGGTCTTGATAGACTGAAATAAAGTGCCGAAATTAACAACATGAAGCTGTCAGATGATTTTTAGTTCAAAATAAACATGTAAAATAAAAACTTTATTGGAATAACTATACAGTCTGAAATTCCAACATCAGTTACTCAAGTCCAAGATGTGAGAAACAGTTTAGCAAGTATTTCATATAAAAACTCTTAGAGATTTAAGTTTAGTTTAGCCTTATTGTGGCTGCCAAAAAAGGTGGGAAAGAACTGCTGATGAATTGATGGAAATATAATATTCAGATCAGAGAAACTAGTGTGGGTGCCTGCTAGATGCTTCCATAACCGCAGGGGTTAGAATGTTATAAATGACTGTCCCAATATGGGCATCTAGACATGAGATAAAAGAAGGATAAAAGGTTTATTTTGATTCTAAGGATATATTTGACAACACACTTCAAAAATATTTATTGATAGTCCTGCTATTGAGTCCTGCTACCTGTTCTATTGAGTACTCAAACCTACCCCTCTGTCCTCCTTTTTCTCCATGCAGAGAGCACACAAATGGTGGTGGATACAATCCTGGAATAGTCCTAGAGAATCTTCCTGACTTGAGGAGAATTTTGATCCCTTTTGTGGAAATCTTAAGCCTCTTTTGTATAATGAATTCCTTTGGCATCCTGCTAAAGCCTATGAACTGTTCCTCAAAATAATATTTGTTGTCTACCTTCATAATTAAAGAAAATATTCAATTTTAGGTAGAGCTAAGAAAAAAATGAAGAAGCAATTTTTTTTCTCTACTCATCCATTGATCCTCTGAAATCTATTCATGGACCCTTAGAAAGAAAAGTGGGGAGTGTCTGTGAACTCCACATTTAGAAACCTTATTTTATAGATATTTTAAGGATGAGAGGGACCAAATTGCCAGTGCAAAGTCTTCTATTATGTATCAGACAACAAAGCTTTGATGTTCTGGATTTAAAGAGTAAATTACTAATTGGAAACATTCCCCAATTTCCACATAAATTCCTACATGTTCCATGTACAATTTCCATATAAATTCCTACAATGTTCCATGATCTACCCATCCTTTTGGAATTCTATCTACATCACAAGGCCTTCTCAAATTCAAACTATGTGTACTAATCCTAGGGATGTCCTGAAACAGGAAGAAATAGTTCTATAGTATCAAATGGCCATCAATCACATTTGGAATGCTGTGTTTAGTTCTGGGCACCACAATTTAAGGGAAATTTGATAAACTGGATAGCTTGAAAGTGTCAAGAAAGGTAAAGGATATAGAAATTGTGTCACATGAGAAATGATGAAAGAAATTTGAGATGTTTACCTTGGAGAGAAAAAGGCAACAATATGATAATTTTCAAACATTTTCAGGACCATTATATAGAGCAATAATACTAATACCTGATAACAGTATTATAAGAGTTTCAAAGAACTAAAGACACCATTATGTCTCCTCACAGATAACTAAAGAGGTGAGTAATTCAGGCATTATTTTCTTTATCTTACTGATAAGAAAGTAAAGATTCAGACAAGGAAAATGACCTTACTAAGAATTAGATGTTAGTATCAAAACCAGGATTAGATTTATTCCAAAAAGTTACATTCTAAGGGAAGAATTAGGACAAAAGGGTGGAAGATATTGGGAGATAGATTGCAAAAATTATTTTTAACAAAAATATCCAAAAATAATAAAAAAAAATCTAAATCTCTTAGAATCAGTTGTCATGTTAGGGAATGAGCTTCACAGACATGAAAGCCTTCAGACAGAGACTGATTGGGGATCTATAAGGAATATTGTTGAGGGGGGAATGGAATATTATTTGTATTAATGGAGGGAAGTTATACTAGATGATCTCAAAGGTTCTTTACAACTTATTTAATCTTTGATGTCATGATATTCCTTAATGCTGAATTTTATCCTTGGGGGGGAAATATGACTTTTAAATCAAATGAATGTGTGGGATGAATGTAACCACTTAAATAAATTTCGGAGATTTCTCAAGGTGTGAAGAGAAAAAGCTTTATTTGATTCTGGCCCCACTCAGCCTTAAAGATGGAGAATAAGGCAAAGAGAGATAAAGACCCTAAGGAGATTCCCCCACCCCCACTGACCCATCCTCATTGGTGAGGAATGTGGTCTTTACCATCTAAATGTATAAACTAATCTAAAGAAAAAAAAACATATAATTCAAACAGAGATGATTGCCCTGAGGAATGTATGGACATCTGGACTTCAGCAGATAAAACAGGGTCACTTGACTCTTTACATTTCCCTTCATGATACCCCAGAAGTTCCTTGTCAGGGGATGAGGGGCAGAAGAGAAGAAGAGATATAACACACAGTTCAACTATTTCTAATCTATAATATGCTACTGAAGAAATCTCAGGCCTTATCCCCACTCATGAAGTAATACATGAAAAGCACTTTTTAAACCCTTAGAGCACTATATAAATGCTAGATTTTATTCTTTTTGCTTTCTCTGTCATCATGATACTTGACTTTACAAATCCTTGCTGCTATAACAAAAATAATAATAATTATAAGCATGATAATAACACTCCTCTATATGTTACACATAAAGAGGTAGCCAGCATTATAAATTCAATCAAGAATGAGGATATTTCCTTGGCTTGTGCAGGGCGTAATGGAGCATGGGATATAAAGATTCAAAAATAGCCAAGCGATTAAAAAGATATGTAGTTTTTTTCCCACACACTATTGCTTAATGAAACTTTGAGACTTCACTGTGAAAATAGTTTATTGTTTTCTTTTCTTGCAGATCATTTCAGTTTTTAATCTGTTTATTTAATAGACTAATTTGGGGTAATAGATTTCATTGGAAATGAAGAGGGTTTTGTTGGGAAACCACAAAGCAGAAAATAATAAGAGTTAATAGATAGGAAAGTGTCTTGTCAGTGAACGCTATTTCATTTTGATTTGGTCTGTAAGAGAATTCTACATTCATTTCTAAGCAACTTAATATCATTTTGCTAGTACTCAAACACATTGAGGGCTGTTGGACTTTACATGTTTAGTTCTAAGGAATTAGATGAAATAACTAAAAGGAACTTTCAAGTAGGGGATTCTTTTTACCAAGGCATGTCAGAACCATCTCTGCAATTTGTAGTCTTAGAAAGATTTATAGGATGCTGTGAAGTTATATGATTTGTCCATAGTCACAGTGACAGAGGTGACTTGAACCCATGTGTTCCTGGTTTCAGGGCCTGTTCTGTATCCACTATGCAATGTTGCTTCTCATACAGGTTTTAGTAGGCTCAAAGAATAGTTCAAGTTATAAGCATTGCACATATTATTTGTTCAAATAAATTTTGTTGTGTAGTTGCTCAGTCATGGCCAATTTTTCATGACCTCATGTACCATAATGTTATGAGAATTGTTTGGCAAAGAGACTAGAGTAATTTGCCATTTCCTCCTCCACTAAAATTATATAGTTTCTTTCAAACATGATTTTGACTTTTAAGTTACCCCATATAGGAAACTTGAATCTTTAAAAGTGATGAAAAACAGTCACAATAAAAAACAAACTCAACTTTTTTTA
The DNA here is from genome assembly GCF_037893015.1 of Macrotis lagotis. Lineage (NCBI taxonomy): Eukaryota > Metazoa > Chordata > Mammalia > Peramelemorphia > Peramelidae > Macrotis > Macrotis lagotis. The sequence goes on from NC_133658.1 coordinate 526,155,135, forward strand.
ATGCAAAGTGGAAAGTGGGATAGAAAGTAGCATAATAGGAAATACATAATGATCAGAAACTGCAAGAAAGACCACAGATTCTATTCTAAGGGCATGCTTTTGATTTTGATGTTGGTACCTTTAAATGTTTACTTTAAAAGAATATTTTAAAATTATTCATCTTATATAAATGTGTCTTTTGGGTAATTTTTATATAAGTTTTTATGTATTATAAGTATTTATGTATTGTATATGTATATATATGTGTATGTATGTGTATATATATATTATATATGTATGTATATATAAAATTTATGCTTATAACACACAGCAGCTTCCAAAAGTATGGTTAATGAGGATCCCACACTCTAAATTTCTAAAGCTGCTTACAGGTAACAGATTTTTTAAAAGGAAGTCCCTGAATCTCTGGGCTAGTGTTCTTAAAATGGACCTTGTGTTCTGGTTGCAGAGGTAATTTTGATGATAGAAAGGGAAGCAAGAGAGTCAAGTTAAATCTTGCGCCAAACCAAATCTAAAAGCTTAAGATCATAGACCTAGAAATGAGAGGAACCTCAGAGACTAGCTCCTTCAATTCTGTAATGAATTGAATCCAGATGCTCTGAATCCACAATCAATGCTCTTTCCCTGTTACACTGTTGTCTTCCCAAAAGAAGATGATTTAATATCTGTTTATTTCTTACCATTTGTCTAACTTCCCCTTGATTATGTGGGTGGATGAGTGTGTCCCCAAGGTCTCTTATGTACACCAGAACACTACAAATTGTTTGAGAAGTTGGGCACAGAGATATTTGTATTTTTGGCAGTGCCTTCTGAGCCTTTTACTATTATTTTGGGGTCCTATGACCTGAATAGAAGTTCTGTTAATACATGATACAAACTTATTCACATTAATTTTTAAATTGCAAGCATCTATTCTGAATCCTCAAGAAAACAATTGAAGCATATATAATACATAGTTTGTTATTAGAATTTTGTTTTAATAGCAGCACATCACAGAGCAGAAATTTTTCCTAAATTAGAATGAAAGCTCAAATTCCATATTGTGGTTAAAATTTCATGAATATCTTCCATTTCATTATTAACTTCTATTGAATTAGAATTGGGAAAATAAATAATTTTAGTTTTCCTCTTATCCCTCCAAGGGACTCTGTAGGTTTTTATTTTCCATGCTTATCCTTATGTCTCTATCTCAAAGAAAAACTTCATTTCATTTGGGGGATTGTTTACTGAAAATGACAAGCAAATGACATCATTCAAACTTATGCATAATAATTATCTTCTATTTATTAACATTGTTCATTATTTCCACTTTAGAATTTTTTTGGGGGGGGCAAACATGTTATCATAGAAAGTAGTGATTCACTCAGATCCTTAGACTAAACCTGCCACCCACTGCTTTCAAGTTTTCTATGCCTGAAAATAAAGAGATTTAATTGGATATTATTGAAGGAATGCAGAAACTAACTCTCTTGTTTCAGCCATCCCTCTTCCTTCACAAACAACTCCCTGTTTGATTCCTAGCCTTGTGAGAAAATTGTCTGATGCACAGTAACCATAAACTGCATTCAAATTTTGGGGAAATGGTTGCTAAAGAAAGAAAATTGAATAGGTGATATGAAAAAAAAAGAAGGAAAGGATGAGTCAAAGTCTTTTGTTTGTGAATGGATATGGATAATTTTTTTTTAATATTGACTGACTAAAGCTGAGAAGAGAGCAGGGATGCTTAAAGTATACCAGAGGGCAATTCTCATTCTATTCTAGCATGTTGTATCTCCCCAACAGATAAGAGATATATTCTAGAGTCTTTTCAGATTTTTGGGTTCCAAATAACCTCTTCATCATAATCCAGTAACATGTTATTTATCCTAGGGAACATATAAACATTTGTTGTTCAGTCTATATTTTTTCAGTCATGTCTGATCCCATTTAGGATTTTTTTTAGGTTTTTGCAAAGCAAATGGGGTTAAGTGGCTTGCCCAAGGCCACACAACTAGGTAATTATTAAGTATCTGAGGCTGGATTTGAACTCAGGTACTCCTGACTCCAGGGCCAGTGCTCTATCCACTTCGCCACCTAACCACCCATTTGGGATTTTCTTGACAGAGATCTAGAGTGGTTTGCCACTTCCTTCTCCAGATCATTTTACAAATTAGAAAACTGAGACAAATGAGTTAAGTGACTTACCTAGAGTCACAGAGTTAATAAGTCTCTGAGACCAGATTTGAAATCAAGATTTCTCCCAGATTTCAGATATAGTACTCTAATTGCTCACCTAACTACCTATATGTATGTGTAATTATATATTACATATCATATATATATAATATTTCTTTGCAAAGGCAGATATAATTCTATAATTTCATGACTTAGACCTTTCAGTATAGTCATTTCAATTGGACTGAATTTGTTTTGACAAAAGCAAAAGAAAGGGAAGTGACATTGTGCTCTTGAAACCCCTTGTTAATTAAAATCCTCACAGGAGAAGTGGCCTTGACTTAGAATCTCTCTTTGTAGTTTCAAGAGTTTCTTTGCATCACTAATCATGTATCTGTCAAAGTATAGGATGGTGTCAATAAATATTGTGAAAGTCAGGTTAAAACTAAGTCACTGCAGGATGATTCAGAGATTTAAATAAATACAGACATAAACATACACACACCCACATGCAGATACACACACATGCCTATATATATATAAAATTGTGTACACATATTTGCATGTATTTTTATTATATGCATACATACATATACAAATATACTTTATAAAACACTCAATTTTGCCTCAGGGTCATCTCCATTGAAAATCATTAAGGGCTACAATTTGTTTTCTTATTACAGAGGAAAAAGAGACAAAAGAAAAAGTATGGGCAACATTCTTTTGAACTCCACATCGTCATGCTAAAAATTAGGGATACAAAGAAAGGCAAAAACCATGGTCCCTATATTTAAGGAATTCAAATTTTAATGGGAGAGACAATATGTAAATAACTATACATACAAGATTAAAATATATACAAAATAATTCAAAGAGAAGGACCATAGTATTTGAACTGAAACTTAAAGGAAGCTAGGGAAGGTATGAGGTTGAGGTGAGAAGAGAATGTTTTCTAGACTTGAAGGAGAGCCAATGAAAAGGAGAAAAATCTGGAGATGGCACATAAACTGCAAGTAGAACCTGTCAATCATAAAATCCATAGGGAGACATAGGATGTGAGAAGATTAGAAAGGTAGGATGAGTCCAAGTTGTTATAGCTTTTAGCTGTCAAACATAATAGATAGGGAGTCAATGGAGTTTACAATTTGGAATCAAAACTGGAGGAAATCACAACCAGGTTAACATGATACACTAGAAATTCATTATTCCATTTCATCTGGGAAATCAAAGGAATAAGGCAATTCTTTTATTCTTTCTTAATTGATTTCTTATATCATTCTCCACAGAAAATTATTCAAACCCGTTGCTTCTCACCTCAAGACTCTCACACCTCCCACTTCCCTAACTCAACTGAGGTCTTGGTTCTTATCTTATGGAGAAAATGGAGACTGTTCCTCATGTGATTCCTCTCCTTTGGTGTTAATCACTGGGAAAGAGTCAAAGTTATATACAAGTAGCCAGAATGATAGCAGTTTCAAAAATTAGTAGATTTGAAGAGAGGGAATCTTGGCTTAAATCTCACCTCCTTTTATTATTGCTGTGAGCATTAATGCTGAGACCCTCTAGGTCTCAGTCCTTATCTGTTAAATAAGGCAATTAGACTAGATGATCTCTCTCTCTCTCTCTCTCCTCTCTCTCCTTTCTCTCTCTCTCTCTCTCTCTCTCTCTCTCTCTCTCTCTCTCTCTCTCTCTCTCTCTCTCTCTCTCTCTCTCTTTAGGTTTTTGTAAGGCAATGGAGTTAAATGGCTGTTAAGGCCACACAGCTAGAAAATTATTAAGTGTCTGAAGCCAGATTTAAACTCAGGTACTCCTGACTCCAAGGCCAGTGCTCTATCCACTGCACCACTTAGTTGCTCTAGATACTTTCTTTCAGTTCTAAGTCTGAGATTCTTGTTTCAAACCTGGAGTGTGATTAACATCAACTCAAAATAATTTCAGAATTTTAAGGGATCTTAGGGCTCACTAGTCTAACCCCATCATTTTACTTGTGGGAAATTGTTATCCGAGTAGGTTCAATGATTTGACCTAAGGGATGCAGCTAGTTAGTGTCTTACCTGGACTAGAACCTACTTCTTCCAGTTCCCAGATCAGTGAAAACAGGATCCTAGACTCAGGATTTAGAGCTAAAAGGCATCTTAGAACTCATTTTGCAGAGTATTGGATAAGAGAAATCACCTTCCCAAGTTAGATTGGTGAGATTAAATCCCATCTCTTTTTGCTGCAAATCCAGTTCCTACTATATGTAAAGCACCTGAACAAGCAATGAGGGAAATACAATTTTTTTTCTCCCTTCTTGCCATCAAAGTGCTTATAATATAATAATGTCATAATGACATAATGATTTCTAGAGTGCTCTAAGGTTTATATGATAGATTATACAAAAACTGATCATTTTAAGTAGAGATTCCTGGAAAATTAGAAGGTATCATTGGAGTTGGTTTGCAAAGGATGGGGAGAATTTGGACAAATGAAGCTGGCAAGGAGAGGGAATATTCAGGACTGTTCTAGGATTGGAGAACAATGTACTTCACAGCATGTACATAGTTGTGACAACTAGGTGATGGAGGGGAGAGAACTTTGAACCTGCAGTCAGGAAGACAGAAGATACTTTTAGTTCTATTTGATTACTACCTTTAATTTATTCCCCCTGCCTGAGCTAAGAGTGTTCATCTTTTAAAGGGAAAAATCTAAAAGAGAATTTAGAGAAATAATTATTTCTTAATATTTTATCATACTAGAAAAGAAACTGAAAAATATGCCTTTACCTGGGAAGATCACTAATTTGTTCTTTTGTTCACACATGCATATATATCTCTGTGCACAAAACAACATAGGTGGGGTGAGGAGGTGGGAGAAAATGTTTAAATTTTTAAGGTTCAAATAACAGGAGCAGAATATAAGGGAAGAGCTTGGAAGTCAGTTCAAAAAGGACAGGAAGAGGGACTGTGACTGGGATCCAATGGTTTGAGAAACTCTCTAATGATAGTAGCAGCAGTAACAGCAGTAGCGGTATTGGCAATGGAAGGGAAAGATATAAACATCTATATTGTGCCTATAATATTGCAGACACAGTGCCAGTTTTTTTACAAATAATATCTCATTTGATCTTCACAGCTTTGATATTCTTCCCATATCAAAGTTGAGGAAAATGAGTCAAATAGATTGTGGGACTTGGCCAACTAATACGTGTCTGAGACCAAATTTCTCCTTGGGTCTTCTTGACTTCTAGGTCCAGAACTCTATTCATTCTACTAGCTAGTTTCTTAAATTCCTATTAAGGTAGGCTAGGTATTGTGCCTACCTACCAAAAATAGAAACAAGAATAAGAATAACAACAATAATAGCATTTATATAGTGCTTTAAAGATTTTCCAGGCATTTTACAAATATGATTTCATTTTATCTTCACAACTATGAGAGATAGATGCTATTATTATGCTTATTTTGGGAGTTACTAATAATTATCTGAGGTGGATTTGAACTAAATCTACTACCAGTGTATCTTATTTTATAGTCTTAGATCAAGAAAAAGGGAATCTTTTTTCTGTAAAGGATCATTTAGATATTTATAATATCATTCAATTGCTAATTTGGCCAAACATTTAATTAAATCACCCCTAAAAAGCCCCTAGATTTATTGAATTTCAAATTCCACCTGTGGTTGCCATGGCAGCACCAGACTTTCCCCACCCCTGTTTTAGATCATTTCTTAAAGTACTGACAAGTTCAGTTTACATAGTGATTTTTCAGAAGTAAGAACTGAACCAGTGTGTTGAAGGAAGCTCTAACAATGGTCTTTCTTTAAAGATGGGAGAAAATGAGGCACATTGAACAGTTAACAAAAGGAGATTTACTTTGCTAATGGAGCAAGGGTATCCAACACGAAAGATGGATCTGATAGAATAAAGAAAATGGTGATTCACATGATCTTCAGAAATCCACCAAGTCTGAGAGATCTTATTGCATATGGATAGGACTTCTTAGGCCCTCAAAGCTGCTGTCAGGGATATAGGAATCAATGCTTTGTGGAAAGCTTATACCTATTATAGAAAGGGAAAGAGATGGCAGGGGTGGCCATGTTGCAAAGAAATTCTGAAGGATATTAGTCCTTTCACACAAAACTTTCCTGGTGCTAAAGCCAGTTCTCTATATGACACCAGGATACATTCCTCCCAGGGAAATTCTAGTATCACCATAAGCTTATACCTTTATTGTATCATTATGCAATTTGGTTTGTCACATAATTTTATTTCTATATCCTCCTAGTCAAAGACCATATTTCTCTCCAGAATTTCTCTCTCTCTTGTCTTCCATGCATTTTTCTCCCATTCAGGTCAAGTCAATTGAACAAGCATTTATTAAGTGATTTCTTTATTTCATATATTTTTACTAAGCATTGAGAACACAAAGAAATGGGGGGAAATTCCTCTTCTCAAGGAGCTCCCAGTCTAATGGGGAGATAACATGGAAACAATTACTTGTGAACAAGATAGATCTAAATTGGAGCTCATCTTAGAAGGAAGGCACTAAGATCAATATTCTTTTGAATGGACTTGTGATTTTACAGGTATAGGGGAACTCTCTGAATCAACTAGTTTATGAGACCTACCCACTCTCTTATTTTTCTGAGAGGATTTGAATCCCTATTTCCCTGTCCCCAAGGATTATTCTAGCCACCCCGTCAGAGGTGTGAAACATGGGGTCCTTGCCCAATGTAACCCACAATACTCCCTAGTGCTACCTGAACCAGATTAAAATAGAATTGAGAAATATTTGACAAAATAAATAAAAATATAATGAAATATAGATAAGATTAATATGTGATATTTTAGGGATTTTTAGATGTAGTGCAGTGACCCCATTTCTATTTGAGCTTGACACCAATGGATTATACCTTGTTACTTCTTTGAGGGAAAGGTCCTTCTATTCAATTAATTCAATTAATTAATCAACATCTATAAACCACAGCACCATGATCTGAAGCAGTAGTCTTCAAACATTTTTGGTCCTGAACCCTATGAGCAAAGATTTTATTTATTTATACACACACACACACACACACACACATTTGTGTGTGTGTGTGTGTGTGTGTGTGTGTGTGTATCTGTATATATATATATATATATATATATATTAAATTTCTCTTTATATATGTCACAATACTAATAATTATAGGTATTCAAACATATATGAAAAAAGAAGCAATTTAAGAAAAACATGTTTAAAAACCTTTTTATGTTAGAGTCTGCAGAGAAGCACTGGAAGTCTTTGAGTAGGGAGAGATGACCTAACCAGACTTAGTCTTAAGGAAAATTACTTTGGTAGCTGTATGGAGGATGGAGTGGAGAGAGGAGAGCTTTGAAGTAGGGAGACCAGTCAGGAGGCTCCTTCAATACTTTAGTCAAGAGATAATTAGGGCTTGAATGGGAATGATGTGTGAGCCAGTAGAGAGATGAGCATACATATTACAGAGATAGAAATTTGGCAAATTAATTGGATTGTGAGGTAGAGAAAGGAATGGAAGATTGCACAAAGGTTTTGCATTCAGGTGAAGCTATTGTCACAACAAAATTAGTAAGTAGAAAGGATTTGAGGTTTAAAAATAATGTAGATTTATAGTACAATACATCTATGTCTTTTCATCCTGTTTAACTTGCTGTCCCAAGTGAAACAGAAGGGATGTGGGGTTGCTAATTTCTAACCCTAGGAGCTCAGGTTCAAGACTCAAGGTGATCTAATGAGCAGGATAATCTGATGCTGAAGTGTGAAAAGATTTTGCCTCTTTAGCTTATATCAAGTTGGGTTAAATTACTTTAGGTGGCTGAGGCTAATAAGAAGGGGGAAATTGGAAGCTTACATACTCAGGGGAAAACAACTGTGAGAAGAGGTCACTTGAGGGATTGCTACTGATATTAAGTGAAGGTGTGAGAAACCCAGAAATTGGCTATCGAACAGAGGGTGAAATGGGGTCTATTTTGCCACCCTCTGGTTGATTATAATTTATCATTAAGGTCTAGACTTCCACTTTGGAAACTACAGCCATAAATAAGCATTGGACTCTTTCTCTGACCCAATTCCTTGCCACATGTAGTTTATTAGTTGTCTTTTCCCCAAAAGTACAGAAATAAAATATATGGTTTGAAAATTTTTGTCTCATGTTGAAACAATGTAAAGAATCAATGGTGAATTAGAAACTCTTACTTCGAACCATATAGTAGCAATCATTGCTGAATTTATTATTACTTTTAAGGTGCTCAAGTGAGTGCTAATAAGCAATATAACCAACAAAATGGGAAAAATAGATATAATGCCTATAATCCAAACAGCTTGGTTAGCATTAGGATATTACAAAAGCCATTTTGAGATATCTATCCATGCCCTTTGAACAGCCCTGGAAACATACTGTTTGAAAGTGCTGCATATTTTCCTAACAGCCAGTGCAGAGAGTTTCCATATTCCTATGAATTAGGTGTTTCTATGAATCTTCATTTGATCCATGTGTTCACTTGGAATTGAGCCATTTTTCACTTGAGGTTCTTTAAAATGTGGTAGGAAAACTTACTTTGCTGGTACAGTGTGTTAATGCAGAGCTATTTTTACAGAGCAAGAACAGATACTATATATGAAATTTAAAAAAAGTTTCTGCATTTCTCCTTTTGAAATATAACCTTCTTTTTGTTTGCTTGTTTTTAAACTAAGTTTTTCTATCTTGCTCATGTTAGAAGTACAGTAGTTACTCCTGAGTCTGATAATATGTTCCATTTCTTTCCTGCAATGATTCACCCTTCTTTAACCAGCCAGGTGACCCCACTCCTGTCTCCTCACAACAGAAAAATCAGACCTAATGCAGACTCTAGATTGGCTTTAACCCTGTTAAAACTCAGAACTTCTAAATACAAGCCATCCATCAAGACACAGCATTCCCCAGGAACAAGTATGCACTTGTTGAACTCTTCCTATGCAAACAAATGTTACTATGAATCAATTAACTTTTTTTAAAAGTCACTACCAAAAATTATAATATTTTACTATATTTTTGGCATCCATCAACATAAGGCTGTTTTTTGTTTTAATGGTTTTTATATTTCAAAAATGTATTTTTATAAAGATATAGAATCACTATTTTATTATAGAAACTATCCTTTTACTATAGCAAAATTATTGTATAAAATTATTCTATAAAAATGCAGATCAATGCTTAACACCTTTTTCTACCAACAATATTTATATGGAAAGTGCATTAACACCCCATAATAAGCATCTCCACTCACCTACAAAAGAAGCATCTTCACAAATGATTTATAGCTAAGTCTATGCTTAGACATAGCTCCCAATCAGAGGGATTTGATCTTTTCTACAGTCATCATTTGTGATGTGAAGAGAAAAAAGATTGATCACAGCCACTGAGGAAACAGCTGAGGAAATGTTAATATCTCCTAGAGAACAATTTTGTCCATTTTGAAGAGTAAAAACCCAATTAGTGTCAAGTGTTCTTTATGTGTGCAGTCACACTGTACAAATGTTACCATTTGGAACCAAAGCAAAGTGTGTATTCCTGCCTCCTTTAAAAAAATTTATATACAGTATGTTGTTTCTTAAAAACAGACACCTAGCTTTACATTTGTTTGTAAGAAGCTTAAAAGATTTCATTCAAAATTCTGTCTTTCTGTTTATTTAATATTCATATATTATTCATAAACTTACTTTATAAGAATGAGGCATTGTGGCCCAATGAACTTAATAAAATGCTAGGGGTTTTCTAACTAATAGGCCTAAAATTCATATATATATATATATATATATATATATATATATATATATATATATATATATTTATATATATATATGTATGTATACACACACACACATGCATACACGTAGAAAGCATTTATTTATTTATCTGATTAACCTAGACTGTGTAACATAGTCATAAGAAATAATTTTTCAGTCAGGACAACCCAGATTTTCCTTAAAGGCCTCTAGTTAAAGAAAATCCAGTACTTTTCAAGGTATACCATGTAGCACAAGGTTGTGTTCCTAATAGAAACAAATAGAATAAGTATTTACTAAAATATTGAAATACATATTGTACTCAAATTATGTTTCTGATTTTATTTCTCCTATTCCCTAACATTTACTGCTCTGGTCAGGCTGATGTTCCAATCTACCAAGCATTTCACATTCATTTTTTATCCATGCCTTTATCTATGTCATTTTCCTGGCAAAATCATATTCTCCATTCTCTGCCTTTTTAAAATTCTGTCTGTCCTTTGAGTAGGTCATGTACTCTACTACCATCTCAGCTCTTGTCTTACCATTTTCATGAAACCTTCCATGAATACTAGGATGAATTATACCCCTGAATCTCTAGGATTATTAAAATCTAGAGCTGAAAGGTAATTTAAAAGACATCTAGTCCAACCCTTCATTTTACTGAAAAGAAAACTCCTTTAGCCCTTGTTATGCACATCTAGTACCTACCTAGCAAGAGTTTATTATTTGCTCACTTTTTGTGTTTGTCTGTCTTTTATCTTTGGACCCACATAAAAACTCCTTGAAGGAAACAAGTATGTCTTATATACCTTTGGAGTTACCATGATATCTAGCATAGTAATAGTTGATGCTTAAATATTCATAGTTAGTTTTGATGCTCAGTTACTCTCAGGCTCTTTGAATATTTTTAAGATTATCTTCCATAAAATTAGTGACCTGGGGGGAGTAGGGGGAGACAAAAGAAAATATCCATTTCAGTCTGATAATTTTTGAGGAAAATCTTGGGAAGTTGTAGGCTACTATTAGAAATATTATATATTGATAATAAATTGATAAAAAAATTCACAAATTGATAATCCTCAGTTCACTTCCAATACTATATATTACAATACAATGCAGTAAGCATTTATTTATTTATTTTAGTTTTTGCAAGGCAATGGGGTTAAGTGACTAGCCAAAGGTCACACAGCTAAGTAATTGTTACATGTCTGAGACTGGATTTGAACTCAGGTCCTCCTAACTCCAGGGCTTGTGCTCTATCCACTGTGCCATCTAGCTTCCCCAATAAGCATTTATTTAAGAATTTGTATTATCAGCACTGTACTAAGCACTTATAGTCTAAGCATAAATAACACAATATTCCTATTGACAATTTCCATTATTTGATTTATCATCATTGCTGCTCAAAAAATTCCCCAAAACCATTTGATTAAAAAAGACCTGTAACTCATTCTGCTCAATATCATTCTCAGACTATAAAACAGAATTTTTAAAAGAATGTACTCTTAGGATATTTAAGACCCTTTCCAGCTCAAACAGCTCAAACAAATATGTCCTATGATTCAATGAATGTTAATTAGATCTTAATTGAGAATAGATGTATTATAAATGATTTTATTTTCACTTTCCCATTGAAAGTGTATATAAGGAGGAAAAATTCGTATCATGTGGCTATAATTCAATGCAGGAAATAGTCTCTGAGCACCATCAGCTGCATACAAGAATGAGGCAGTGTGGTGTGAGGAATAAGAGCAAAGAAGAATTGGATTTAAGACCTGCTTCAACATTTACCAGCTCCTTGACTTCAGCAAGTCCTTTAATCTCTCTGAGCTTTGGATGCCTCTTTCAAATTTATCTATTGAATTAGAGATGGTTTATGGTCTTCAAGTCTCTACCAAAATATAGACAGATTGAATATGTGCACAGTATTATACTGAGGAAGTACTGAGTGAGATAAAATGACACTGAAAACATTGTTCTGCCTTGGAGAAGTTCTTATAGGTGAACTAAGACATGTTTATGAATAGCAATAATACTCAGAATATTATTAGGAATTCACAAGTCAAAGAAATGAGAAATTGGTTCAAACTAGATAGATCAGAGAATGATGAGTTAGATAGGTAGCATGTAATATAGAAGTAGAGTTTAAATCTGACCTCTGACACTTAACTAGTTCTGTGATCCTGGACAAACCTTTATTTGCCTCAGTTTTAAAATTAAAGCACCTATAACTTAGAGTTGTTGTAAAGATCTAATGGTGCATATTAGTTATTATGGATATGATTATATGAAGAAATGAGAGAAAGGGGTCCACAGTTTTAATGGAAATAGTAGTCGAGAAGAAGTTTTTTTCTTTTTTCAAATTTTTTAACTTATTTATTTAAAGTTTTCATTCTCTTCTTCCTTCTCCCATCCCTGAGACAGTGAACAATCAGATTTGGATTGTAAGTGTAAAGTTATGTAAATGTACAATTTTATATTAGTAATTTTGTGAAAGTAGATTTAAATAAAGGAGAAAAATAAAAGATAGAAAAAAATGTGCTTCAGTCTGTATTCAAACAATATCAGTTCTTTCTCTGGAGGTAGATAGTGTCATTTGTCCTTTGGGATTGTCTTGGATCATTGTATTGCCACAGTTCTTCATCAAACAATATTGGTGTTACTGTGTACAGTATTCTGGTTCTGTTCACATTACTGTGCATTAGTTCATGTAAATCTTGAGAATATTTTTGAGAGGTAAATGATAAATTCTGGTTTAGGTTTAGTTAATTGAAGATAGTATCTAGATGGATATGCTTAGTAAGAAAAAAGATACAGACTGACCTGTGATTTCACTGGGCTAAGTAACTTCTTCTAGAGATAAAGATAGTAAATTGTCTGTAATTTACAGTCTTAAATCCAGGGTTCCTAGGTAAAGTGACTTATCCAAAGAGAGTAAAGGTCAGAACTTGGAAGCAAGACTTCTTGGCTCCAAGGTCAACTTTCCATTGACTAAGTGATGCTGCCTTTCAGGTAATTGGGAAATTTGGACCTGGAACTCAGGAAAATAAGTCACCCAAATTGTCTTAAAATAACCTCAATTTGACTTTCTCCATGCACTGAACATATGCAAAGTTAGGGTCTGAGGAAATTAGAATAGTCTGTAAGTGTCAGAAATATGAATTAGAGTTGAAGAACTAAAAAGCAGTCAGCATTAGCAATCATTTTTACCTATGATAAATTTGTCTTTATAACTCAAAAATTGTCAGTATCCTTAAAAGTAGTTGACATTTATTGAGCACTCACATGTATTATCTCATTTTTGCCTCACAATCAAACTATGAATAAATGTCAGAGAGAATTTGAATCCAACATCCCTTACTCTAGAACACTTCATCCATTCTACCACTCTCCACCTAGGTAATGTAGCATTCATTAGTGTAGACTAGATTTATCAAACATAACATCCAGGTAGACCACACACACTAACCAAAATACCCCTAAGTGACTCAAATAATGTTAAAATGTTATTGGGAAATATTTAACAAAATAAATAAAAATATAGCAAGACAGATTCTATTAACAGGTGGTCTTTATGGAAAGTTTAATGGCCCCTGTTTCTGTTTGAGTTTGTTATCATTGGTGTAGACTGCTAATTTGCCAACTATTTTGCAACTAAGTTTTCTCATTTGTGCATTTTAAGGAAATTGTCAAGGAAATCAATCTTCTAAGTTTCTTGTGTCATAACATTTTTTTAAATCATAATGAGAGAACTTCCAGGTTCAACTTGAACAAAAGAAAAAAAAGTTACTTAAAAATTTATTTATAGAAAACTGTTTCAGTTTGCAACAATCACCAGAAGATCAAAGATTTAATAGAAGATATCTTAGGAATCATTAAGTCCAACTCCATTTTACAGATAGCAAAACTGAGACCCAAAGAGGTTAATTGATGACATAGTAGATTCAGCTAATAAATATCAGAGATGGAAACTTAGCTATAGATACTTTGATTTTTGAATCCAATATTATTTTCATTATGAGATAATATATTTATACACATATATCAGTGGATATTTTCACATGCATATATGTACATACATATACACATGTATGTTTAAATATATGTAGAAAAAGTTTGTGTTTATAATATGCCTATCATTCTAAGATGTGTAAAAAATCTTACAATTTTAGTGAAATTTATGATAGAATATCTAGTAGTAATGTATAAAATTGATATCTCATTTTTCCATCTTTGGCACTAGTCAAACAATTGCTAATCCTTGTCATGCCATTAAACATTGCTTGAACCACTTCAATGCCTACTGGTCAATGACTTATTGCTCCTTTTATACTCTAATTAACCCTATCTCGATCCACTGCAAACTCCCCTTGCCAAGAATCTTCCAAGCATTCCTCCTATGCTAAAAAATCCACACCAAACAGTAATATTAACCTTAAGCCTGAAAACTTTTTTTCCTTTTGATAGTTTTCTTCTTTTTCCAATGAATGGCATTATTTTTAAAATTTCTATTTTAACATTTCATTTAATCAGACAAAAAAAATCAGCAATCATTTATTATGTATTATTCTTCATTGGTAAACTGTGCTAGGATCCTACCTCAGCGACTGTGGGCTCCTGGATAAGACATTTATCCTCCTTAGGTCTCAGTTTCTTTCTCAATAAAATAGAGGTTATAGTCATTTTTAATTTCATAGTACTGTTGTGAGGTTCAAATTAGATAGTGTATATTATGATAGTATGTGTATATATAAATACATATATGAATAAAAATATAATACATATTAAATATCATACTGGCTTAATAATAAAAATACTGGTTATTATTTCTTAGACCCTTGCAATGTGTGAAGTGTGTGAAGTGTAGGGCATTAATCTCTGCTTGTACAAAGCTTGCAATCCAAACGGGAAGACAGAACTAACATATATAAAATGATTAATGAGTGATACATTAAACTGTTTGGGTAGGACTCCTATCATGTTGCTTCCTCTATCAGTACTCTTGTCAATTTTCCAGGAGTACCTATTTCAGAAAAGTCAAAGATCTACATCACTGGAGGAATTGTCTTCATCTTCATCATAATGAAATTACTGGTCGAGTCCTAATTCCTATCCCAGACAAAGATATTTGAATTTTAATGAAGGCCCATAGAAACAAAGTTCTAGTTAAAGAATTGACTCTCAAATGGATGTAGCAAGATGACTCTGAATCCTAAGAATATGCTGGTGTCCCCAAGTTTTCTGAGTCTATGGGAGAATTGCTTAACCACTGCCACCTTTGAAATTGGCTTGGATCACTCTATTGCTGAGAATATCTAAGGCCTTCATAGTTGATTTTTGCACAAGGCTACTGTTACTGTATACAATGTTCTTCTGGTTCTGCTCAATTCATTTTACATCAGTTCATATTAGTATTCCCTAGTTTTTTTTATGAAATTTGCCTGCTTGTCATTTCTTATAGAACAATAATATTACATTCCATTCATTTATCACAACTTGTAGCACAATTATTCAATTGATAGGCATCCCTTCAAGTTCCAATTCTTTGCTGCCTCAAAAAGAGTTGCTTTAAATGTTTTTGTATAAATAACCCCCCTTCCCTTTTAAATCTCTTTGGGATACAGATCTATTAGTGGTATTGCTAGATCAAAAGGTATACATGGTTTGATTGGTCTTTGAGCATTGTTCTGAATTTCTCTCCAAAATGGTTAGATCAATTCATAACTCTACCAGCAATGCATTAGTGTTCCAATTTTCTCACATCCCCTCCAACATTTATCATTGTCCCTTTCTGTCATATTAACCATTCTGATTGGTATGAGGTGGTACCTCAGAGTTGTTTTAATATCCTTTTCTCTAAATACTTAGAATATTTTCCCATATGACTATAGAGAGTTTTGATTGCTTCATTTGAAGTTAATATCCTTTGACTATTTACTAATTGAGGAATGATTTGTATTCTTAAAAATTAGACTGTTTTTTAAAAAATATATTTGAATATGTGAAATATATTTGAAAAATAAGGCCTTTAATAGTTACTTGCTGTATAAATTGTTTCTTGGTTTTCTGCTTTCTTTCTAATCCTAGTTGCATTGATTTTATTTATGCTAAAAATTTATCAAAACATCTTATGCTTTTCCCTTTTCCATAGATCTGACAACTATTCCTTGCTTTCCTAATTTTCTTATGGTATTACCTTTTAGGTACAAATCATGTATCCATTTTGATCTTATTTTGATACATAGTATGAGATATTAGTCTATGCTAGTTTCTACTGTACTATTTGCAAGTTTTCTCCATAGTTTTTGTCATATATGTATTCTTATCGAAGAAGTTGAAGTCTTGGGTTTTATCAAATAAGATTACTATAATCATTTACTAATGTGTCTTATGTACCCAGTTCATGCTACTGATTCATCACTATTTCTTAGCCAGTAGCAAATAGTTTTGGTGATTGTTACTTTACAATATGGTGTTAGACTTGATAGAGCTAGGCTATCTTCCTTTGCATTCTTTACATTAATTCCCTTGATATTCTTGACCTTTTGTTCATCCAAATGAATTTTGTTGTTATTTCTAGCTCTGTAATACAATTTTGCTAGTTCAATTGTTATATCACTGAACAAGTACGTTAATTTTGGTAATTGTCATTTTTATTATATTGGCTCAACTTACTCATTGAGTAATTGCTCATTTTTCCAGTTGTTTAGATCTCTATTTATGTAAAAGGGTTCTTTGTAATTATGTTCATATGGTTCCTGGATTGGGCTAGATGGCTGGACTTTCATGTATTCTATATTTTCTGTAGTTATTTTTAATAGAATCTCTTTCTATCTCTCATTACTGGGCTTTGTTGGTAATATACAGAAATTCTGAAGCCTTCTGTGAGTTTATTTAATATTCTACAACTTTGTTAAAGTTGCTAATTATTTCAAGAAGTTTTTTAGTTGATTCTCTAGGATTCTTTAAGTATACATGTATCTGCAAAGAGTGATGGTTTTGTTTCCTCATTACCTATTCTAATTCCTTCATTTTCTTTTTCTATTTATTACTGTAGCTAACATTCCTAGAACAATATTCAATAATATTGGCAATAATGGGCATCCCTTACAGTTGTTTGCTAATGATTTTAAATACTATTTATTTTAAGAAGAGCTCCATTTATTCCTGTGTTCTCTAGTATTTTAAAATAGGAATGGGTGATATATTTTGTCAAATGCTTTGTTTTCTGGTGGCTTTGTTATTGATATGGTCAATTATTCTTATAATTTTCCTAATACTAAAGCCTTCCTACATTCATGTTATCAAATCCCACCTGATAATAGTGTCTGATCTTGGTGATATAGTGCTATAATCTCCTTCCTAGAGTTTTATTTAAATTTCTTCATCAATATTCTTGAGGGAAATCAGTTTATAGTTCTGTTTTATTGGGTTCCCTCCCCCCACCCTCTGTTTTAGCTCTTGTTTAGGTATCAGCAGTATATTTGTGTTGTAAAAGGAATTTGGTAGGACTCCTTCTTTGCCTGTTTTTCCAAATAGTTTATATGGTATTGAATTAATTGTTCTTTATATATTTGGTAGAATAATACAGAATTTTATACCCAATTGAATGTGTATTTTATTCCCTTTTTGAGCAAATTCTGATGAGTAAGATTTATGCAATGCTTACCCCATCCCCATCTTTCCCTTCACTGTAATAGGTCCATTTTGCCTCTCTCTCTTCCCTCTGTTCTCAGTGTAATACTCTTTCTCATGTCATAATATTTTTTGCCTTTTGGATATTATGCCATCATCACTTTGAGTCCTCTATCTGTGTCTACTTCTTCTGCCTTAATAGTGATACAGTTCTTAAGAGTTACAAATAGTATCTTTCCATGTAGCTAGATAAATGGTTAGCCTTATTGAATCCCTTTACTCTTCACCTTTTTTATGCTTCTTTTGAGACTTGTATTTGAAAATCAAATTTTTTTGTTCACTTTTGGTTGTTTTCATCAGTTGTTTGCCTAGGAATCACCTTTAGATAATAATCATGGATGCCCACAAAGATCTTCCCAAAATTCCTGTGGTAATTATAGAAAACAGATAAAGGGGGTGGCTAGGTGGCATAGTGGATAAAGCACTGGCCTTGGAGTCAGGAGTACCTGGGTTCAAATCTAGTCTCAGACACAATAATTACCTAGCTGTGTGGCCTTGGGCAAGCCACTTAACCCCATTTGCCTTGCAAAAAAAAAAAAACCCTAAAAAAATAACAAAGAAAGGAGTTACAAAGTATGTTAGTGCAATTTGGCTGATATTTTTGGATTTCCTCAACTTAGTACTGGTCTCAGATCCCAGACCAGAGCAGTTTAGCAGTTTTGTAATGCTATTAGACATGTAAGGCTATGGACTGGTCATGCCCTGATCATGGTCTGGTTAATGTGCTTTCTTTTGGCTTACATCATTTTCAGTTTATTATTCATGGCTTTCATTGACTTTTACTAGGAAACCCATATTATGATGTTCTCTGCTTAAAGGGATTCACACTATTATGGCATTTACAACTTAATGAATCCACATTCCAGGTTTTCAATCTACCAGGACTCTATAATTAGAAATGCTTGAAAATTCTCTATTTCATTCAATGACCAATTTTCCCTTGGAAGAATTATGTTCATTTTTACTAGGCAAGTGATTCTTGGTTGTAATCCTAGTTCCTTTGCCTTCCAGAATATCATATTCCAAATCCCCTGATACTTTAATGTAGAAGCTGTAAAATAGTGTGTAATCTTCACCATGGCTACAAGATATTTGAATGTTTTTTCTTTCTGGCTCTTTGCAATATTTTGCCTTGACCTGGGAGTTCTGGAATTTGACTTTTGAGTTTGAATTTGAGTTTGAATTTTGGTATTTCTTTTTTTTTTTAATTTCCTGCTGATTTTTATTTATTTATTTATTTTCTAATGGTTTTTTAATTCTCATTTCATACAAATGTTTTTTTTACATTAATAAAATATACTTGTTTACAAGTAAACAAAATACCCCTCCCCCCATGAATATAGATAGACTTGCTTGGGCGAAAAAGTAAAGGGGAGAGGAAAAAAAATTAAAATAAAAAAAATAATAGTAATAATTGTAGGTATGGCCAGGTGGCGCAATGGACGAAGCACCAGCCCTGGAGCCACGAGCACCCGAGTCCACATCCAGCCTCATGAACCCAATAATCACCCAGCTGTGTGACATGCAAGCCACCCAATCCCCACTGCCCTGCAAAAACCAAAAAGAAGAAAGAAAAAAAAAAAGACCCAAAATAAAATAAAATAGTAATAATAGTAGGGGTGGCCGGGTGGCGGACAGAGCATTGGCCCTTGAGCCAGAAGCACCTGGGTCTGAATCCGGCCTCAGACACCCAAAGATCACCCTGCTATGTGGCCCCAGGCAGGCCACCCAGCCCCACTTGCCCTGCACCCTCCCCCAAATAATAATAACAAAAAATGTGCTTCAGTCTTTGTTCCAATACCATCAACTCTGTCGTGAGTGGATCACATTCTTTATAAGTCCATCACAAAAGTTACTTCCATATTTTTCCAACGTTGCCATTGCTGATTGCAACTCCCTCCTTTCTTATTTCTCCACTACCGTGTACTATATTTTCTCTCTCCTTTCACTCTAACTCTGCTGTAGGGTCTCTGAGTGGCGCAGCAGACAGATCCCTGGTCCTGGGGCCAAGAAGCCCTGAGCCCCCATACTACCCCTTAAGCCCAAATCCACCTGGCCTTATGGTCCTGGGCAGGCCATCCAATCCTAGCTCCTTGTAAGAAGTAAAAAAGAAAATGTGTTATATCTGACCACTCTCCCCCCATGGTCCATCCTCTCCTCCTTTATTCACATCCCCACCCCTTCCCCCTGCTCCCCCCTCCTTCTTACTCCAGTTGTCTATACCCCATTGAGTATATTTGCTGTTTCCTCTCCTAGCCATCTCTGATGAGAGCAAAGGTTCCCTCATTCCCCCTTGCCTCCCCGCTTCCATATCATTGCAATAGCTCATTGTAATAAAAAAATCTTATTATGTGAAATAGCTTGGACTATTCCCCCTCTCCTTTTTCTTTCTCCCATTCCATTTCCCTTTTTTTCTTATTGACTCCATTTTTACACCATATTTTATCTTCGAATTCAGCTTTCTCCTGTGCTTCAACTATAAAAGCTCCCTCTACCTGCTCTATTAACTGAGATGGTTCATATGAATATTATCAGTATCATTTTTCTATACATGCAGTTCATCCTCATTAAGTCCCTCATATTTTCCCCCTCTCCTCCATTCTCCATGCTTCACCTGAGTCCTGTATCTGAAGATCAAACCTTTTGTTCAGCTCTGGACATTGCAAAAGGAACCTTTGAAATTCCCCTGGTTCATTGAAAGTCCATCTTTTTCCCTGGAAGAGGACATTCAGCCTTGCTGGGTAGTTCATTCTTGGCTGCATTCTAAGCTCTTTTGCCTTGCGGTGTATTGTATTCCAAGCCCTACAAGCTTCCAGTGTAGATGCTGCTAAGTCCTGAGTGATCCTGACTGCAGTTCCACGATATTTGAACTGTGTCCTTCTGGCTGCTTGTAATATTTTCTCTTTGACTTGGGAGTTCTGGAACTTGGCTATAATATTCCTAGGAGTTGTTTTTTTGGGATCTCTTTCTCGGGGGGATCGGTGGATTCTCTCCATTTCTATTTTGCCCTCTGCTTCTAGAATATCAGGGCAATTTTCCTGTAGTAATTCTTTGAAAATGATGTCAAGGCTCTTTTCCTGATCATGACTTTCAGGTATTCCAATAATTTTCAAATTATCTTTCCTAAGTCTGTTTTCCATATCAGTTGTTTTTTCAATGAGATATTTCACATTTTCTTCTAATTTTTCATTTTTTGGGGGGGTTTTGAAGTATTGATTCCTGATTTCTGGTAAATTCATCAATCTCCCTGAATGCTATTCTTTGTCTGAAGGATTTATTCTCCTCAGAAAGTGTTCTTATCTCTTTTTCCATCTGGCCAATTTTGCTTTTTAAAGCATTCTTCTCCTCAATAACTTTTTGAACTGTTTTATCCATTTGACCTAAGCTGTTTTTTAGCATGCTATTTTCTTCAGCATTTTTTTTTTGTATTTCCTTGACTAAGCTGCTGACTTCATTTTCATGTTTTTCTTGCATCTCTCTCCTTTCTTTTCCCAGTTTTTCTTCCAACTCCCTCATTTGATTTTCAAAGTCTTTTTTGAGTTCTATCATAGACAGAGCCCAATTTCTGTTTTTCTTGGAGTCTTTAGATGTAGGAGCTTGTGCTTTCTCATCTTCAGACTGAGTATTTTGATCCTTCTTGGGCTCATTTGCAAAATATTTCTCAATGGTCTTCCTCTTATTTCTTTGCTTGTTCATTTTCCCAGCCTAAGCCTGTTTTTTTCCTGAGCTTTTGGGACACTCCCACAAGGGTCTCAGTGTGTGAGGTTCTGTCCTCCCTCCTGGTCTGTGAATGAACATAAGCGCCCCCCTCTGCCACAGGACCGAGGTGGGGGGGTCCTGTTGTTCTATGGGGGGGGGGCCTAGACTGGGATCAGGATTTGAATGTGGTCAGAGCCCCAGAGTCCTGTTCCAGAGGCAGGGGACAGAGCTTGGCAGTCTCTCCCTTCACTCCCCTCCCTCAGCTCAATGGGCTCATGCCCTGGGGGCTCCTGCTTAGGGCTCGGCCTGCTTCTGTTTCCAGGTCTCTGCTGCAGAAAGACCAGGCTGCTGGCTGTGTGCCCTGAGGGCTGGGCTCCAAGTGCTCACTCTGGCAGAGGTCCCCTGCTGTTCCCCCACTTTGTGCCGGTGCTCCTCGGGGTGCAGCTCAGGAGACTCCCCCTGCTGCTGTGAGTCGCAGCTCCCAGTGCCCTGGGGCTGCCTCCAGGAGGCTAAAGTTCTTTGGCTCTGGCGGGCCGCCCCTCTGACCCCTGGGGGCAGAGCCTTTCTGCTCTTTTCCAGGTTACCTTGAGTAGGAGAACTGCCTCACTGGGTCCCTTTGTGGGTTCTGTCTCTCGAAAGTTTAGTTAGTCCTTAGTTTATGAGTTTTTATCAGAGAGCTCCTAAGACTGGATCCCTTCATGTAGCCATCTTGGCTCCGCCCCCTCTTGGTATTTCTTTTAGGAGGTGATTAATGGATTTTTTTGTAAGACAATAGGGTTAAGTGACTTGCCCAAGGTCACACAGCTAGATAATTATTAAGTATCTGAGGTCACATTTGAATTCAAGTCCTCCTGACTCCAGGGATGATGCTCTATCCAGTTGCCCTGATGGATTCTTTCAGTATATATTTTACCCTCTGGTTCTGGGATATTGGGGTACTTTTCCTTGATAATTTTTTGAAGTATGATGTCCAGATTCCTTTTTTTTTATTATGGCTTTTATCTAGTCCAATAATTCCCTTTCCTTTTTTTTCAAGTCATTTGTTTTTACAATGAGATATTTTACATTTTCTTCTATTTAAAAAAATCATTTTGTTTGATTCTTGACGTCTCCTGGAGTAATTAGCTTCTTTTTTTCCAATTCTGATTTTTAAGCTTTCATTTTTTAAATCAGTTTTTCTTAAACCTCCTGTTCTATTTGACCAGTTGTACTTTCTAAAGAGTTTTCATCTTTAGAGATTTTTTTATGCATCTTTTTTTCTTCTTTGGTGCTTCTTTCACCGTGCTGTTGATTCTTTTTTTTCAGGATTCTCCTGTTTCACTCTCATTTCTTTTAGTAATTTTTCTTCAATCTCTTTTATTTCATTTTTAAAATGCTTTTTGTTCTCTTCTAGGAGTTTTGGGGATTATTTTTTTTTTTTTTGGCCCAAGATGAATTTAAATTTTTATTCGAGATTTTGTATGTTGGTATTTTTACATTGTTATCTTCTAAGTTTGTACTTTCATCTTCCCCATTACTATATTAACTTTTTTTTTTTAGATTTTTGCAAGGCAAACAGGGTTAAGTGGCTTGCCCAAGGCCACACAGCTAGGTAATTATTAAGTGTCTGAGACCGGATTTGAACCCAGGTACTCCTGACTCCAGGGCCGGTGCTTTATCCACTACACCACCAACCACCCCGCCTATATTAACTTTCTAATATTCTTTTTTGTTTGATTTTTTCGAGGCTATATTCATGTCTTTTAAAGGTGAATTCTGCTCCTTGGTGTGGGGGGAGCACTGTCCCAAGCTTTTTGTGCCATAAGGTATAGGCCCTGATTGCTCACCAGGTGCTATACCAAGGTCTAGGAGGAGTTGAAGGTTGGGCTTGGCCATATGCCTAGTGTTGTGCTAAGGCCATAAGAGATGTAGGCCCAGTTCCAGGATCACAGGGGTCCTGGATACCCACCTGCTACAATCCCAGACTATAGGGCCTTGGTCACTGACCTGCATTGGAGCTCAAGGTTTGCCCCTGTTTTGCTGAGTCATGATCTGCAGCTGACTTGCCCAGATAATCCTTGATGTGAACCACACTTCCTCTTTACCTATATGAGACAGATCTTTCTTGCCAACTTTCTAAATTATCTTGGGCTAGAAAATTGTTTCACCTCACCTTTTTTGGTTCTGCCATCCCAGCATTCATTTTGAGTTATTATTTTATAATTACTTGAATGTGAATTTGGAAGAGTTCAGGGGATTTCCTGCTTAATTTCTCCATCTGGATACTCAGAAGTCACATGTTGAAATTAATATGATAGAACCAAAACTGATCTGGTTTATATATCTTTCTGAATTTTCATGTGCTCTTTTTCTAAGTTTTTTTATGATACTTTTCCTCTTTTCTTTTTTTCATGTATCATTCTTCTTTTCATTAAGCCTCCAACAAGCAAAAATCTTCACTTGTAACAAAATGAGAGTGAATCAAAACAAATTCATACACTAGTTTTATAAGAAAATAGATGAAAAGAGATCTAATTTATCTCTCATTTTCCATTCCCGTTGATACCATCCTCCTCTATGTTGTTATCATTTTACATTTGGATTATTGCAACAGTCTCCTAAGAAATCTCCCTCCCTTCAGACTCAACACAGTACGATAAGATTATTCTTTCCAAAGTACTACTTTCATTGAGTCACTCACATGTTTAAGTGCTTATATTGGTTACCTATTGCCCTCTGGCAATCTGGCCTTCAAAATCTTGACTTCACTTAAACTTGTCTCTTAATACTTTCCAAGAATCCTCAGCACCTTGTCAAGTTGATATCATCATTTTTTTATTTTAGGTTTTTACAAGACAAATGGGGTTAAATAGCTTACCCAAGGCCACACAGCTAAGTAATTATTAAGTGTCTGAGACCGGATTTGAACCCAGGTACTCCTGACTCCAGGGCTAGTGCTTTATCAGCTAAGCCACTTAGCTGCCCCGATATCATCATTTCCCTACAAATGTCTGTTTCTATGCCTTTTCCCCCTTTAGTTCAACCATCTATAATACTCTCATTTTTCCTTGCCAAAGGTTACTATACAAAACTTTTGAATATGGAAATTCCCTCCATTGATATAGATCAGACATTTCTCCTCAGTTTAGAGTCACACAGATAATATGTGATTTGAACCCATTTAGGATTTGAACCATTTCTTCTGTAGTCAAAACCTACTTGATATGCCCTATGCTAGGCTATACCCTAATCTGTTATGCCTCACTAAGCTTAGGCTGAGGGAGTAGATTTAAAAACATGAAACTAAATAGATTAACATGCAGAAAAAAAAAGCTAAAAAGATCAACATGCTAAAAGAACTAAAATATTCAGGTAAACTATATAAAGATTACAGTTTAGAAAGTAAATGACTTCAATTTTTATTTCCCACATTACTTTTGGTATCAGTTTTTATAGGTGATTTCTTAAATTAGACGCAAAATCATTCTTTTCTTTTTTTAGATTTTTCAAGGCAATGGGGTTAAGTGACTTGCCCAAGGCCACACAGCTAGGTAATTATTAAGTGTCTGAAGTCATATTTGAACCCAGGTACTCCTGACTCCAAGGCCAGTACTCTATCTACTGCACCACCTAGCCACCCCACAAAATCATTCTTGAGAACTCCACTTATAATCCTTCTGCAATGACATTTCTTTTCACTCAACTGAATTCACATTTGGAGGTCTCTTGTATATGGTGACTTTTTTATTTTCTTTTGTTTTTTTACCATTTGTTAGTATGGAGAAACCCCATATTAGATTCTCTTTCCATGCATAGATGGACAAGTTCTCTGCAAACTATAGTTTTAAGAAAGTTGTTTGGTGCACTAATTGTTTATTAGCTCATTGTCACAGGCAGGGATTGAACCCAGATCTTCCTGTCTCCATGACTCTCCTTCCTTTATGCCATTATACCTTTTATTCTGAAATCTATGAAAATAGTTAAGGACTTGTATTGAAATTGTAACTACTTTTGATTTACTATGAAAGAATATTGATTACTAGGAGACCAGGATTCATTTTTTCCAAATTTGTTACTTATTGTTAGATAAAGTATATTAATTAATATATAGGCTATGTAAAAATGTGGTATTTTCCATTCTAATCTGTTGTGACATTTCAGTTTAAAGAATACCATTAAATTTTTACAATAATTTCAAGTAAAATAACCAGCAGTTTTTGTAATAGCTTCCCTTACCACAGGGGAGACATGTTATTCAGATTTCATTTGAAGATAAAAGTTTATCATTTTTTCCCTCCATTTTCTCTCAGCAAGTGGAGTCCATTATGAATTCAGATCTCCAAGGGGTAAGCTGTTTTTAGTGTATGTAGTCCAATAGTTGTCTGAAGATTCCTTTGAAATAGAATAGTTTTATTCCCTCTCTCCAATAGTTGTTTTGTTTAGATAGTAAATAATATAAAAACAACAAATCATGTAACATATTTAGGCAAAGTGAAATGCATTGCATTTTTCTGACTTTTTTAATTCAAGTTGGATTTCTATTAAATGTGTTTTGCACAAATATAAAATACACCAAATGAAATACAAAAGACAAAACTCTGAGCATGATTAAATTGATTCATTAGTTAAGCTAGCAGTAATTAATAAATTGAGGTCATTGGTCTCCAAGAGAGACCTCATCTGAGGGTCATAAGGTCCTTTAAATCCAGATGGTCATTCTTCTGATTTACCTGAGAATATATCCCTGGGACCTCTCCTAGCAAATGTAAGGCAATCCTAATTGGTAGATTGGTTAGTTTTCAGGTGTGGCTGATTAACAACCTTCTTTGGCACTCAAGGAATGCCATTTTCTGTATTTCTGGTGAAGAAGAAAGAATATCATCTAGGATTTGACCTTGTAGTCTTTTTGTTCAAAATTGAAATAAAACAAATGCGTATCATATTCATGTACTTTTACACAAGAAGAAGAATTTCCTATTCTGAAATTCTTCAAACTGAAGTTAGTCATTCAACAAATAGATTTAATTTTGCTGAATTTATTAGCCAAATGAGTAATTTGTATTTTATTTCTTTTATTTCTCTTGTAAATTTTTTTAATTCTTTATATAAAAATTTTAATATCTCATTGGACCATGCATGGAGAAATAAAATATATCAATGAACTAGTATGAGAATTCCTAATGTTTTATATTATATAATGTTTCATTGTCTAAAATTTTTAAGGAACTTGTTTCAAGGAATGCTATTAATAGTCTTCTCAGGTGCTTACATAGCATATATCTGTCAGCAGAATTAGAAAATCATCCAAATTGAGAACAAGTTTCGCAATAAGAGCTATTTTGTTCATTAGAGGAAAATGTACTGTTTTAAGTCTAAAGTGACATGCTTGCTAATTTCTGCGATAAAACTATTCATTGTGGTCAGGTTTAATTTAGTGTCTAAGGTTCAGATTGAAGTGATCAAGTTGCCTCTAAAACGTGCTTCTTAATTGACTTTGAATTCCTAAAGGAAAGAAAAAACCCATAGTATTAGAATGTTTTTGAATCGTAAAATTTATTTATATAAATGAGAGCAAGTAAGAGAACTCAATTTTTCAAATGATAAATATAAAGCTGTATTCTTAAAACATCGAGGGATTTAGCAACTTTTTTTCATTTTCCCTTAAACATACAGAAACCATATAGTTTGGGCCTCTAAGTTACTCAAAATGTTTATTTGAACCTATAGAATAAAGATGGCTTTATCAGAAATTAACAGGTAATTGCTGTCTGAAAAGATAGTGAATGTATTAAAATTTCTATAAATACAATATTCTAAAGTATAGTTGAGTATGCCATAGATGACTGGTTTTATCATTCTACCCAAGAAAATGTTTATCTCTTAAAAATCTATCTTTGACTATGTATCTTCTACTATAGAATATGTTCAATTCTCTCCAACTGACTTATGCTACTTCAATTGCTGTCTGGCAATTTGTTCCATATTTCAAACACCCCTTTGTGTAAAGAAACCATAAAAGTTAGAAACCTGAAAATTGGATTTTTCTTTTGAACAATCACTGTCTACAAATGTGGAAAATTTGTTAAAAGTTGATCCCACCAGCTTTTCAATACATAAGGGAACAAACTCTCAAATAAAATGTGTAGTATTTGGATCACTTCTTTCTATTGTTTTAATATTTCTGACCAAAAACTATTGAGCCTGAATTCTGAAATCAAGTTCTCAACTGCTTCCTAGTAAGGTAAAAATGTGACCTTTCAGAAAAAGAAAAATTCCTGTAAAATTAGTAGGAGAAAATAGGTCACTTTATAAACTTTATATCTACCACTTTTCTATCATGCAGTTTACTAAAATAGCAAGTCTTCATATTTTTGAATCCCCCCTCCTAGATTTATTTTGTGAGGTAAATTTGCACATCTCAAATGAATCCACATATTTTGTGAAGAAATTCATGCAAAATGTTGACCTTCCATTGTGGAGAGATCAAGTGACAGTAATTATGTATCAATGATAATTTGGAGAAAATTCTGTGGCAATGATGTCATTGTTACCCCTTGAAAAATATGAATAAAATATTTTTTTAAAATTAGATTTCCTAAATAAAATATATACTCCATTTTGACATTTTCAAGCTATTAAAAATGCTTTGAAGTGACTTTAGAATCTTAGGAAATAATGAAAATTCTCAGTACTATTTTATATTCAAAGGGACAAATAGTAAAAAGAAAACTAGTTAAGAATACTTTTCATATCACTAATATGAGAAATAGCAAGCAAAACAATTCTAAATTTCAATTCATAACAAGCCAGTTGGCAAGAAGATCAAATTTGGGAATAATCAGTACTGAAGGAATCATGTATGTCACTCTAATGCATGGGTGGTGTAGCTATGAAATTTTAGTTCTATTTTTGGTTGCTGGAAAGCAACTTGCAATTATGTGAAGAAAATACCTAAAAGATCATACACTCTTTGATCCAGAAATTCCACTAAAGGAAAGGAGATAACTATTTCCTACTAGGTTCTATACATCTGCCAAGGATTATGCTAAGCATTTTTTACCAATTTTATCTCATTTGGTTCTAACAACAACACTAGGAGGCAGGTCTTATTATTATCCCACCTTCATAATTGAGAAAACTAAGGCATATAGTGACTAAATGACATGCTTAGTCTAAGGCTAGAGTCTAAGGCTGAACTGAGATCATTGATCTCTCTCTTGGAGATCCTCTTCTCTATCCACTAAGTCACCTAGCTACCTTTATATTGAGGGTCCTGGAGTCAGGAAGACCTAAGATCAATCCTTCCTCAGATCCTAGCTTTCTGACCCTTGGAAGGGCACTTAACTTGTTTGTTTCAGTTTCCTCAATTACAAAAATACAGTTTCTACACTTACCTCTTGGAATTATTGTGAGTATCACATGTAATAATATTTGTGTGTCTGTGTAGTATTATCTAAAATGAAATATTTGTGCTTACATATATAATATTTGTGTATATAAATATGAATTGTATTCATACACATATTATCTTGAGCAAGAAAGTATTTGAATGAGACATTATCTCTAGATACACACACACACACACACACACACACACACACACAAAGGAGGTCAAAGAAAAAAGAAAAATCCCAAATACATGAAAATATTTATAGCTATACACACTTTATAATAGCAAATATCTGGAAATAAACTAAATGCCCATCAACTAAATGCAATGTTATTATTCTCTAAAATTATGAATATTATGAAGACAGAAACATGGGAAGACAACCCTATTCAGAGTGATGTAGGCAAAAAAAAATAAACCTTTATGCACAATGGCCAGAATAATGTAAATCAAAATTATAACAGCTATTCAATGGAAACCAAAGTGACCAAACTTGGTTCCAAAGGGTAGATATGAGAAAGTATCTTTTCCATTTCTTTACACAAATGAGATTATAATTATGGAACATTTTATATTGTGTCAGATAATTCTGTTGTATTAGTCAGTTTTGCTAAAACATTCTTGTTATAGATAATGACTTTCAGGAAAGGGCAGATCAGAGATAAACAGAAAATATAAGTAATAAAAATATAGAATATTTAAAAATTTTATTTTAAAATCATTAAAGATTTATGCTGTAAGGAAAAATGTTTTAAAGCAAAATTTCTATCTATACCAAATATTTATCAGATATTTAAATATGACAACTTTAACAAGAAAACTTTATGGAAAACTTCACATGATTAAAATTTACTTCATTAAAAAAATTAAATTTCATTTAAGAAACATCTCATGTGTTAATTAGGATCTTAGATTTAGAGTTGACAGTAACTGAGGGCAGCTAAGTGGTACAATAGATAGTCAGGAATACCTGAATTCAAATTCAGTCTCAGACAGTTAATAATTACCTAGCTGTGTATCCTTGGGCAAGTCACTTAAACCTATTGCCTTGCAAAAAACAAACAAAAAAAAAAGAGTTGAAGGTAGCGTCTGTTTATGTGTACAAGTGTGTTTGTGTGTGTGTATGTATATGTGTATAAATATATATATATATATAATATACATATTTATATGTGTGTATATACATAACCCACATATAAATGCACAAAACTAGGTATGTGTTGTGTGTGTTTGTATATTTATATATTCAGCTTTATTATACATATTTAGAAAGGAATGAGACTTGTGCTTTCATTGATATAGGTTAAGGAAGCTTCCTCTGCTCCAAATCAACACCTTCTATGGAACTTCAGTCAGTTAAGAAACATTTATTAAGTTGCTTCTATGTGACAGGCAATATGTTTTATCTGAAGATACAACTAATCATGTTGTAGTGTTCATCACACTTAAGGCTAAATGACTTACCTAACAGTCCATATAACAAAAGCAAATTTAAATAGGTTCATATATTATAACTTTTTAGAAGTGGGAAGGTTCCAAGATTTTGAGTTTAACCCCACAGATTAGGGATAAAAAAAATTGAATTTCAAAAAACTTAGAAGCTAGTTAGCAGCAGAGATAAGATTTTTTTCTCATTACTGAGATTCATAGTCTCATCAGAATTTCACAAAGAATTAGATTCCAAGCACAAGTAGTCATCTGTCTACTAAATAAGTTGTCACAATTCAGGATGACAGTTCTTACTCTCAGAATTCTTATATTGACTTAAATGAGCCCAAGTGTAGTGATGTAACTCAATCAAAGCTTTGAAATATTAAGAAGCCAATCTGTAATCAAGATTTCCTTTTGCAATTGCTTGCATATCTATGAATGAAAAACATTTTCTAGTTAAATTTTTATGCATAAGCCACTACCAATAGAGGGGCTTGTCTCTAATAACCCCTTCTCCCATATATTCTAAAAATATTTTTCTTTAGTTTGAAAATAACCCTTTACTTCCTATAAATAAAGAATATACAGAGATACAGCACTTTGCCTCTCTCTCAGAATGTATGTATGTATGCCTAGAGTGCAATTATCCACTTAAAAAGAAAAACCCTCAGAACTGCAAAGAACAGCAAATATCGGCAGTATTCTTGAATAGAACCATAATTTATCCATTATAGATAAGTATTGAGGACTACTTTTAATTTTATACATTTGTTGAACTAGGCAACTCTACAGGATTTGGAGCAGCGGCGTCCCCAATTGGAAGAACTGATTACCGCGGCACAGAATTTGAAAAACAAGACGGGCAACCAAGAGGCCAGAACAATCATTACTGATCGCAGTAAGTGTTATTTTTTGCTGCCTGTGAAACGCAGGGCAAGATGCTTGGAAAGTTATAATCATAATGATGATGGTATTGAGTCTGTTTTTATTTTTTTTCTTTCAAGAATCTGAAAATTTTCAGCCTGGAAAACATGATAAATAAAATTATTTAATAGATTAATTATTATAGCTATTTAATTAGATATTAGAGTTACCTAATTCTAATTTTCATGCATTCTAATTAATCTAACTAGACTACTAGCATCTCCACTCTTTGGTGATTCTTTTCTGCTAAGACTAAGGGTTTCATACCTTCTGTACTTTCCAAGGTTTTATACTCCTTTGCCCTATTCTTCCATTGTTCCTTCTAGAATGCTCCTCTTGACCTTTTCCCATACCTATATTATTGCTAACAAATCTGCTTCATACTACTCTTCTTCTTCTCTTATTCTTTCTATCTTCAGTGTTCATAGAAACCTAGATTTCCCCAGAAGACATGCCACCCCTTCCCACCTTCTACAATATTGACTGTTTTTGTTTTTTCTTCTTTTGCTCCATGAAATTCTATGTGAGTAGAAAAATTAATAATACAGCTAGTATTTAAGTAGTACTTAAAGGTTTTCAAAGCCCCATGTATATAAGACTTTCTCAGATTATATAATGCTTTTCTCTATGTTTGGGTTAATCCTCTTATATTCTATCATCTTAAGGCTTTCATAAAATTGGTAGGATAGAGACACCAAAAATATCAAACAGATAATGCTTCTCTCTCTCTTCTCTGATTCTAAAAAGTTGTCACATCATGAACTCTGTCTATATCACCAGAAGATTGGCTTTAGATCATGGTGTTGCCAATTATTAAAGATTTATAGATTGAAGACAGAAGATTTAAGGCCACTAAAAAGCAAGGGAATTTGCATGCTCCCTTTGGAATTTTAAAATTTCTCAGGATTTTATTAAACATAACAAAGTAAACAGATTAAAGACTTATTCTCCCGAAGGGTCAACAAGCACTTTATGACAGGGAGAATATCAAAATGCTAGGCATGGTTGCTTGGTAGACAGAGACTGTGTCAGAGAGGGAGATAAGGAAAGACAGTAAGAGAGCTGATTGGGCCAGAGAGAGAGGAGTGGCCAGGTCAGTAGCCTTGGAAGGAAAGAGAGATTCAGACATACTGTAAGGTAGAAAATAGAAGTAAGAAGAGACAAGAAGAGGTGGTGCTTCCTTCCTGTTAAATACCCTTCTGTGGTAGGTTGGGCAAGGGGTGATGCTTGGAGAGTGGTCTTACACCGTGGGCCAGGTATCTTCCAATGGCTAACTATATACTGGTCCTTCTAGGCCAAAAGTGCATGATCTCTAAATTCAAGATGACATTTCCAGTCACTCCAATGTCATATCGGTCCTTCCTGTCCCAAGGTTAAGTGGAAGGGAAAATTGGGGACAAGATACAAACAACAATCAAGTGGAGCCAGGATACAATCAATAGTTTACATCTCAGGAGCAAACAACCCTCCACAATTAACAAGATTTTAATAGTATTAAAGCTACATTCATTTTTCTCTCTGCATCAGTGGGGTGGTATTGTCTTAAAATCATACAAAACACCCAGAGAAAGTGGCAGAGATAGAATCATCTTAATGCAACACATACCCTAAGGCACCTTTCAAGAAACTGCTATTACAGAGTAGATATACAGTGCTATGCCTCCATCCAAAGTGTTAGGGGAAACCTATGAGACAATCTTTCTCTTCTCTCAAAATGTAGAGACTTACCCATGGATTGAGGCACCTTCCAAAATTAAATGAGAGGAGAAAGTTTTCCCAAAGTAACATGTTTCAGTATACCAGTGTTGAAACTCTGCTCCTCCTTTGATCAAAATCTCCAACAATACTTTTCACTCCATCTGCCCTCTAGGACCAGGAAGGCATGGGAAAAAAAAGTCCCTGTCCTCAAGGAACATCTATCCCAATTGGAGAGGCAGTATGCAAATAGCTATGTATATACAAGACACATACAGAGTTAGATGAAAGCTGATTGCATCAGGAAGGTCCTAGCAGATAGGGAGGACTAGAGAGACATTGTGTAGGAATTCAGATTTGACCTGCTTCTTGAAGGAAGCAGAGTAATAAAGAAGTGAAGGTGGAGCACAAGAAATTCCAGGCATCGGAACAGCCAATGCAAAGGTGAGGAAAAATAAATCATAATATCATGATTGAGGAATTGCAAGTAGGCTGTGATCTCAATCATACAGTACATGGAAGACAGTCAGCTTTATGAAGACTAGAAAGGAAGATGGAGCCGGGTTATAAAGATTTTTAAATGCCAAATGGAGGATATTATATTTGATCTAGGAGAAAATAAGCCAATGCTGGATATCACTGAGTTAGGAAATGTATAGTAGCACATGGTTGGACCTAAGATTTAGAAAAATCTACTCAGCAGTTGAATGAAGGATGAATAGGAGTTCAGAGGAACTTGAAGCAAGAAAACCTAGAAGCTAGGATTTTGTGACTTCCCAGGAGAATAATGATGACAGCCTGCACTAGAGTGGTGACTCTGTAAATGAGAGAGAAAGGAGCTTGTGAAGATAGAATGACATAATTTGATAATGATGGTTTCTGAAGGGTGAATGAAGATTTGAAGAAGACACTAGCATTGTAAGTAAGGGTGACAGAGAACACAGCAATTTTCTTAAAAGTAAATGAGAAATTCAGAGGAAATGTAACTAAGCTATATCTGATCCTCTGCATAAATTCTGAGAGGCTGTTTCCCGGTGAACTGTCTTCAAATTCTAACCCCTTCATGTCCTTAATCCCAGAGCTCTCTACCATTACCCTCTTTCTTATCTTTAGTTCTACTGGTTCCTTCCTCTCTGCTTATAAATATGACCAGATTTTTTCCTAGCTTCTAAAATCTTGCACTTGAATTTTCCATCAGATTATGGACCTGTATTACTTCTCTTCCCTTTCACTGTTATGCTCCCAGAAATAATACTCTGAATTTTTTACCTCTATTTCCTTATCATTCAGTCATTTAAGTCATGATCCCATCTGCGTGTTTTCTTGAGGAACACCTTAGAGTTTGCCATTTCCTTCTCCAGTTTATTTGACAAATAAGGAAACTGAGGCAAGCAGGATATTGTGACTTGCCCAGGATCACACAGCTTGTAAGTATCTGAGGTTGAATTTGAACTCAGTCTTCCTGATTCCAGATCTGGACCTCTGCCCAACACATCACCAAGCTATCCCTTCAAATTCCTTACTACCCACTTCTCAGTCCTTTGCCATTCGACTTCCTGTGCCATCATTTTATTGACTCTTTTCCCAAAAGTCAAAAGAGGCAAATCTAATGGCCTTTTCTTATTCTCAGCTGCTTTAATATATCTACTGCTTTCAATGCAGTTTGCCACTCTCTTGGATACTCCCCTCCTTTGAATCTCTCTTGGCTTTTATTCTGCCTCTCTGATAATTTTTTCCCATATTTTGTACTTTTTCAATTTTTGTTCCCTAAGCAAAGAATGTCTACCATGCCTTAAGTCTTCTCTAAAGAAAAATTTCCCCTGTATTATCTCATCTAATTTCCAAGTTGTTACCCCTTGATTCCTAAATTCAAATATTTTGCCCCAACCTCTCACTTGACTTCTATTTCTGTATATCCAGCTTTGAATGTCTCACAATGACCTCAGAATTAGCGCATTAAAAATGGAATTCAACATCTTTTTCTCCAAGACAACCCTCCTCCCATATCCCTTATTTTTCTTGATATCGTTATCCTTTCAACTCATCTTGACAACTGATTTTTTTTTCTCCTTTTTCTTCTTAACATTCTATATTCAGTCATTTGCAAACTTCTTTTGATTCTCCCCAGTACCACTTTTTTCCTAGTTATCCTCAATCTATGCTTGCATCACAGGAACCTTCTTTTATTATTCTTTTCATCACTCAACTGAATTTTTATAATCTTCTCCAAGTTGGTATTCTTGCCTCCAGTCACTGCCCCTTCATGTCCACTCCTTAAACAGTGCAAAATAATTTTCCTAAAGAACCGAGATGGTAATATCACTCCCCCATTTTTTAAAAAAGAAACAAAACATATACTTACATATATATATATATATATATATATATATATATATATACATACACATACAGACATATATATACACAAACCCCTTTTATTGACTCCTTTGTGAGCTAGGCTAGAATCTCTAACCTGCCTTTTCAACATTACTGCATGCCTTTCCCTTTTGTCTGCTGTGTTCTAACCAAATGAACAACTAGATTTTTTCAGGACTCAATATTCTATCAGTTGGCTCCATGTATTTGCATAAGCCATGCCCCCTTGCCTAAAATACACTTTTCCCTCAACTATTTCATCTTTTTTCTTTTCCTCCAAGATACAGATTGGATGTTATCTCCAACTAAGAATCTGCTCTCGAACCTAAAGAATGTTATCTGGGAATCTCTTTTGCCTTATTATTCCTGACCTTTAATTATATTTATTTGGCTCCTTAAGAGGCACAAATCTATTTTGTTTTTAACCTTTGTAAACATAGCACCTATCACAGTATTTTGTACATCTCAGGCAATTAAGGTTTAGTGAATCAAATTAATTTGATATCTAATTTAACTTGTTATTTTTTTAATGAGACAATGGGACTTACCCAAGGTCACACAGCTGGTAAGTATCAAGAGTCTGAGACCAGATTTGGCCTCAGATCCTCCTAACTCCTAGTATGCATGCCACATAGCTGCCCCTAATTTAATTTGAAATGCAAGCTCTATACTTTCTACCACTTTCCTGAAGCAGCTATACTTTAGAAAGATCCTAGTCAAATGAATAATGCTTTTCCTGTTAAAATCTTTATCTATCTCATATATATACATATGTGTGTATAGCTATATACATCTCTCTCTCTCTCTCTCTATATATATATATATATATAGATAGATAGATAGATAGATAGATAGATAGGTTTGTTTCTCACTAACTATATAAGAATGATGTTTGTCCTTCATTCTTGAAGAAGACCATGAGATCAGAGAGTATCACCTCTAACAACATATAATCTATCTACAAATATTTAAGAGGGACATCAATGTTTAAAGGATTTCCCAGTTTGTGTGTGTGTGTGTGTGTGTGTGTATACATCTATCTATCTATCTATCTATCTATCTATCTATCTATCTATAATATCCCTTTATAAATGACACTAGGGCATAATACTAATACTGACCTTCTAGCTAAACACTGGACTTTTATTCTATATAGACCTTTTTCTAGAGCATTATTTGACAGAGGATAAACTACCATCTGACAAATAAGGAACAACATCATTAGAGTATTATTCTACTGTATTTCAAATAAGGATGTGTTTCAAATCCTTGTTTAATTCCAAAGTAGTCATTTAGGATATAATATAATCTCTGATTAGTCATCTTTCTTTTTCTTTTCCAATTTTGTTCTGGAATTTACTGATTAAAATACTTGCTGATTTAAAAAGGTGTTAAGAAAGAACTAGTTTAGCTCTCTCTCCTCATTTGTTTCTGATTTGGGAAAAGACATTGGCAGATGAGAACTGATTCTAGCTTAGAATTATTTATAGATCACATGGATCATCCAAGCTAGAATTTTGGGATTAGACAAAATGAATCTCCAAAAGATTTTTTTCAATTCTATTTATCATAGGGGTACCATAATTAGTGATTAAACTATTGTTCTCTAAACATAAATTAGAGTCTTTTGGAAACATTATTAACTCATTCTGCTTCCATCAAGGGAACTTTGAGGTATCTAAAATAAAAAGAGGAAATTACTTCCACATGGAGAGATAAGTTCTGGGAAAACACTTAAAAGGTAGAGATAGTCAATGACATTCTAATGAGAGAGAGATAATAAAGGTAAAAGGCATAAAGTCAAAGTCAATGGAAAGGGTTAGTGGTCCTGATGGTGTAGCAACAAAGCAGATGGTAACGCATCTGCTTTAATGTCATTTTCATTGACAACATATGATAGTTAAGTTGAACCATTTAACAGTGCTAAGGATTTTGATGACAAGAACTTTCTTTTTTCATCTTTAGTAGCATTAGTTGCTGGTAATGTAGAGGATTCAGAACCTACAGAAATAGTTGCCAGATACTTTCACCCAGTGGTTTCTTTCTTAGGATGTGGGTTTGGGGGATGACCTGAAAGCAGGACCAATTTTGTGTGGGATTACTAGGACTATTAGAGCTTTGGGACTTACCCTCTTATCAGTGGTAACTGGCCACCAGTTGTATTCATGTTGGTGAAGAACCTAAGCTACTTTTTCACAGTGATTGCTCACTTTATTATGGATAGCTGCAGCTCAAAATAGAACTGGGGATCATCAGTATTCCCAGACTCTTGAGGTCAGGGCCTTGGGTCCTCTTAGTCAGAGTCTGAGAGGAGATGGTGGTTGAGGTGATGGCAATAATTTTACACTTCTGATACATTATGCCTCCTAAATTAGCTTAGTTGCTTTGTGGGTGATAGTTAGGTTTTCCACAGTGGTTGCTTCCTTGATGAAGGTTGTAGGAGCTGTACTGGGAAAAAATCCTATGATCTTAAAGGGTAGCTCATTGGATAGAATGCTGATCCTGGCTTTGGGAAGACCTGAGTTCAAAGCCTTAGACCTTCAAAAGTCTCAGACATTTATTAGCTTTATGATTCTGCAAATCCTTTAACCTCTGAAAGCCTCAGTTCCCTTAATTGTAAAATGAGAATAATAATAGCACCTTTCTCCCAAGGTTATTGTGAGAAAAAATTGGGACGACATTTTTAAAGCATTAACACAGTGCTTAGAACATATTAAGTGGTTAACAAATGCTTCTTCCTTCCTTTTTTCCTTGATTTTTATATACATTACATATACATATGTGTGTGTGTGTGTTCTTTCTGATAAAGAAAACTTTTTATTCTTCCCTAATTGATTCCCTTATTTTCAAGTGTAGTAATTCTAAATTTTCTCACATCTTTTCAAGTCTTTCACTTTTTCTTGCACACTTCTCAGCTAAGGTGCCTTTTGCTTTACTAAGAAACTTGAAACTATTCATTCTGTTTTCTCTTCTCCCTCTCTTTTAATCCCTTTTTTTATCCTCTACATCTTCTTCCTTTCTCCCAATTTCTTAGAAAGACCCTCCTTAGGAAGGCCAAACCCTCTACATTTGTCTTTGACCTCCTTCAATTTGTTTTTTCCCAGAAAATCATATCTGTCATTTTCCCTACCTCATCTTTTATCTCTCTTTACATACTAGTTCACTTCTTTTCAAATATTCCCTATATATATATATATATGCACATATATTCACATAGACACACACATATACATATACATACACATACATATACATATGCATATACATATACACCCATCTTTGTGTGTATGTGTGTGTGTAAATACCCACATGTTTATGGCCTTGGGGGGGGGGAATGTCTGCAACTCCAATTTCTCCTTGGACTTAAGTGCTGTAGCACCAGTTTCTTATTAGACACTTAAAACTGATCATCAAGTGTGTTCTTGAAGAGGGTCAGAGCTGATAAGCTCCTCACCAACAAAACAAACTTTAATACACACATTCGATTGCATATTACTAAGTTTTTTCTTATGAGAAAAGAATTTTCTTAGGGTATAAAGAGAATCCATGTATACTTTGTTTTAATTCCTAAATTTGATGTTTGCACCTAATAATTTTGTGAAGTATGTAGGAAACAAAGTAATTAAGAAAGGACCAAAGTTACTCAACTGCTTTACACCTGAAAGAGATCTGGAATAATTACTGTACTTATATTCAAACTTAATATAAAAATAATATAGAATACTTCTAAATGGTCAAGAAAACATTTAATAAACACTAAATGTCAGAATGTATACTTAAGTACTATGTGTCCTGATACCATGCTAGATTCAAAGATAAAAACAACCACTGTCCTCAAGGCACTTACATCCTACCACAGTGATCCGTCCAACAGTTTTGAGAATCATAACATGGGATTCTCTATCACTGAATTTAAAGGTCTTCTCTGTTTCTCTTTTGATTCACTTCCTAGGGGGAAATGCCTAAAAAACAATTAGACACATTTAACAAACTTTGCAAAAAGTACTCAAAATTAAGATAATCTTTTTTTGTTTGAGAGGTAGTTTATTAAAATAAGAAAGAAAATGAAGTTTGGAGACAGAAAAATCTTATTTTAAATCCATGTTACTTACTATCTGTTTAACATTGGATAAATAAACCTCTTTGAGTCTGTGTCAGTTCCTCTGTAATATTGAATGGATTGGACTTGATGACCTTTAATTAGCTATACATCCCCATGTTTTACTTTTAAATTTAAATTTTTATAGTTGGCTAAGCAATTGAACAAAGATATATGCTCTTTTTAGGGAGGAAGGCTCTTATATGGTTAAACAGACTCCTTCAGTATATCAATGATTCACTTACTGGAATGGAAGGTCATGTCTATAAAGAGCATGGCACAGAAAAAAAAATCTGTCAATACATTTCCTTGCTTCCCATCTTAATGATCAATAAAAAGCACTATATAACTGGAATAGATGATTCTTAATTCCATCTTTTAAATTAGTGAAGTCAGATGCAAATAAAAACAGGGCACAATAATTTAAAAAAACCAAAGATTAATATTAACCCTGTTCTATTGTATTTTTATTCATCTTGTTAAATATTTCCTAATTACATTTTAATCCAGTTCAAGCTGCTCTTGAATGTATTGTGGGTCACAGCATGTGCCACCTCTGTTTTACATAAAATAATTTTAAAAGTGTCTACTTCCTGCTTTTGTGTTTGCATTAGCATTTCTTAACTAATTTCTAAACCACAATGGCCTGAAATAGTGACTGAGCTTCCAAAGATGGCTAGTTCCTAATGAGTTGCAAAATGACTAAGAGATTAAATTAACCATCCCACTTGTAAGTAATCTACGTATCTTGTCTAACAAAATATCTAAAATATGGGATTTTTAAAACACAAATTTGAATATAGTGCATAGAAATCTCACATTTTATTTCACAAATAAAATTTTATTTTGAGTACTTCTTTTCACAAAAGAAAATAATAGCTTTTCATTGTAAAGCCTCCATCAATCTCTAAATATTTTCCATTTTACTCTGCAAAGTTTTTTTGCATAAAGCATTGTTTTTTTTATCATACTTCACACAGTGTAAAGAAAAATTGAGTGACCTGAGTGAATTTGCATTTTGCTTCTAATACCTACTGATTTGAATTGTTCTGCTTCCTTATTCCTATACCTTTTAACATTGCCTTTATGAATGCATCTGGCTTAATAGAAAGATTCTAATCCAAATCATCCCCCAAAATCATTTTCTTGTAAGCCAATGTCTATTTGTGATATGTCATTCGCTTATTAAGAACCAAGCTCGAATACTAGCTGGGAAATGTGATTGGGCCCATTAAGAATAGTACTAAGACTTTTATGACAAGACATGTTTATCTAAACAATGTCATTTGCAGTCCTTTGGCACTGCAGTATATCTCTCTATTTGAAATCTTTAAAATGGGAAGGAAATTCAATACTCATAAAATTCCAATAGTGTTTTAAATAGAATTTTCTTTGTATAGATTTAGTCTTCCCCTTGAAAGAGGCAGAAATAAAGTAGTAACTCATAAAACCGAATCCCCTTATTTGAAGGTTTTCCCCTGTTTCATTATCTCTATGAAATTGCCAGAAATGAAATATTTAGGAAGGACTCAGATAAAGTAAAACTTGTTTAATATGTATAGAATCTTATATTAAAATATTTTTTCCTCCCAGGTAAATCATGGTTTATAACTTTGTACATCTGGGAAAATCTATACATAGTAATTAAATTCTATCTAGAGGAAATCGGGTAAAGAAATCCCTGTGTATTTAGAATACCCTTGGTAAAAATTTCAGCGCGAGTAGTTGGCTTCCTGTGAAAATGCTTACTTTTTTGGTGGACTTCCATGATTTTCATTGTCTTGTCCAGGTTGTTTATTTGAATATAGCCTGGTTGAAATAAGCTTGGTTAGTTAGAGAGTGAACTGCTTTTCAAGTGATGTCAAATGATAAGTATTGAGTTCTCTACAGTGTTTTTTTTTTTGAATCACAACACTATGTTCCCTCTGCCTAACCAGTTATTGAGTTTGCTTCAGAAATCTTAATCACTTTTCAACTCCTACCTCAAGGAAATTGTAGTATTGGACTAAAGAGCTATAAACCTAGAAACAGTCAAGGTACAAAAAGGCCAAGATCATGTCTTTGAATCACCTCTATTTCACAATTAACTAAAATGAAGAGGCCTTTTCTGACATTTTGTCTTGGAATTCTTAACTGAATCCAGTACATTCTACCCTATACTCTTTAAGCACTTATTTTTGCAAAATATTATTCTGGGTGCTGGACATAAAAAGCCCTATATTTCAACTGATGCTCTTTTTCACTCTCTGTCTCTGTTTTTCTCTCTGTCTTTCTGTCCTTCTGTCTCTCTCTGTCTCTCTGTCTCTGTATGTCTGTATCTCTCTCTTTTCTGTCTGTTTCTCTCTCTATCTCTCTGCCTCTCTGCCTTTCTCTCCCTCTCATTATAGTCTTAGGGAGCTCTGTAGAAAATTAAATGCTAAAACAGGTGGTTGGTGGGGGAAAGACAGGCACAAAGGAGTTCATCAATAGGTCATGCATAAAATGTGAAATAATTTTTATCTGAGAACTTATCTTTTGAGATCAATTTCAAGGTTTCACTAATCTAGAAATCAGTTTTATACTCCCAAACTCATTTCTGTTTTAAATCTTATAATTCCTTAAATATTCACTCATATATTGAATGCCAGTTATGTGCTGAGAGCATTTTGCTGCCCTAAATGCTAGGAGAGAGATGCTAAGTTTAGATAAGACTGTCAGTTCCTGCCTATAAGAAGCTTACAGCTGCCTTGCTGTGTTGCAAACCTATAGACTAGAGTTCAAGTATTTAAGAAATTATGGATAGTAGGAGAAAGATTAAAATTCCTATGCTTAATTAAATTTGATTCCACAAATATTTTCTATATACCTATGTAATCTGTAAGGTGCTTTAAAAGAAGCAAAGATGGGTAAGACAGTTCCCATCTTGACTGTAAAATTTTGAGGAAAAAATAATGAATTAACAAAAAAGCACTGCTCAGTAGAATAAATTTGGTACAGAACGTGTTTGAAATCAGAAACTCATTACAATTTTATGTGAACTGTGAACCAAAAATAAGTTTACTAGTTATAACAGACAAAGAATTTTACTAACTTACTGATCACAAGTGAGCCACTTAATCTGAATATCAGTTTCCTTGTCTTTGATACATAGATAATATTGTATGCCCAATATATTTCACAGGTTGCAAGAAAACCACTCTATGAAGGTTATATAGCACTATATAAAATGTGAATTAGTAATATTATTATTCCCAACAATATATCATTTATTGTGGTAAACCTGATTCTTTTATTTTTAAAAAACTTTTTAGTTTAGAATTATTTAAACATATTCAATATTATTTGAAAGGAAAAAGTGGAATTTTAAATACTTCAAGGGAAAAAAAATCCCCATTTATCACTTAAAACCTGGATGTATGGAGTTGTAATAGTGATTGGATATAATTGGGATTATTCAACCATTTCTATTTGCTTGTCACCCTAGTACTTTAGATTTATTACCATATGAGTTTTCTGATATTCCTCCGCTCTGAGAGGAAATATTAAAGGATCTCCAATTCTTTTAATCTTTTCGTTAGCTCTGATCTTCCAGGCAGAGATAGCTATTCTGTGAAAATATCTTGATGTTATATAGATTTATCTCTATTGCTCTCTTCTTTGGAGATATTTTCCCCCTCAGTTTCCTCCTCCCAACTATATTCCCAATAACTTTATGACCAAATACACACACATACACACACATACTATTTTATTAAGACAAAGTAAACATTTAGAACAAAAAAGTTAAAATGACTTTCCTGTGCCAAGAGAAAAAAGACTTCAGGTTCCCCAGAAAACACTCAAGAAGAAAAGGAGATTTAAAATTATTGTCTTAGATTCAATATTTGGATTTGGGGAAAGAGTGAGCATGATTCAGTATCTCAGCTGACCTAATATATTTCCTGTGAATGGACTGAACAGACTTACTCTTATAAACTTATCTCTTTAAAAGTGGTTGCCTACGGGCGGCTAGGTGGCATAATGGATAAAGCACGGGCCTTGGAGTCAGGAGTACCTGGGTTCAAATCTGGTCTCAGACACTTAATAATTATCTAGCTGTGTGGCCTTGGGCAAGCCACTTAACCCTGTTTGCCTTGAAAAAAACATAAAAAAAGTGGTTGCCTCTGCCTCTACTTCCATTTTCCCAACACTACAAAGAGCTACTTTCTATTCTCTAGCTCTCCCCATCTTCTACTCATTCCCTTAGAAGCTCATTAAGTAATTGAGCTTCAGGTTGCCCCGAAGCATGACCTATCATTCTTTAGCCTTCTTTTCCGATTCATTTAAAGAAATAATTAATTCATATATCACAAAGACATTACTTACGTTTCCTTTAATGCCTTATTTTTGGCCCCTTTTCTCTGGTTAGGTTCTGGATTTTCCATGACCATATTTTACAAGGAGAAAATATTTTCCTTATATCTTATTTTAAATCTGAAAATGTATATTAACTCATAGTTTTAAAGTAACTCCAGATTATTGTTTTCTTCTCTCAAATATAAATAATTATATACATATATGTATAACTAGTCCTTTCACGCTGAAATTTAAAATATCACTGTTTTTAACAATTTAATACAAGATCTTTTTGTAATGAGAATATTCCAAATAGTTTCCATCACATCTCTTGCCTACTAAAGAAATCTTTCCTTATTTTAGGAGTAGATTCAAATATATATACATATATATATGTATATATGCATATATATAT
Source organism: Macrotis lagotis (assembly GCF_037893015.1). NCBI lineage: Eukaryota > Metazoa > Chordata > Mammalia > Peramelemorphia > Peramelidae > Macrotis > Macrotis lagotis. The sequence continues at coordinate 526,199,078 of NC_133658.1, forward strand.
ATATATATATATATATATATATATATATATATATATATGTAGTCCCTAAGGAATCTTTTACATGAAGTTCACCTTTTATCGCTAAAAAAAAGTTTTTGAGATTGATATTTTCCAGGAAGCCAAAGGCAATCCTACTTTCCTACACAGTACATGGACTACACCAGTAGATGCTCTGTAATTATACACTGTAGATACTCTGTGATCATACACTGGATGCCTCTGGCTTTTGCCTTTGCCTTCACTAACAGAATCTATAAAGAAGTTCCCAGTCTAAATATTACGCAGTTTGTATGTTGGTGTTCCTGGTTCTTTTTCTTTTCTACTTCCTCCTTTTTTCTTATTCTTCTCCAATCCAAGTTCTTCCTTTTTTTCTCTTTAAATGTTAAAGAGTTCAGCTTTCAATTGAGATCTTTTCCCTTCTCCTTTGAAAGTCTCATTTACTTGTACCTTCAACTTTCAAGATATAGCATAAAGAATACTGAAGCTGAAGGTAAAAACACAAATTTGAGCTCTATTTTGAACATAGAGCATCCAAGTGCCTATGAGCAAGTACCCTCACTGAAACTCAGTTTCTTCATTCATTATGTAGGGAGTAATCACTACATAAACCCACAGAAAAGTGCTTTTTTTTGCAACTTTAAAATATATAAATATGAATAACTATCATACTAACAATGACTACCAAATCTTTATATGTAGTAAAAATTTCTCTACATTTTTGTTATGTGGTGGATATTTTTATATAGCTATTTCAATTTTATCTAAAACATAATAGATCTAAAATGAAATTCATCTTTTTTTTCCTCTTGCTTTTACAAGCCTTAAGTCAGAGCTTCTTAGCACTATAAAAATTATGAGCCAGCAAGGCAAGTTAAATGGTATAGGGCAGTGGTGTGAAATTCGAATAGGAAGTAGTTACTTGAGGGCTGAATATTGACTTAAAAAAATACAGATTAACATTATCTATGTTGTATGATATTTTTATTCATTAACTATTTCCTGGTTATATTTTAATCTGGTTTAGGTTGCACTCTGGAGGCAATTTTTGTGGCTTCATTTTTTTCCTTTTTTTAATTTTAGAAAAGTTTTATTTATTTTCAGTTTTACAATTTTTGCCCCAATCTTGCTTCCCTCCCTGCACCCCCCACAGAAGGCAGTTTGTAAGTCTTTACATCATTCCCATAGTATGCACGGGTCTGAGTTGAATGTCATGAGAGAGAAATCATATCCTTAAGGAAGAAACATATAGTATGAGATATAGCAGAATTACATAATAAGACAATTTTTTTTAACACCTCTTCCCTAATGGATAGAGTACTAGACCTGGAGTGGGAAAATCCATTTTACACACTAGTATATAGTCTGTACTATGTGACTCTGGGCAAGGCACTTAACTTCTGCCTGCTACAATTCCCTCATCTGTTAAAGTGGATGTACCTATGTCACAGGGTCTTAATGAGGACAAAATGAGGGAATACTTGTAATGTGGTTTGCAAACCCTGAAAACCTTATATAAATGCTAGCTGATTCATCATATTGATTCATCATCATATTGATTCATCATCATCATCATCATTATCAATCTTTTCAGTTTTGTATCCCCCATCATCTAGCATAATTTTCCATATATAGCATATTTTTTTAAAAAGTTGCTTTAGGGGCAGCTAGGTGGTGCGGTGGATAGAGCACTGGCCCTGGAGTCAGGACTACCTGAGTTCAAATTCTGCCTCAGACACTTAATAATTACCTAGCCGTGTGGCCTTGGGCAAACCACTTAACCCCATTGCCTTGAAAATAAAAAAAAGTTGCTTTAAATCTTATTGATTTTACTTATACATCAAAGAAAAGTTTTTCTGCTCCCAGAAGTGGGAATATTAGAAAACTAATGATTCACAAACTTTAAAATTTAGTTGGGTTAATAATTTAATTTGTTGGATTCACTCCCCTGATGCAGATTGCTAGCATTCCATTCCTTACTAGATAATGTTTCTCAGTTGTTAAGGAATATCAAAAGGGTCCCCTGAACTTTTTTTTTTGAGTTGTCATACTTTTTAGAATCACTAGAATCAGAGAATGCAGGAGACCCTGAATGATTCAAGGATGAAACCCATCCTGAGCTGACATAATACATTGTTTGCATCCCAAAGTAGACTACCTGTGTCCTTGGGAGTCAAGATAGGCACCAGATGGTATGTGTTGGCCATAAACTTCTCTAGTCCCTCTTGGCCAGAGCTCTGGAGCTGAGCCTCTCCATGCATTGGCTGCTGTTCAGATGACAAAGGTGCCCCTGAAGACACTTTTAAGGCATTGCTGAACCTGTATTAAGGGCCTTTCCATATTGGTGAGGTTTTACTCTTATTGGAAAGACTTTAAAAGCTCAGGGTCATCACCATGTCATCAGAGGAACATTTTAGTAGAAGAACTTAACTTTAATAAGATAACTGAAATAGGCACCCTCAGAGAAAATAAGGTATAAGTGTTATCCTTATATTTTATTTTCTGTACTTCCATCTGTAAAAATGAGTGTAATCCTAACTTTTATTCCTTGAGTCATTGTGATATTGTGAGAGAGAATATATATGTGTGTGTGTGTGTGTGTGTGTGTGTGTGTGTGTGTGTGTGTGTGTATAATGGTACTTTTAGCTCTTATAAATGAAGTACTATGTAATTTTAAAGGATTATTGTTATTCTATAGATCTAGCTTCTATTTTTAAAAAGATAGTCAAGTCAATGCTTCCCTTAAAATAAGCCTCACTAAACACCTACTCTGATTACAAGTCTTTTCCTTCTTGTTATTTTCAAAAAATATTGAATTTTATTATACAATGTATTCCTTTTGCAAATTTACTAGGCTTATAAATTTCATTAGTGAGTAGGTCCCTTTTCCCTCTAGGTTCTATGGGGGTATACATAATTGTATGGGGTTCCTGAGGGCATATACTACAGGATAGACATAATCATGACTGTCATAATAAATCTCATATATCTATCAATTAGTGTTATTTTTATCAGAAATTATAGCCTTAACATTTTATCTACAAAAATAATATTAACAATACTTGTTTCAATCCAATGATTTGTCTAGAATTATTGATTAATTTTATTCATGGAAACCACCTATTTTAATGAATAATATTAGCATAGTTTTGGGGGGACTTTTTAAAAATTCTAGACAGTCTAAAGACCAAACTACATTTGAGTGAAACTGGTTCACTACCAAAGCTAACTATCACATTATAGTTTACATTATGTGTAAACTGCGCATAATAGCTTAGTGTAAAAATGGTTTGTAATCAAATTATTGCACAAAATGAAAATGAATCCAGGGCAGTAAAGGAAAAAAATACTTAGAAATTACACAATTAAAATATGAATATAAAATATTTTAAACTAGTTAGATTGTTTGTCTCCTCTCAGGAAATCAGACTATTATAAAATTTTAGGATGAGATTGGGGAGACTATTTTTTTCCCACCTATTGATGACCATCAACACAGAAAAATTCAATCAAGGGACACATTAGACAAACAGCAAATTTATAGAAAGCACACCTATGGTAATTTTAATATATAGATCATATATATATATATATATATATATATAGAGAGAGAGAGAGAGAGAGATTATATAATGTGGATTTTCATATTGCATGTATTTATTTATATGCTTAGTATGTGCATTCAAAAAGATGAATGAAATCACATTTATTGTGTTTAATGTGTGCAGAATTGTTCTGCAAATAAATAGAAACATAAAGAAGTGACCTGGCATAGTAGAGAACCATCCTCATCAGGAAGACTTGGATTCAAATCTTGCTTTTGACATAGGCTAACCATTTGACTCTAGAAAAGATACTTAATTTCTTAATACTCTAGGCAACTCTATGAAATTCTAAATTAAAGGGAAAGTGCCAATCAGCATTTAGAAAGGGAGTTTCATGTTCCACTGAAATCACCTAAAATCATGTACAATAATCTATACCTACTCCAAATATAGGCATATATTTACATTTACAGGTAGCATTCTGATTAAGGTGATATATATATATATATATATATTATATATCTCCCTGGCTATCTTTCCTTTTTATTCAATAAAAAGAGAACATAAAATTCCATTAAGCATAAGAATAAAATAAAATAAAAATAAATTAGGAAATAGTCTAGTTCCACTTGATGGGATAACCAAAGTAAAAGAAAGACTAGAGAATGAAGAGGAGAGATAGAGTGAAAGGAACAAATCAAACAGGGCTGTAGAAGGAGAAAAAACACATAAACAGTTTTTAAGGAGTTGGAGCCCCATCTGATGGCTTCTTAGAGAATTAACACTAAATAGTTGCAGGCTTTTTTCTGATTGTTCATAAAGGATATCACTTCTTGCTGCATACTCATGACTTGGAATAAATAGGTCAATATTTCATTAGATATTTGGCCTTGGTAATGTTATATTTCTTTCAAGTGTATGACTCACAACTTATTACCACCTTCTCATTATATGTGACTCTTACAAGAGGTCCATCTGGCTCTCCATAGACCTTCCTCTATCTCTCATCCCTGAGGAGATACCAGTTTAGCATGTGAGCTATCTATATTAATCTAATTGCATAGATAATTCACCTCTTTTCTTTCTAGTACTGCATATATGTAAAATGAAAGCGTTAAATTTATGTCTTCCCAATTCTGAATCTGTAGTGCTCTAATCACTTCTGTAATATCATTTGTATGTCTTTTTATTAATATTTCATCACTGTTAATATGCTGCTGCTTAATTATGTCATATGCATCACCTTTTGTCCTCTGCTTAATCCATAGCCTTGGTTATTCCAGGAAGGTGCTTTTTTATGAATCTCAGCTATATCACACCACCTGGTTGTTCAGTGGCTAGAGCACAGAGCTTGGAGTCAGTAAACCTGAGTTCAGTCTTGCGTCATCATTTACTACCTGTGCCATTCTGAGCAACTCACCTAAATGTTCTCTGCCTCACTTTCCTCATCTGTAAAACAGAGATGATAATAGCATTGACCTCACAGGATCAAATGAGTTATCATTATGTAAAGAATTACACAAATCTAAAAGTGCAACAAAAAAGCTAGCTATTTTTTAAAAAATGAATAGATGGGGTTTATTTCAATGGGGCAGAAACCTTGGGAAACATTAAGATGCAATTAATTTTAAAATTAAATTAAATCCTGTCCCTGGATAGAGATTTCTAAAATTAATAGCAAGGCGCTTTCACACATTTTCTTTAACCATAAGCTGTATATATTTGTTCATTTCCTGGTCATGAGGTTGCCAGTTTTCCTTATCCTTTCCACATATAAACTATATCCTTTCCACAACATTCTTGTTACAATTTTTAAGTTATATTGCTATATTTTGTTTTGAAACATCACTGCATTTCAATAAATATATAACCAAAATTGACAATTATGATAATTGCTAAATATTTTTATAAACATATCACTTCCTGTTTATTGACAGAAAAGGAAGAGTATAGTAACTTATTCATTTGGAATGACCATCATATATTATATTTTAATTTTTTTGTTTTAATTCATTATTTGCGTTATTATAGTCATTGTGTTTATTTTTCTTTATTCCTTAAATGTATGCCAGTTTTTATGAATCTTTTCATTTTTCAGCTTTTTTTTTTCATATTCCTGGTTCCTTACTACATAGCAGTGTTTTGTTACATGAATATACCATGTTTTCTTCAACTGTTCCCTAATTGGTGGGAAACATATTTTTATTCACAGTATTTTATCATTAAAAATAATGTAGCTATGAAAGCTTTATCACTTCAGGAACTATCTATTATATACATCCTTAGTGTTTAAACCCAGTGGTGGATTCATTGAATCAAAGGATATGAACCTCATTTAGGTGGTGAAATAGCATTAGGAGATGGCCAACAAACATGAAGAGCTGAGATGTACCTCTCAGAAAAATCTTGGTTGGATAGTAGTTTTTCTGGAAAAGAGATGAAGTATTACTTCAAGGTATTCTTAAATTTGTTTAGTCAGGGTAAATCATGGACACCTTTTTCATTCTGGGAAAAACTAGATGGACCCCTTTTCAGAATGATATTTTAAAATGCATTAAATAAAATACATATTGGTACAGAAGAAATCTATTGCATTAAAATGTAATTATTATGTCTTTTGAAATAAATTCACAAACCTCTGGAAAAGAATACTGGTTTTAGTGCATTGCAATGTCACTTTGAATTGCTAATGGAATATGAAAACTAAAATAGATGATGAAATCTTAGTCTTCATTAAGAGAGATACCTTGTTCAGGAAAACAATTCTGTTACATTTTGCCCTAGTCAGAACACATCTGTAGAATCTTATTCAGTTCTTGCTACATCTTAAAGAAAACAGTGACAAGCCAGAGAATAGCCAGCATGGTCAAGTGCCTTGAGATCATTACTAACAATTAGTTAGTCAGTCAATAACTATTTATTAAGGGCGGGCTTACTATTTTGCTAGGCACTTTGCTAAATACTGGGGAAACAAAAAAGAAGAAAAAGACAGTCCCTGCCTCCAAGGAGATGAAAATAAGTAAGCAAACAAACATATATAAACAATCTATATACAGCATTGATAATAAACAATTTACAGAGAGAACACTTTAGAACTCAGAGGGGTTTAGGAAGAAAATGGGATTTTGGTTGCCCTTCAGAGGAAGCCAGGAAGGCCAAGTAGACAGTGATCAGTATATCAACAGGAAAAAAACTGAAATATTTAGATTAATGAATAAAAAAATTGTAGGGAACTTGATAACCATCTTAAAAAATTTAGAGCACTATATAAGAAAGATTAGACCTGTTCTATTCAATCCTGTTGGGAATTAGCAATAACAATTTATAAAAAAGGTGAATCTAGGTTCTATGTATGAAGAAAATTCTAAAAATAGGAAAGGACATTCTCAAGAAAAAGTAGTTCATGTATTACTGAAGGTCTTGGCACAAAAATTGAATGACTGCTTGTCAGGTTTGTTATAAAATATTTCTTGCTTAGACATGAATTCTATAAGTTAACTCTGAGAGTCTATGATTCTGAATCTGATCTGCTCTAAGTTATTTAAGGAAAAATTTAGAAGGTGATATAGGGAATGATTTTCTCTCTAATTTTCATGGATATAGAGGTTTGTTTCCTTGTATCTTTCTAGCTACAAAGGAAACAGCAGGGTTGCTTATACATTCAACAGAAAGTAGAACATATCAAATCTTCTATCATATGGTATCTGAAACTAGTGATTCCAAATAGCTCCACAAATCAAGCATGGAAAAATCAGAAATAGCATAAACCTCTAACTGCTGCACCACACCTTACCCAAAGTAAAGTGAAGTTGACTTTCACTGGCCATTGGTTACAGATAAAGTCACCTTCTAGAATAATTTTATCCTGGCTCCACAATAGATACAAATGCTTGGGTAGAGCCCCTTTAGAATTTTACAGGTCTAACAGGGAGAGTTAAAGGATAAAATGGTGGAGATGATGTGTCAAGAAGTATGTCACTCCAATTAATACTATTTTATTCTCCAAGAATTAAGTAGCAAAATTTCCCCTAAAATTCAACACTCAGAGCTGCTAGGTGGTGCAGTAGATAGAGCACCAGCCCTGGAATCAGGAGGACCTGAGTTCAAATCTAACCTCAGACACTTAACAATTACCTAGCTGTGTGGCCTTGGGCAAGCCACTTAACCCCATTGTCCTGTAAAAAAAAATATCAACTCTCATCTAATCCAAGATGATTAATTAGTATATGCCTATTTTACATACAATGATGCTATTAATATTTTTAGAGTTCCTAAATGTTTTTATTCCTCACATTTTTCTTTTTTTACTTTTACTTTTATTTTAATCTGATCCTAAAGAAAACATTTCCATAACACAGGAGAATAGAAAAAAGGAAGAATATCCACAAAACTGTAAATCTATTATGTAGAACTTTCTATTCCATTTATTTTGAGTGACTAAGTCATTTTGACATAAATAACTAAATTAACTACAAAGATCATATGAAGGAAAATGTTATATGGCTCTAGAGAAAGAAATGATTAACAGAAGTATGTGTGGAATAATTTTACACACAAGTACACATATAGAAATATATTAATATATGGTAATATACCCATACACATGTGATATATACATTATATATGTAGATATATGTATGACCTCCCACATTAGCTGTGTCTAAGGTGAGGGAGAAAAAAGTTACAATGATACTATTATTACAGTACTAGATTAAACAAGTTGATTTTCAGTTTATAATCTCATACAAGAAATAGAAATGCAAAATTCTGAAATATGTATTTATATTAAAAGATTTTCTAGATATCATCAGTGGTAAGGATTTTTTTTTGAAGATTTTACAAATGAGAAACAATTCACTTGAGTAATTTTTTAAATTTCTGCCCTGGTTGAAATATCCCCTGACCTCAGTGAGTTTATATTCTTTTGCTCTGAATAGTAAAACTAGAGAGCTAAGTGTAATGAATGAAAACTACTTCTGTGTCCTTGTTCTTGTCCTGTAGAACCAAACCATTCTTGGAGGATGAATAACAATTAAAGATACTAAGGTGTTATTTTAAAGAAGTTTCATATCTCTGAGGCTTTGACCTATATGACCTTGAATAATTGACTTAGACCTCATAGGTTTTATTTTCCTCTTGTATAAAATGGAGAAGTTTTAGTAGATGACTCCTGAAACCTTTCCCAGTTCCAGACTTCATATTTATATATTTGACTGGGCCTCTATCTCCTTGAAAATAATGTTTCTGGGGGGTGGGGTGCCTAGTTTTTCCCTCTTCTTAGTCACAAGGAATGACTCTTTGGAAGAAAGAAGGTGAGATATGTTGGGAAATATAGATCATGTAAAAGGAAAATGCAGCATTAAACTTTATTTTTCAAAACAAGATGCTATGAAACAAAGCTGTAGGTGTTTTCATGAATATTCCCACAAATATATATATATATATGTATAAAATATATATATATATAAATTAATGAGTTATTTTCAGATTTATTTAAGAAATCAGTTCAATTCATAAACATTCTCTATGTTAGGCATTTTTCTAGGTATTGATGATACAAAAGGAAAAATAATGAAGCAGTTTCTGCTTTAATCAAGGAGATTTCATTATGTTGGGAGAGACAAGATATACATATATTTAAAATAAATATGAGTTGTTGGCACCCGAGGGTTGGGGGGGAAGAGGACACTTGTATCTGGGAAGTTCAATTAATTCTTCATGCTGAAGATAGTGCTTGAAATAAATAATGAGTTTTGGAGCCTTAGCCTCACAAATGTATAGATAGAATAATATAAAGTCTTGCCTTATAGTTTGATATATATATATATGAATATCGAAAAACTTTCATGACATGTATTTGGAAAAATAAAATATCAATTAAAAAGGATATTTTAATTTTATTAACATGGTCCAAGAAGACTTATGAGCACATGACATGATGTATATCTGTATTTCAGGAATATTTTATACAGTCAAGTAAAAGAGGGATTTCTGAGACATGAAAGTAAGAGAGAAGTAATAGAAGTCTAGACATTTTAGTGTCTAATTGGCAGTTGGTGGGATGTGGGTAGGGAGGTTCAAAGCAGATGAAAAATTGTGGTGATAGAAGGACTAATTTGTTATAATCAGTGAAGGATAGATAAGTCAAAAATTATGTTTGAGGTTCAAATATTATGAAGTTATAGAGTCAATCACTAGATATACACACATACATATATAGGAATGGTGAGCATCAATAATGAAAAATTAGAAATTCCAACATCAAACAGTATTTACTAGGCGACTATAAGTTCTCGTGACTGCAAAATTAGTCTAAGGAAAGGCAAATTAAAGATTTTAAATTATTTTATATTTGTAATATTATAATATATTAAGATAATAAATACATATATTATTTTTTACTGAATTTACATATTGAAAACTACAGATTGAGCTTTAGTCTGGAAAAAGAATTGAGAATGTTTCAAGTATAATCCACTATTAACTAAATTCAACTGTCTAATTCCACTTAACCAACCTTTGTCCTTTCAAGTTATTTAATAGACCTAAGGATGAAACCTGTGATTTTATTGGTAGAGAGAACTTCTGGATCAGGACTTCCTCTACCAATCCACATCAGCACCTAATCTGCATCTGCAAGTCTCAGAGATTTGCCTAAAGGACTAAGAGGTTTAAGGAATTGCCCAGAGTCCCAGAGTCAGTATGTTTCAGAGTCAAGACTTGAAACCAGGTCTTTCCCGCTCTGTGATTTAGCTCACAGACTGTTCAAAATCAGATAGTAAAGAAAATTTGATCTCATTTGTCAATCCCTGCAACACACTACTGGTTTAGAGTTCCATCTGTTTATTTTTGGTGTATCTCCTTATTTGACAGACCAGATGATGAAATATATTTGTCTTTTCAGTAGTGGAGTGTGGGGGACTGAAAATGGAATATTGTTAGTCAGGTGAAGTATTTTTGTTGCTTGATTTTGTTTAATGGTTCTCTTTGTGGAGGGTATATTGATTGTGGTATTAAAAATTAAGAGACATTGATAAAACATTTCTTAAGAAAATGCTCAGATAACCAAAGTCAGATAAAGTAATATTATGACATGAGACAAAACGAGAATATAAAATTGTCATCTCTGGAAAATGATGTGTGACCAAATAGCCTGTTGTCACTAGGGAATTTAGAGTAAATATGAATGTGTGGCACCCAGCAATAAGTGTTGTGACAGTTAAAAACATTAAATTCATTGACTTTCTACCTCATTAAATAGGTAATGAATTTTGCATATTTCAAGACTTAAACTGTCATACTGGCCATAATTTCTTTTGCATCAGTGAGTACAAAAATATATTAAGGGACTCAGTAGAGCTACTTTATTTTAATAATTCTAATAATATCTTTTGTTTATGTTCAGAGAAAACAAAGTACTGTTTCATTAATTTCAAATCCCTTTTCTAAGTAAACTGCTCTGTCAAGTTACATTTATGCTCAAAACAGACTTACTTATAATATATTTTGATTGAGTGCTTATTAATAATGATTTTATCCTGAAAATGGAAATTAAATTTATAAATGCTGTCATCAAATATAACTTCTATAGCTAGTTTATTAGTTTTAACAAAACTTCATACATTTTAGTTTATTAATGAAATTTAAACATTTGCTTTTCCCCAAAAAATAATTAGATTAATCACTGTTTTGTGAAATAATTTAAAATTTCATTAGTGTCAGAGTAGACTAAAATTAATACACTGGGAATCAGTCCTGTTGATCCCATGAAGATTTATTTTAAAACTATTATTATTATATATTATATAATTAGAGGTCTAACAGGGAGAGTTAAAGGATAAAATGGTGGAGATGATGTGTCATATATATAACACATATATATGTGTTATATATATGTGTGTGTCATATAATATAATTATATAACATGAGCAAAGTTTTTCTTCTGTGCAGATTTCTCTCCTATATACTGCTTAATGTCAGAAGTTATTTTTTAATTTTTTTTTCCATTCCCCTTCTCCCACCTCTCATACATATAACAACCCCAGAGGAATTGCAGATTTAGAAGCGAATGGGAACTTAGAATTATTTTAATACAATTTCCTCATGTTACAGATAAGGAAACTAGTGTTTTCATTTCATTCATGTCTGATTCTTTGTGACCCTATTTGGAGTTTTCTTGGCAAAGATACTGGAGCAGTTTGCTATTTCTTTCTCCAATTCTTTTTTACAGATGAGGAAACAGAGGCAAATAGGATTTACTGACTTGCTCAAGGTCTGAGGCAGGATTTGAATTCATGAAGATGATTCTTTCTGATACCAAGTCCAATACTCTCCTCTGCATTACCTAGTTGCCCAAAGGAAACTTAGAGAGGTTAGGCAACTAGCTCAAAGTAACACAGCTAGGAAGTGACTGATTTGAAATATAAACCCAGGTCCCCTATTGTTGAAGCCTGTAATAATAATAATATTTTTTCCCTTTATTTTCAAAGAAGACCACAACATCAGGGAGATGATATCATGAAAGCACATAAATTGGATTTGAGTGAGGAGATGCTGTGCTAAGTCACCAGACTCATTTTCTCGTCCAAAACCATCTGAGTTCAGTGGCCAGATAGGAATCACGATGACTGGAGATGGTCCTGGATGAGAGGCAATCAGAGTTAAATGACTTGCTCAAGGTCACACAGCTAGTAAGTGAAAAGTGTCTGAGACTGAATTTGAACTCAGGTCCTCCTAACTTCAAGGTCAATGCTCTATCACTGCACCACCTAGCTGCCCCGAAGTCTGTACCCTATCCATAGGTATTCAATGTTTGCTGAATCAAATTCATTTCATTCAGAAATCAGTTAAAAGTAGTTTGCTTTCATTTTGAAAGGAAGCCCCTTTGTCATCTGAGGATACAGTATTTTCTGTCTATCAGTTATAGCATCTATAAGAAGCTTATCCTGAGAAAAAAAAATTACTCAACACCTCTCAATTGAATTTAGAAGTTGACTTAATTCAGATACTTCCAAAATTGTTTGTATTCATTCCATGAATGTGTCATTTTCATGTCAGTTCATTGAGAATTTACATGAAGCAATTCACTTGCAAAAAAAAATGCCTTATTGCAAGGATAGAGGTAATTGAATGCTAAGACTTGCACTACATAGCATTGTTATGAAGAAAGTGCTAACATACTATGTCAGTGTGATCTGCCCAGGGACCCAGTCTCAAAAATCTTAGAGTAAGTTACTCACCAATTTCCTTCATTTCTTCCATTTCTATCTTTAAAGTTATCTTCAATCAAACAAGTCAGTTAATCAATTATTAAGCAATTATTTTGCATTGGAAATGCAGATATAATACATGAAGCAACCCCCTATATGAAAGGAACTCCCATTTTATTGAAGAGTGTTCTTGTGTAAAGAAATAAGATTTTCCAATTTTATGGGGAAATTTTCCTAATTCTATGCTCTGGATAAACATGGGAAGAGAGACTTGATAGATTCAACTTGATATTCACTAACTACCACAGCTATCACAGTTTCTAATTCATCTGATCTTAGTTCCCTCTCCATCTCTCATCTATAACGCTCACATCTTACTCTCACTTTTCCTTCTCTCTTATGTACCTACCATCTATCATCCTGAAAAATGTTCTCTAAAGTCTTGGCAACTTAGGACTGCACTTGCATAAGTCTCTTGTGAAAGACTTATATAAAAGACATGAGTCAAAATTAGAAATATTGTCATCTGAGGCAAAAACAGTTGGGGAGGTGGAAGCCCTAGGGGACAGTGAAGAGAATAGCCCACCCAGTGAGGCTAAATGATGAGGGCTGCCTGGTGGGGTCACAGAAAAAGCCCCAAGGAATGACTTTTTATCAAGATTGGTGTTGTAATGTTGAGCTGTGGTGCCCCAAAGACACAAGGAAAAGGAAATATTCCCTCACCTAGGAGGAAGAAGGGTTTTTCCGTCTTGGGACAAAAGCTCATTCACACCACAGTTAACTTATCTCTAACTTAACTCACCTGTAAGATAGTTTTAGTTCAGTGAAATGCAAAAAAAAAGCATACACACAATTTGACTAAATATTCTAGGCATTATCTCCATGCCAGATAGGTCTCAGAAGACCTAACAATGCTTGGTAAATTCATGAATGTGACTTTGAAATAATATGCTGATGCTTAGAATATGAACCTTCTCAAAGTTTTACAAGGAGATATACTTCCTTATTGCTACTGTGAAAAGAACTATAAAGCATTCTGGGATCATCTGCCAATTAAAACCTAGAGATTGGCTGAATGCTTGAAGTCATTGAAGTTTGAATACAGATGGTACCAAATTGAATGTCTCCATAGCAACAGAATCTTCCTTAATAACTTTTCCCTAGGAAGGGAAACATAAAAGAAGAAACAGTCAGATGTATTTTCTGGCAGCATGTTTTCAGAATAACTTTGAAAGTCTATTTGTACTTAACTGGTGATTGTCTTAAGTGGTCACGAACATCACTAAATTCTTCTGAGGCACCACTTTAAGAATGTCAAAGATAAATTCAAATAACCTCAAGAAGACATAAAAAGGGCAGAAACACTTTTAAAAAGCATTTCTGAATCTGTAGATTGTCATCACAAATTTTATGTTTGTCTGATTGATGCTCTGTAATTATGTACAATAGCAATGACTTATCATCCACCTACAAGATCACTTGATTTTCTAATGCCAGTTCCTAATGAAAGTTTAGAATATATATGTAATCAAAGAGAAGGCACCCTTTACATTATGATGCTGTAATTTCAAAATCCATACTTCTTCCAAATACAAGAATTGATTTTTCATCATCTTTTGCCTAAAAGACTTTTTAAGTTCTGAAAACAACAGAAAGTAGTCAATGAAAATAAAATGGAGCTCATAAAGTAGGAAGCTTAAAAGAAAAACATACATTTTTAAACTATTTTAATTGAGAAAAGAATCAAATATTTACAAAATAAACATAATGATTATCAGAATTCAAAGAAGTGAGGGAATTGTATTGGAAAATGAATTGGGTAAAAATCTAGACATGATTCCAGACTTTGAACTGCTTTTTAAAGATATAGATTAAAGTAGAATCATCACCATCATCATTAACATTTATATAGCATTTATCATGTGAAAGACACTGTGCTAAGAGCTTTATAATTATTATTTCATTTAATCTTTATAGCAGTCCTAGTATATAAATGCTATCCTTATCCCCATTTTATAGATGAAAAAACTGAGGCGAATAGATTAAGTGATTTATCCAACGCCACATAACTAGTGTTTGAGAGTGGTTTCAAACTTCTACCTCACATCTCACAACTCCATTTCTTCTTTTTTATTTACAAAGCCACCATCCTAGTTGTGGTGCTCATCACTTGTGTCTGCATTATTGCATTAGCCTAATCTCCCTCTTTCAAAGTACTTCTCCTTTCTAATCCATCCTTCACACAACTATAAAAATGTTATTCCTAAAACTCTGGTCTGACTTCTGTATCCTCTATTCACAGAAGCTCCAGCTGTTCTCTAATAGATCAGAAATAAAACAGAAGTGACTCTTTTTGACATTCAAAATCTTTCACTTTGCTCAGCTTCCCACTCTATATTCCAGCCAAACTGGCTTACTCCATCAGTAATCAATACAGAATATTCCCTTTCCTCATTCTTTGTCTTTCCTGATCTCTACTTCTGAGAATTCTTACCCTTACTAAAAAAATCCACTTCCTACAGGAAGCTTTTCCTAAATTATTCCTGTCTCCCCAGTACTCTGTTGCTATCATCTGAAATTATTTTGAATGTATTGTGTATCTGAGACCACTGGATAGCATTAGAATACAGACATACAGATTTCTCAGTCACCTCAGAACTTGGGGCCTTAATTAAAAATGTCTGAGGAACTCAAATGCTTTCCTTTCCCTTCCCAGGAAGGATTTTCCTTAACAGACCATTTTCTTCTAGATTAAGACTTTCTTTGCCCAGAAATTCTCTCATCTTGTGGGTTTGCCAGCATCCTTTTTCCCAAAGAAGAGAAAAAATGAATGAGTGCCATTTTGCTTACTTACCTAACCACTTCTTCAGCTACTGTCTTACAATGTGTCAGTAGATTCTGATATGGTGGATTGTTTTTGTCTTTCTCTCTTAAATCACCTCTAACCTCTATTAACTTTCAAAGTCTCAGTCAGTTTGTTTCAAAGAGTACAAATTAATTTATAAAATTCAATAATTTAGAACTTTTACCCCTCCCCCTTCTTACCAAATCTCTCTGAATGCATTCAAATAAGTAGAGTTGGCACAACTCTTATAGAGATCTATTTTAATATAGTTTCAAATGCATGTCAGGAAAATCCACAATATTTCAAATGAAAGGACTTTCTCTTTCTTTATTATCATTTGTTTCAGGATGGTTTTGCTTAAAAGCAAAAAAAAAAGGAGAGTAGATCTTCTAAGAAGCTCAATATAATCTTACCAGCAAACACTCGCTCCCTATTAATCAGTAAGGATAGATTCTAAAGTACTGTTTTTCTGCATCATAATTTCCTAGCCCCTAGGAATCATTCTCTCCATGATTTGGGGAAAGCAATCCTCAGATGACAATTCTACCAATTTTGAAAAAAGTTCAGTAATTTGGACTCTAGCTGGGGCTTTTCCTGAGTTCCCAGCTTCTCACATTGTCTTTACTTTTCACTGTTTTCAAGACTAGCATTTCATTTCCTCCTATCAGAGTGGAGGGAATATTGTCTATTGACCCTTTCCCAAAATCAGTGAGAAATGGAAGACCTCTAAATAAAAAGTATTTGTGCTCTATTCACCTCTCTGACCTTTGATACTCAAGTATCTCTGGAATTAGATATAGTTACTTATATGTATATTTATTATTCTCAACAGTAGGGAATTCTCAATAATAAAGACATCTGCAATTTTAATTTTAACTTTTTATCCTTAGTGTCTAACATAGTGTTTGGTACACCAAAGGTTTTTAACAAATACTTTTTTTGTAAGTATTTGGGAATAAAACTTCAAAACTCTGTATAAATGTTAGTTATTATTGTTTTGATTCCTTATTCTAATAGATATAAAAATTCTGTTTTTCTGACTTTTAAATCAATATGCCCCAAATTATTTTTCTCTTTTCTACTTACCTCACCTACTACCTTCATTTTATCCCTAGGCAAACTACCTCCTTAGAACTTCCTTCATTTCTATCAGTGGAATTGCTATTCTCTCTGTTACCAGATTCATCTTGGACTCTTCCCTCACCCGAGTCTCCTAAATTCAATTACTCATAAAGCTTTGTTTATTTCTAATTTGACATGTGTTTGTCATGTTTACTTTGCATTTGTCATTGACTTCATACTTGTCTTATAATTCTATAAAGCAACCCTTTGAAAGTTTGAGTGATATGGCACTGAGTGTATAAGTTAATTTAAATAGTATTATCTTTTTTATATTATCTCAGCCCAACTATAAGCGATTAATTCCTCTCCAATTTTTTATCATATTTTGTTTTTATATTTTAGTTACATTAACAGACTTCCTTCATATATCTTAAAAAGTAGTTTCCTTGTTATTTTATATGTTCTGTAATTATTTTGAATAACATTTTTGTTTTATGTCTGCTTTGTTTTGTTGGTAATGTAAAGCCATGAGAATGGCTCATGATGATCAGGAACATTTACTATCTTACTACTTTAGTAAAATTAATGGTTTTACTAATTTTTAGTTAACTGTTTTGTGCATTAAATTGATCATCATATCATCTGAAAAAAAAGAAATAATTTGGGGTTTTTTTAGTCTCTATTTCTTTTTTCTTGTTTGAATATTACTATTAGAATTTAGTCAAATAATAAAAGTGACAATGACTACTCTTGCTTTATCCCTGATCTCATTAGAAAAATCTCTTGTCTTGATGGATTAGAAATTACACAAGCTCTTAGTTTTAGATAGGTGTTATTTCTCATATTAATTAATGGTCTATTTATTCCTGTTTTCTATTTTTTAATGTAAAACAGTATTGTTTTTATCAATAGATTTTTATCATATCTGTTGATATAATTCTGTGAATTTATAGTGACTTAATCTATCAGAACTCTTTCTTCATTTAAGCTTAAATCTGTTCACTTCCCTAATACTAAACATTGTACAGAAGGTAATGATCAACAATGGTAGAAGGAGTTTCCGTACTAGGAATTTTCTATACCAATGAAATCATTTTCAGTTTCTATCCCTATTTCTTGTCATTAATATGGCTTTTAGATGAGTAGTTTTCTCAACCAGCCCTGTACTCCTGGCATCAATCTGATCTATTCCTAGTGTATAATCTTTTAGATATATCTCTAATATGTAGCATCCTTGACCATTTTTTATTTTGCACTTTTACATCGATATTAGTCACATTCATCTATAGTTTTTATTTTCTCATTTGTGTCAGTGTAATTTAGTTATCATAAATACATTTGCCTTAACTTCTTTTTCATTTATCATTTTGCCTGATTTGTTTAGGGCTTATAAGGGGCATAACTGAGTTCCCCATCTAACTTTGCTCTCTATTTCTTCCTGTAATTCAAATATGTGCATGTTATTTCATCATCTAGGGTGAACCTTAATTCTTGTTTATCTCTTTTAAACTCTTCTCCTTTTATTCTAACATGTGTGGGATCATAATTGTGATATCTGATTTGAACAATTTTTCCAAAAGTTTGATAATTTCAAATTCTGTGACAGTTTATGTGAATCCTTAAGTTCAAATGTGTTGCTCATAAACCACAAATTGTTGGATTCTTGTTTTCTCATCATGTAGCTATTCTCCTCTATTTAATGGGTGAGGTTATTCAAGTTGTACTGTTCTGACTGTTAATTGAACATTTCCTTCTGTCAAATACACATTTTCCTCTCACCTCTTCTTTTCAAACAGAAAGTTAATCAGATTAATTTTAGTACTCTATAATTGGAATGTTCTGTTCCTGTTCCCAGTCCCTCCCTTCTTTACCATGTCCAAATTTGGGGTGGTTTCTTAGGATTTCCCTCTCTCTTATTCACTCATAAATCTCCTATTTATGATCAACCTTCCAAAACTGGTTTGTTTTGCATATAAGCATTCTATTCCCTCTAGTCTCCCTCTTATATCATCCTAGATTTTTCCCCTCTGTTTTATTGAATTTATTTTATTTATACACAACTCTGTGTGTCTACAACCTGCATTTACTTGGTTTGGATAAATCTCAAGTCACGAAATAGGAGTCAAAGGATGGGAGGCCACTACTCTCATCCTTTCCTCCATGTTTGTTACTCATCTTTTTGTGTACCCCATTTTTATGCACTAATCATTTCTTTACTTTTTTCCTCATTTCTTCTCTAGTATACTTCTTTATTTTTCTTTTTTCTTTCCTTTCTTAAAACCAAGAAAATAGACAAAATCTCACCAGTTCTTAGGGTCTTATTCAACTCCGTTTGAGACCCTTGAAGATACTATGAATCTGAAGAGACATTTATATCTTCTCTCTTTACTAGTGTGTTAGCATTTATTTTATCAGAGCAGAATAATATCATAGATTTAAATCTTAAAGGACTCTCAAAAGGTTCTTAACCCATCTCATTTTGTGGATGAAAAAATCAAGGATCATGGAAGTTAAAGTGATGTAACAAATCACATAAATAGTAATCTTCAGAGGCAAATTTGGATACATAGACTTCAGAATCCAAATATGGTAGTTCCACTGTAAATGAGAATAAACTTATGTCATGACATAGTAGATGTCTTACAGAAACAAAGATTTCAAAATAGATAGAGTCTGTCTGGCAATATTCACATCATTTTAACTAATAGGATCTATAGAAATTAATATCTGTTCATTAGATATAATTCCTTCAAGAAGAATCAGAAGGCCCTAGAAAACAAAACTATATCATGCCAAGAGCATTTATAGATTAGAATTTGAAGGCCATCAAAATGTTACAACATGGTACAGGTATGATACCTATGCATACCTGTACTATGTTGTAACGTTTTGTTTCTGTAAGAATAAAATTTAGATGTATGTCCACTTTTAGAACCTATTAATTATACCAAGGTTTTGATATGTGATAACATATTTATTTAGTGTTAATGATTTACAAAGAGTTTTCCTCATAATATCCCTGTATTGTAACTGTTCTTATTATTACAATGTAATCATTGTTAGTTGCAGATGATAAAGGAAGTAAAGGTCAATGTGATTGATTTATTTGTCTAGCTAACACAATTTGGGATCTTTTATCAACAAAAATAAAAAAATATATAGTAAATGTAACATTTAAAAAAATGTTTTATTCAAAAGCCTTGCAACCTGAGTATTCATTTTATGACCTTGATAAAATTCCCTCCTATTTCTCCTCTATCCTATTGTTATGACATTTCATTACCCTTCATTATTATTTCATTTCCACTTAGCCATCTTTGCTATATCTTTTCACCGTGTTTTTCTCACATTCAGAGGAATTGAGAAACGCAAGCTCTTTCTGATCTCTTAACTTTGCAGATGAAAAAGTAAACCAAAAAAACTCAATACAGAGCCTCTGCACTCTTCCAAATACACAGATACCATTCTTGAGTATAAGGCTCTGTGAAGAACACCTGTTGAAAATTTTACTTTCTTTTTTTACTGTTTTATAGTCTTATAAATATATGCTTATTAAATTTTAAAGATAAAATTAATATGATAGTTAAAGGTTTACTATATAAAAAGACACATGGTGATTCTTTAAATGGAAATTTGTGTGAACCTCTAAGAATAAATAATTTAGCTGTAAATATATGTACATATTATAAATTCACATAGACACACTTGCAAATGTGATTATGCATATAATGTGTGCACATATACATACATATAAATATATATATACATATATATACACACACACATACACACTTATCAAAGTAAATTGAAGACTTTCTTGCAAGGCTTAGATTTTAGAAAAAGTCAATTATTAAACTATTATTAGGATTATTTGTATATTCAATAGATTATTTAAGCAATAATAATCAAAGTTTTAGTAAAGAATAAGTATCTTTACAATCCCTTATATATGAGAATAATTGGTAGAAGTAAAAATATTAAGCAGCAGACATAATAGAAAACTGCTGTAGGTATTATTTTAGAAATAAGATGATATCTACCTAGGTAAATGGAGTGTGGTTGAAATAGAGCAGAAATGATCAGAAGGTTAATTGTAGTCTAGATGTGAAGTAATTCATAAAAAGGGACAAGGCATGATTCCTGGTGAAACAATTCTAATCCTTGGAACATTGTTTATGGTTCTTATACCTTATTGCTAACTAAGAAGCTCAATGATGGGAGAATCTGTTGACTGATTTTTCTTTCTGATTTTCATATGAGAAAAATAAGAGCTGTATATTTGGTCAGAGGACCTAGTTCCTTGACTCAGCTATGTGATCCTGGACAAGATACTTCATCTCAAAATACTCAATATCCACATCTGTAAAATATGCTTAATGATATTTGTATCTCATACAATTGTAGTATATAAACAATATATTAATTTTCATAACCATTGAAATGTTGTCTAAATGTCATCTATTTTGTTCTATTATTATGACATGCTGTGATAAAGATTTAGATCCCAAGTATAATATGTATACTGAACTAAATAGTTTATTTCCAAAAAGCCTGATAACTACAACCAGAAAATAATTCTCTTCCTCTCTGACTTCCTGAATATCTATTTTAGGTACTTGACACCTCCTAGATAATTATTTGTGACCCATATCTGATCTCTTTTAAAATTATTAGCTTCTGGATAGCAAGGATGATGTTTTCTCAAGGATAAATGTTATTTATTTAACATTCTGGCCAGATACACAGCCATGGGATCAGAATGCCTGTTAAGGAGTCAGAAAGACCTCAGTTTAAATTTGGTTTCAGCTACTTACTACTTTTGTGACCCAGGGCAAGTTACTTAATCCTATTTGACTCAGTTTCCTCATCTGTAAAGTGAATTTGAGAAATGGCAATCCATTCTTATATTTTTGCCAAGAAAATCCCACATGGGTTCACAAAGAGTTGGACATGGCTAAAACAAGTCAACAACAACAAAAATTGATATTCTGTGTGTTGGCACAGCATATTATGTAGTAATTTACAAGTATCATTGAGGCCTCACAATTGCTTTGTTAGGGAAGTACTGTGGGAATTTTGTAGTTCAGGAAGTCAAAGTTCAGAAAAGGTAAATGACTTGCCTGTGGTCACAAAGCACTATAGTATCAGAGATGTCATTTTATTTTATTTTATTTTTTTGTAAGGCAAACAGGGTTAAGTGGCTTGCCCAAGGCCACACAGCTAGGAAATTATTACGTGTCTGAAACCGGATTTGTACCCAGGTACTCCTGACTCCAGGGCTGGTGCTTTATCCACTACGCCACCTAGCCCCCCCAAAGATGTCATTTAAAAGTAGGTTTCCATGATTCCCAAGTCCAACGGACTATTTCAATACCTAATCTTTTATTGTGTACAATGCACACTCAACAAATGGGTGTGGAATAAAAAATGAATAATATTTTATTTAATCCTTTCCTATTTATAAGAAATACTTTAAGAGTGTAGATCTGCTTATTGTACCAACAAATGAGTCCTTGTACCATAATTCTGTTGTTTTGATTTCTTTCCATTTTCTTTGGTTAAGACAACCTATAAAAAGGTTGTAACAAGATTTTCTTGTCATGTTACAGATTGTTGAAAATATAACACATCTATTGCATACAGAATTCTAAATATGGTTCTCTATATATTTTTCCTTTTACTATGCAATTTCTTGTTTAACAGAAATTTTCATTAAAAATTAACACAATTTTGCTCTTTAATTTCTATATTTTCTCAGCCATCTGCTTCATCTAGAGTTTGTCTATTTCCTGAGCTTTTCTTCTGAAATTGTATAGTCATAAATTACTTTTTTCTCCCCACCAAAAGCTCATACATTCACTTTAAATCTCCTGACTGGGTTAGGTTGCAAAAGACAGAAATTATCACTGTATGGGCCCTGAGGCAAACAACTAGATTCTTGTACCTTCCTACCTCTTCTGCTTCTGAGCAGTATTTCAATAGAAAATATACAAAAGGGAGTCACCAAACTAAGCATATTTTCAGAATACTTTATTTCAGAAGCATGAATAAAAATGTTTCCAATTTTATGTTGCAGAAACTATGGGTACAGCATTTTCACACATGGTAATGAGAATAGAAGACTAGGAAGGTAAATTGTTCCTTCTCCTTGTCAAAACTAACCTCTTCTGCAACATCTATTCCATTTCTATCTCCTTCGTGACCTTATTCTATCAGTCATCCCTCTCTTACAAACTGTACATCTTCAATCTCTGCATAACCTTTTACAAAAAGCCCCTTTCTGACCCTATCATTCCTTTGAGCTATTGATCCAGCTCACTTTCTCCCCTTTTTTGCCAAATTTCTGGAAAGAATATCCTTGGCTTGCATTTCCTCATTACCCACTCTCCTCTCAATCACTTACAGATTGACTTTCATCCACCTCTACCTCCATTCTATAACAACTCTCCCTAATCATTAAAGATCTTCTTTTGCCATGATCATTTTTGTTTGTTCATTTTTCATCCTCATCATCCTTGACCTTTCTATAGGATTTGTCCCAGGTTTATTTGACCTCTTTGATACTCTCTCATGCCTTAGTTTATAGGAAATTGCATTCTCAGTATTCTTTCTTATACCTTTATTGAAGCCTTTTAATCTTTACATCCATAACTCCAGAAGAATATAGCTCTAAAAAGTGATAGTTTCCTCCTTACATTTTTCATGGCATTTCCCTTCTACCTATACCTTGCACTTATTTCACTCTCTCTTGTATCATAATTTTTATGTATAAGACTTTTTCCTTCTGTTAGACTGTAAGCTTCTTTAGACCAAAGGCTTTAGGATTTTCTGACCTTGTCTTTTCTCAAGTACCTTGTACTGTAAGCTCTTAATAAATCAATGAACAAGTGAAGAGTGAACATTAACATATTATTTATTGTTTACAAGAGATACTATGAAGTATTTGTATTTGATGTTCATAGCAACCATAAGAGGAAGATATTGCAGTTATTATAATCTTACCCTTTTGCAAATGAGGAAATTTTGTTTTGGAGAGAACTTTTTTCATTGCAGCATACTTTTCTCCAGTGATATTGTAATGATTATTGTCTATTTGCTAAATGTTTTGTAGTTGGTAAAATTCTTTTTCTAGGAAAACTCTGAGGTAAAAAGTCCATCTTATCTTTATTTCATAAATAAGGGCATTGAAACTTAGGTAAGCTAAAAGAATTGCCCCACTGTTATTTCATGATTATAAAGTGATAAATAGGAAAGTTGGATCTGTGGTTCTTGACAGTAGGTTCAGGTGTCTTTCTATTTCCACCAGGAGACCTATCTACTAATGAGATTACATACTAATGTGTCTAAGAAAATAATGTTTACAAAAATAGGAAAAATATTAGTGTATTTTCTCAGATTCCTACTCCTTCTATCATTTATTTTTTCTTCCAAGTATATCTTCCATTAAGTCTTTATAATTGCCTAGTCAGCAGTGTTCCTTGCCTATCAGAGTGGATTATTCTAAATTGCAAAGACAGTGTACTTTTTTTTTGATCAGGAAGTCCATGAAGTGAAACTGAGAGACAATAGGTGGATACACCTGAGTGGTACCTTGATCCCCCTCAAACATGTATAGAATGAAAGGATGCCTTCCACATTGAAAAGCTTCTTTGAACAAAAACATGGAGAAGAATCACAAAGGGTCAGAGCATGAGTTGGGGTGGGAAGGAGAGAGAGTACAGAGTGGTACCATGCAAAATATGTTGGATTTTAAACTTGAGTTCAAATCATGACTGTCTGCTCCTTACTTTTTCATGATCCAGAATGTCATGCCTCTTTTTGCTGAGTTTCCATTTCCTTCTTTATAGGGGTTAGAGTAGCTGACCTCTAAGGTCACACAATTTCTAGCTCTAAATTTATTATCGAATGATTCTAAAAAGTGCAAATACTAATTAAAGCTTTTCCTGAGAATGATTTTAGGATTATCATGTAGGGATGAAATTTTACTTTTCAGAGGAACTATTTTCATAAAACATTAAAGAAGATACTACAAAATCCATCAATTTCTATCATGACAAAATTAAAAGTTTTGACACAATAACATGTTTTGTGAATATTTTATTCAACAATCAATGAACATGCATTTACTAAATATCTGCTATGTTCCAGAACTTTGCAGGATACTACTGATACAAATACAAACAATGAAAGAGTTGATATTTTGGGGGCAGCTTATATTCATTTTGCACTTCATTTTGCACTTAAGTCCCTACTGAGCTTCAGCTGATTTAAGATTTAATAGCTGAATTTTGTTTAAATTCTGATTTCTGAACAAAAATGCTTTCTGAATTTTAAAGCATCATATTGATAGCAAACTCTTGTTTTTATTGTGGAATATGAATGAGTGAACTTATATTCAAGCAAGCATTTTCTTCATTCCTTGAACTAACAAATATCTTGCTATTCCTATTATTGCTACTACAACAACTACTAAATACTACTACTAATAATAGCATATTTGAATGCAAGTTCTGAGATGCCATCTGCTAAACTGTGGAGAGAAATCATCTCTCATTTATGGATATTTGAAATTTTTATATTCCAATGAGTGTGCCCATTTCCACGAACAATTCCATGATGGATGGATTTTATTTAGTGTTTTATTTATGGATGACATAACAATAAATTTATGATGCTAGAATTGTAAAAATTCCTTTATGCTATTTTAATGAACTAGCCCTGAACCCTTCTTGTTGTTAGTTCCATTTTTGTTACATATGGTACTTAATTAATTGAAGACTAGTGCAGAGGGGACAGATGGATTATCCAAAAGACATGCTGGCATGTTGAGTTTGTATCATATTTAAATATTTTCTAGGCCCAGTGATGCTTTTGATAAACTGAAATGTTTTACATAGTTTCCTTTCATTTGCCTCTAATCTTCATCTCATGGAGTTATGTTACACAAAATGACCATAAAATATCCAGAAAGAAGAATCTTCTTTGGTTTTTAATAGCTCATATTTATAGCATGCTTAAATGTTTATAAAGTGTTTTCCTCAAAACAATCTTGTGAGGTAGTTAATCTGATATTATTATCCTCATTTTACAGAAGAAGAAATTAAAACTCAGATATATTGACTTGCCCAGGAATGACATCAATAGTTAATGTGAGGACCAGGACTCAAATGAAGATTTTTCTTTCTTTAACTTTTGGGGTTTTTTTTGTTTGTTTGTTTGTTTGTGGTTCACTATTCTACCCTTTTCTTCCTTTCTACCTCCCTGAGATGGTAAGCAATCTGGTAAAGGTAATACATCTGCAATCATGTATAATATTTCCATATTAGTCATTCTGTACAAGAAGACTCAAAAAAGATAAATAGAAATAGAAAAAAAGAGAGAAAGAGGAAGAAAGGAAGGAAAGAAGAAAGGAAAGGAAAAGAAAAAAAAGGAGAGAAGGAAGGCATATTGTGCTCCAGTCTATATTCAGAAAACAATAGTTCTTTATCTGGAGGCAGATAGCATTTTTCATCATGAGTCCTCAAACCAAGATCTCTCAACACAGACTTGTGCTCATTCCATTTAACTATCTAGATCTAAGAAATTAGGTTTCCATAGAGACCATTCATTACATCAATGGAGTAATTTACCTCCTTCATGCTGACCAGGATCATGGCTAGGGCAAGGCAACAGGAATCTTTACTCAAGGCAATCAAATGTCCAAGGGCAGAGAAGATGAAACAGATTGTGTGTGTGTGTGTATGTGTGTGTGTGTGTGTGTTGGGGAGGAGGGATTGTACTAGGAACTTAGATTAAAAGGGTGACAGTTGACTTTTATGCTTTCTTAAGAAGTTGGACAAGGCAAGAGGAATCTATATGGCAGATTCTTTTAGAAAGACATTAATTTTCTAGCAGAGCTCTTCAGGTCTACCCCAGAATAGCACTAGAAGAACCCAATCAGTAGAAAAATCTTTGAAAGAGGAAGAGAAGTTGACCCTAGTGTACCAAATAAGCCCTCTCACCCTTCACTCAACAAGTTCCTTTCCTCCTTGTCAAAAGTGATTTCTCCAAAAGCATCCTGGTCTTGCTTCACAGTATATCCTATGACTTGGGAGAGAAAGGAGAAGTCAGGGAACCAGAATCAGGATTAAAGTATCTCTCAATTAAAGCCAATTGTTATATTTTGGAATGGGGTGGTATTTCAACTGTGTGATCAAGGCTAGAAAACATATATTCTACATTCTTTGGTGAACTGCGTATTCCTAGGCAGACATCTTCCCCTCCATTTAGGAACTTTTACTTCCCCAGCCCATAGTTTTTTTTTGTTTGTTTTTTTGTTTTAGATTTTTCAAGGCAATGGGGCTAAGTGGCTTGCCCAAGGCCACACAGCTAGGTAATTAAGTGTCTGAGGTCGGATTTGAACCCAGGTACTCCTGACTCCAAGGCCAGTGCTCTATTCACTGCACCCAATAGTTTTGCCCTCCCTGGCTACTTAAACTTTTGTGAAATCAGAGTCCAGGAGATGGACATGAGAGGAGATAGAAGCTACTTTCCCCCACACAAGTTAGGTAGTTTTTCCTTATTAAAAGCTTCCTGAAAAAAGAAAAGGAAAAAAAAAAACCTTCCTGGAGGTAGCTAAGGTAGGAAATGAAGGGAGTTTCTGAATCCCCCATAATTAGTTGCCTTAATTAAAGTTTTTCTCTTCTAAACTGCTTAAACTTTCTCGGGAGTACAGAGGGTGATAATGAAGCTGATTTAAGAGTCTGTTTAAGCCTTGACATTCTTATATGGCACCCTTCCAAATTGGCTGTTTTTCCATAATACAAGAAATCACTTCAAGGGAAGAACCAGTTTTCCTAGCCCCTTAGAGGAGGGCTAGATTCTAACTATCCAGGTAAAAGTAGGGGCAGCTCACTGATACAGTGAATATAGAACTGGACCTGGAGTAAGGAGACCCTGAATCTGTAAAATGAGTTAGAGAAGGAAGTGACAACTCCATCCAGTATTTTTGCCAAGAAAATCATAAATTGAGTCACAAAAATGTTGACCATGTCTGAACAACAGCAAAATTAAAATCAATGAACCGGGAGTTAGGAGAACTAGGGTTCTAGACCCCCTTCTAACATTAACTCTGCTAGGTTTCATTTTCCTCTTTTTTAAAGCAAGGGAGGTGGGTAAGCAGGTTTCTCACTTCTCTAAGTCTGATTCTAAGAGATTTTGGTTTCATTTGACTCCACCTTAGCTTAGCAGCTTCAATTTCACTAAGATTTCATGAGTTTTCCCAAATGCCTTTGGACAAGTAAATTTGCCTTGTCTTGGGGCTTCAACTTCCTCTTCTGTGAAATTAAGTTCAACTTCCTAGATATTTCTAAGATACTTTCCTGTTCTCAAATGCTACTTCAAAGATTTTGTTTTGTCTCATTTTATTTTGTCGCTGGTGAGGGAAATGAGAAGGGAGCTGCTAAGAGAGTCACCATTCCAATACAGCTTCCAGTCCTGAATAATTAAATTTCTTGAAGCTTAAGTGGAAAGGGATAACTGACCTTAGTTGGTCAACAAGAGTAATGATTTAAATAGGAAGCTAACTCAATAATCTGATTCCACTGAAAGTTAGAGAGTGGGCAGCCTGCCCAGAACTGGCTTCATGCCATAGGGGTCTTTTTCTACTCCCCAGTGTGGCCATTTATAAAAGTTTGCCTTTCATCTGCTTACTTTGGAGACAATAGTTTGTGGGCCTTGAAGCAGATAGTAAGATGCCTAATTTTGAAGAAGATGAAATGATGACTGTTTTACATTCACTCATAGAGAATCTGTGCTCCATTTTTTATCATTCTTTGAAATTGAACTGTTTCATGGACTGTGACTCTTTTCAACTTATTTATCACATTCTAGGGAAAGAGGGTACTTCCCATAATGCCTGGTACATAGTAGGTATTTCATAAATGCTTGTTAACTTAACTGGATCTGTGTTGGGGAAGTCCCAGTTGAGTAATCTTATTCCACCAATACAGGATAATACCTTCTCTGCAAAATGTGGTCTTGGTTACTTCCCCAGGGGCACTGAGGGGTTAAGGGACTTGACTAGGGTCTCATAGTTAATATGTATCATAGGCAGAACTTGACCCTAAGTTTTCCTATTTTTGAGGTCAGTCCTAATGAGGGAGTTCTCCATAGCATGCTGCCTCTCCAGCTATACTCTCATATTTTGAAATGTCAGAGGCTATGAATATGGAGAAAGAGAGATTCAGACAATAGAATGTTCTTTTAGGAGTACTGTTTCATTTCCCTTTGGGAAAGTTTTGTTGTTCAGTTGTTCAGTCATGACTAACTCTTCATTACCCCATGAATTTGTCCATGGGGTTTTCTTGGAAAAGATATTGAGGTGGTTTGCAAATTCCTTCTCCATTATATTCCAATTTTACTGATAAAGAACTGAGTCAAATAGGGCTTAAGTGATTTGCCCACAGTCACACAGCTAGTAAGTGATTAGATTTGAATCGAGGTCTTCCAAACTTGAGGCCTGGCATTGTACCACATAGATGCCCCTTAGAGGAATGTTACCACACTTTTAAAAAAAAAGAAAACTTTGTCTCATGGATACATTTTTGGTCTGGAAATTAAAACACCTAGATTTTGCTTCCAACTCTTTTGTGTTGTGCCACTTTGGGCACAATATTTAATCTATGGTCTTTCCCAATCTGAGTCTAAGAACAATTATCTCCTTTCTCAATCAAAAACAGTATTTTTTTTCACAGTAATTCTACAGTAACTTTTTTAGAATTACTTTTAGAATTAGAATTACTTAATCATAATGCACTTACATTTTGAGAAACTAACACTTCTTATTATATATTACTCCCTTTCACACAAGTTCCTCTTTCTGGAATGGAATTCTTTGGTTTGTTATGTATGATCCACGGACTAAAGGGAAGCTGAGTCTCAAGGAGGTAGGTTTGTTTTCTCTCACTCTGAGAAAAAGTTATTATGATAGATAGTGAGTAGTTCCTGGAAGAAGTAAACAGGAACCTTAAATCTGGATGAAAATTATTTTGAGACCTGAGGTTTTTTGTTTTGTTTTCATTGTTTTATTTTTAAAATTTTTTTGTTTTTGATTGAAGAGAGGGAATTAATGGACAGGTGACTTCAGATAAAATTACCACAACAGTTTTGTTGCAGGGATACAGAATGCTGGGAAGAGAGATATTGGGCAGGAGATTTGATTCAAGTCAGATGAGCAAGAACAATGAGGAAAAGAGAAGAATGTTGTAGATATAAAATTAAGACAGCAATAGTTGGTGGTGAGAGTATAAAGGATCCATTTTGACTATTATCTTCTCCATTTAATGATGGTAAATGAGCCAGATGAGACTAAAGCCAGGTTATATACCTGAGTAAGTGGTTTCCCCTGAAAGAGAATTTATACAGATGAAATGTGTCTGTTTGAGTACATTGATTTATCTGCATGATTCTACTTATCTCTATACTGAAGGGAAAGACTGACTACTACATGCATACCTTTAAGTGCTTACAGAAGTGCCTAGTACATTCTAGGTCTTTATTAAATACCTATTGTTTTTCTTTCATTTGAACTTATCATAGTAATATAGATCTGTTACTTTTGTCCCAACTCATTCAATCTCCCAACATATCCCTGTAAATTTTCCTTTAGCTTGGCATTTCACTACCCAGAATAGTTAGCGTCATCTGGAAGCTCAGATTTCACAGTGTACTCCCTTCTTTACGTTATTTTTACATGTTAAAAACAGTTCTAGAACTAATCCTAAAGCAATCTTACATCTTATACTTCTCTATGCATAAAAGAAAGCCAAACTGAACCAAACAAAAATAATTGTTTGTTTCAGCGAATATTATAAATGACACAGTATGATAAATAAGGCAAGTGAGGCCATTGTCATTTTAGAGGATGAGTTTAGCTAAAATAGTTTAAGAATTTACCCAAGGGATGGGGGTACAGCTAGATGGTACAGTAGGTAAGAGGATTGGTGCTGGAGTCAGGAGGACCTGAGTTCAAATCCAGTCAGACACTTGACCTTGATTACCTTACATTATCTCTTAATCCCAAAGATATCATACAAAGGGAAAAGGACCCACATATACAAACATATTTATAGCTCTTTTTTTGTGGTGAAAAAGAATTGGGAAATTGAGTTGATGCCTATCAATTGAGGAATAGCTGAACAAGTTCCAGTATATGAAAGTAATAGAATACTATTGTTTTGTAAAAAATCATGACCAGGTGAATTTCAGAAAAAAATCTGGAAAGACTCACAAGAATTGATGCTTAGTGAAGTGAACAGAACAAGAACATTGTGCACAATAACGGTAACACTGTATGGTGATCAGCTATGATAGACTTAGCTCTTCTTAGCAGTACAGTGATCAAAGACAGTTCTGAAAGACTTACAATGAAAATGCCATCCACATCCAGAGAAAGAACCATAGGGTCTGAATGTAGTTCAAAAAAAACTATTTTTCATTTTTTTATTTGTTTTTCCTTTTTCTCATGTGTTCTCTCTCTTTTATTCTGATCTTTCACAACATTACTAAAATGGAAATAAGTTTAGCATGATTGTGAATGTTTATTTCAGATTGCTTGTTATCTTGCGGAGGAGGGGGGAAATTTTGCAAAAATGAATATTGAAAACTGTATTTATATGTAATTGGAAAAATGCTGTTAGGATTAAAAAAAATTTATCCAAGGTCAACCAATTAATTAATAAGGACTTCTGTGGATTAAAACTCATTTTTCTGCCTTGCTACTTTCTATTCATTTTTTAGGATTTTTTGCAAGACAATGGGGTTAAGTGGCTTGCCCAAGGCCACACAGCTAGGTAATTATTAAGTGTCTGAGGCCAGATTTGAACTCAGGTACTCCTGACTCCAGTGCCGGTACTCTATCCACTGTGCCACCCAGCTGCCCCCCCCCAGCTGCCCCCTATTTTCTATTTTTTTAGCTTTCCATTAAACCAGGCTATCACCATTCTAAATTTTTTTCTTATTTTTTTTAACATTTTAACATTTTATTTGTTTTCCAATTATATGCAATAGTAATATGTACCCATCATTTTTTGCAAGACACTGAATTCTACAATTTCCCCCCCCCTCCCTTCCCCCCACAGAAGGCTGTCTGATAGTCTCTACATTGTTTCTATGCCATACATTGATGTGAATTAAATGTTATAAGAGTAAACATACCCCCCCCCCCCAAGGAGATGGGAAACCTCAGGCATAAAGAGAGAAAGAAAAAAAAAAATGTACTTCAGTCTGTGTTCAGATTCCAATGGCTCTGTCTCTGGGGTGAATTGCTTTCTTTATCATAAGTCCACCAGAGAAGTTGCTTCAATATTTTTCCCAGTTGCTATCACTAGCTGTACCTCCACTCTATTTCTCCCCACTCTCATTTGTTCTATTTTCTCTCTTCTTTCATCCCGGCCCTGTCCAAAAGTGTGTTGAATCTGAGTACCCTCTTCCTCGATCTTCCCTCTCTTCTATCAGCTATTCTTCCCTTCCCTCCCCCCATTCCCCCTCATCCCGTCCTTTTCCTCCCATCCTTCTCCAGGGCAAGACAGATTTCTTCACCCTATTAAGTGTGTATGCCATTTCCAACCTGAGCCATTTCCGAAGAGAATGAAGGCTCACTCATTCCCCCTTGCCTTCCCTACCCCACTCCATTGAAAAAGCTTTTTTTTGACTCTTATGTGAAATTTCGCAGCTTCTTCTTCATATCCTTTTCGTTCCTCCCAGCTTTTCCCCATCACCCACTGACTCCATCCCTTTACCACATCATACCATTATATTCCTCTCCTTCCTATGTCCTGTCTATATAGGCTTCTAACAGCTCTTATAAATGAGAAAGTTCATATGAATTATCAATATCTTCTCATGCAGGAACACAAACAGTTCAACATCAACAAGTTCTTCATAGTTAGTCACCCTCCTCCACTCCCTCTATGGTTCACCAGATTCCTGTACTTAGAAATCAAACTTTTTGTTCAGCTCTGGTTGTCTCAATAGGAAAGTATGAAAGTCCCCCCGTTTCATTGAAAGTCCATCCTTTTCCCTGAAAAAGGATGTTCAGTTTTGCTGGGTAGTTGTTGATTCTCAATTGTAAACCAAGATCTTTTGCCTTCTGGAATATCATATTCCAATCCCTACAAGCCCTTAATGTAGATATTGCCAGAACCTGTGTAATCCTGACCGTGAAGCCTTGGTAGTTGAATTGTCTGTTTCTGGCAGCTTTTAGAATTTTCTCTTTGATTTGGAAATTTTGAAATTTGGCTACAATATTCCTAGAAGTTTTTCTTTTGGGATCCCTTTCAGGGTGTGACTGGTGAATTCTCTCAATTTCTATTTTACCCTCAGCTTCTAGGATCTCAGGGCAATTTTGCTGTATTATTTCTTGAAAAATGAAGTCCATGCTCTTCTCCTGGTCATAGATTTCAGATAGTTCAATAATTTTTAAATGATGTCTTCTGGATCTGTTTTCAAGGTCAGTTGTTTTTTCAATGAGATATATTTCACATTTTCTTCTAATTTTTTGGCTTTTTTGGCAGAGTTTTATTTCTTTCTGCTTTCTTGCAAAGTCATCAGCTTCCTTTAGTTCCATTCTGCATTTGAAGGAGTTATTTTCTTCAGAGATCTTTTTTATCTTCTTTTCCAGCTGGCCAATTCTGCTTTTTAAAGCATTCTTCTCATTTGCCTTTTGTTTTGCTTTTTCCATTAGGCCTAAACTGTTTTTTTTTTAACATATTATTTTCTTCAGTATTATTTTGTATATCTTTCACCAAACTTTTGATTTGATTTTCATGATTTTTCTGCATTGCTCTCATTTCTCTTCCCAATTTCTCCTTCACCTCCCTTAATTGCTTTTCAAAGTCTTTTTTTGAGCTCATCCATAGCCTGAGACTATTTTCTATTTCTCTTGGAGGTTTTGGATATGGAAGCCTCAATTTTGTCATCATCTGAGTATGTGTTTTGATCTTCCATAGGATTAAAGTAATTCTCTATGGGCAGATCCTTCTTTTTCTGCTGTTTACTCATTTCCTCAGCCAAGACTAATTTACGGCACTTCCAAGGCTTTGGGGTTGTTTTTTTGGGGGGACACCCCACTAGGACCTTTATTCCTCAAAGGTCTCATGCTCTCTAGCCTGTGCTTTGATATGAAGATGATCACAGCACTACCCTCTGCCCTGGGGCTTTAAGGAGAGATCGAGCTATCTTAGTATGGAAGCCCAAATTGCAATATGTGAGTGTAGGCAGAGTCCTACCCCAGGGAGAGCAGAGAAATTTCTGCAGACTTCCCTTACTGTCTCTGGGGGTACAGGCTGCTTTCTCCCGATTCTTGCTGGAAGTGCTCCTCACTCCACACTCACCCAGGTGCAGCAGAGTTCTCTTACCGCCCCTTAAGCTGTTGCTGGTGATTTCTGGGCTGTGCTGAGATGGGTTGGGCTGGGCTGCCCTGCTGCTTTGTTTCCAACCCCAGGTCCTGGTGAAACACACTTTTCCTGCGGAACTTCTAAGTTGTCTTAGACTGGGAAAATGTATCACTCAGTCTTTCTGTGGGTTCTGCCCCACTAAATTTTGGCTAGAGCCATCCTTTGTTTTTGGGGGGGTTTGGGGGGTCAGAGTTCTCGGGAAATGCTGCCTTCATGCTGCCATTTTTGGCTCTGCCCCTCAAGTTTTTCCCATTCTAAATTTTCACACCTAAAAGTATGAATGAACTTATAATGAAGTTATAACTGAAGTAAACTTTATTCTTTAGCTGTATGTATTCAAAAGCACTGTTAGATATCTTTTATAGCTGTTATGTTTCAAGAATGAATGAAAACTCAAGTTGTAGGGAGCAAATAAGAGGGAGCGAAATTTAGAAGAGAGATATGCTAATATGCAATCATCTCATTAATTTGATTTTTGTCCATGAATGAAATGTGAAGACTCTCTGCAATATTGTAGGATGATCACATGATCACTGGGATGCAAATCTGACATTTCTAGAGATACATAATTCTAGATCCATGCTGATTCCTGTAACTGTAACCTGTAACCATGCTGTAACTCTTTGCCTTAGGATCAGTTATTTATTTTATTTTATTATCTAATATCTATTTATTATTCAAATGAGTTAAGACATTTCCATGATGGAATTTCGTGAGAAATCTGTACATCTGGTTAACCCTTCAATTATAGCACTGCACGGATTGCCTGTGTTTATGTGCCTGTATTTTATTATTTTACTTTTATAAGTCAGTTGATTGATTGGTTACAAACTCAATCTAACAGTATGGGCCTTGGTGTCCAACTACTACAAAAATATATATAATTGGGTTATAACTCTCTAGGTAATATGGAAAGTGTTGATATGTTTAAAATTGTGGGCACAATTTTCTGATTTCTATGTCTGTCAGTGGTTAAAAATCAGTATACTTGCAGGGACAGTTTAGTGGTATAATGAATAGAATCAGGAAAAGCTGTATTCAAATATATGACCTTACTAGCTATGAGACCCCAAGCAAGTCACTTAATCTCTTCTTGCCCCACCTTCCTCATCTATATAAGGGGATACCTACCTCCCAAGATTGCTTTGGGGATCAAATGAATTAATCATTGTAAAACACCTTGCAATGCCGAGCATATAGTAAATACGATATAAATATTAGCTTTTCATTAAAGCTTTATTTTGATTTCTCTCCTTTTCTACATTTTTCTTCTGCCTTATCAAAACTTAAGTAATTTGCTTGCTTCTTTGCTTTTTGAATAGGTTTCTGTATTCTCTACTGATTATGCCAGTTGTGTCAATAAATTTCACTATTTTCATTTCATTAAATAATAGAATCTATGAAAACTGGTCAAAATTTCCTGACTTATTATGGTTCTATTTTAGTTCCTCTTATAAGAACTAGTTTCTAAAATAGTCTTAGGTTTGTATATATAATGCAGTATTAATTTCTGGTTAGATCACATCTAAAAACTCATTTGTTGAGGAACAAACATCAAAATCTTGATATTTTTATTTAGATTTTTCCTCACCCTCTAACAGACTGCAATGAGAGCAAGAACAATATTTGATTGTTTTGGTTTAACTGAGGAGTCAGACCAATCTCATGGACCTCCATGGATTTGAATGATGGAAACAATTAATGATATTTGATCTATTCTCAGATCATTTGTTTGACTCCACCAGAAACTAGAAAATTTAAAGTTAACCCAACCCTAGGTTTTAAATTGCTTGCCAAACTAATGGAATTCTGGTAAAAAATAAGAACAATCACAACAACAATTCATATTTGCATAATGCTTTAAATTTGCAAAGTATTTTCTACATATTTAGTCTCTCAGTAAACCTGTGAAGTAGGAACTATAGTAATCTCCATTTTAGAAATGTGAAAACTCAACTTGAAGGGATTAAGTGATTGGCCTAAATAAAGTTTGATAGAGCTAACAAGTGTCTCAATAGCAAACATTTAATCAGTACAGATACAAATATTAAAAATGAAAAATAGAATCAGCCTCATTCTCAAATAAATCTTTTCAGAGGGTTTTAAAGACTCAAATTCCTCCAAACTTGTATTACTGGTAACAAGTGTAGGGACTCAGATCCTCTCTGAAGCTGGGATGTACTCTTGAATGGCCCCAAGATACAGGTTTTCCATGGATCTAGGTATAAAAAAAAATACCTTTTTGTTTTGCTCCTTTTCATATTTCTAATCTGTCTTCACTCTATGTAACTTCTAGTTGTGTTATGTGTCCTTGTAGGATACCCCAATCTTCTCTTACTCTTTCATTCAATGGTAGAAAAATACTCTTTCTCTGGCCATTTTCTTTTTTAATTAATTAATTAGTTTGTTTTAGTTTATGGAATAAAAGCAGCATTTCCATTATATAGTATAATAAGATTATTGCATATGAAACTGTAAATCCATTATATGTGCCTTGCTACACCCTCTAAACATTCAACAAATTTAAAGTGAAAATTTTTATTTTCCCCTTTTTTCTTTCCTCTCCCTCTTCCCTATCCTAGAGGTGATAACCACTAGATACAAAGAGGTGTAATATATATATATATATATATATATATATATATATGTGCATAAATATATATGTACATACACATATATATAATTAATATATACATACTTCTATTTATCATTCTTTCTCTACATGTAGCATAGCATCATTCTTCATATGTCCTTTGCAGTTAATTTGGATATTTATAATATTTAAAATAACTTATTGGCTTGTTATTCTTAAAACAATATTGCTTTTGCTGTATATGGTGTTCTCTTGGTTCTGTTGATTTTACTCTTTATTTCACACAAGTCTATCCATGTTTTTTTCTAAGATTATTGAATGCATCATTTGTTACAGCATAGTAGTATTTCATCACAATCTTATACCACAACTTATTCAACCATTTCCTAATTGATGGGCATCCCTATATGTGCTAAAATATTTGTAGCAGCTATATTTGTAGTGGCAAAAATTGGAAATTGAAGAAAATCCCAGCCATTTTCCTGAGTGCAGAGTCAGAGAAAAACCTTCCTTCTTTCCAGTCCCTCTAAAATACAGTGAACTTTCCCTCGTATTGAGACTAGACCATGCAAATAGTTTTTGTTGCTGTTTTTTAGCAGTGGGTGGTGAAGTAAGAAATCCACTTAAATTTGCTTATATTGTGCTTTTCTTTTAAGTCAAATATGTGGGAATCATGAAATAATGGGAATAAGCAGATTGCCTGTCCAAGTGGTATCACATTGTTCTATAATTTTATGTAATTACCAATTAATTAAAAAAAATTTCCAAAAAATCTAAGGCATTGTATTCTTGGATCATTTCAGCCCCAAAATATACTCAAAGCATATATTAGATGCCAAGGATATTAAGGGAATATTGATCAATCAGAGAGTTGATGCTGAATTTTGAAGCTTAGAAGGATAGATCTAAAAGTGTGACATATTTGACAGTGGCATATTTGAGCATTAGAAAATTAAGTAAAAAGAGAAACTTGCAATAAAATGCCCACCAGATCTGTTTTAGTTTATAGTTTAGTTTAAGATTTAGTTATAGGAAGAACAGAAGGGAATATTTAAAAAACTGAAATTATATTAATATAAGACATACATGAGCAAGTAGATTATGTTTACTTTTGCTTCAATGACCTCTTTTGGGTTGTAAATTTCACAAATCAATATTATATAAAAGAAAATACAATGCACATATGACTTAAGTGGATATAGTATGCTTCTTACACGCTGATTTTATAAAGAGATGTGTTCTATGCTCCTATAAAATTTTGAATGGCAAGCTTTGATTTCATGGATTTTACATATGGGAAACTTTCCAACATTACAAACTAAATAGGTTTTTCCCAGAATTCCTTTGCAAATATCAGTATTTAAAAGATGCTGTCATTTAAAAATTTCAGACCTAACTTCAATGTGAACAATAAGTGTTTTTCAGTAATTTGACTCAGTTATAATCCCTTAACAACTTTAGCTGTCAGTTATGTTGGCCTTACATGACCTGGTTAGTAAGGAGATATGCAATAAGTGAAGAGGTCCCACTCAACAGACCATTTTGGTTTTCTCCATAATATACCCAAGGCTTCTTTTGGCCAGAAATCTTCCTTTGCAATGATTAAATAGACTGACTCAAGCAGGAAATTTGGATGAAATGTCATCCCAGGCTATAAGGTTTTTTTTTCCATTAAGAAACCTTCACCCATGCATGATTGAACCAGTCTGTTTCTTCACAAAATGGTGTTGACCTTGTATAAATGAGGGCTATGTCTATCATCATGAAATGAAGTGTATAATTTACAAAACCTATGCAGGCAAGTTTGCAAATGACTTATCATGCGCCTGTAAAAAATAAAATCAAACCTTTTTGAGATGTTACTAATCTAACAAATTATTACTAATTCAAACCAATTTTGGAAAAGATAAGTTGAAATTTAAATTACATTCTTTTCAATGATTATATAGTAAGACCCAGGCATTGTAAATTAATATAAGAATAAAGCATTTAGTTAGCTGAAAAATACCAAACTATGGACTCTTAAAAATATGATCAGATTATATTACTATAATAACATTTATTTAGTGCTCTAGAATCATATTGTATAAGAATTAGCAAATATGAAGAATTCAGAGGAACATGTAAAATTAATATAAACTGATAGAGTGATATAATCAGAAACTATATAAATGAACAGCAATATACAATGTAAGTATAACAACAATATAAATAAAAAGGTCATTGAAAGAAAATAAATCTCTCATAATTGAAAGTTAATCAAGTTCCTGGAGAATCAGTTATGAAATATATACCCCAAATATTAATAACAAAGAGGACCACAAAATAGAATATTTTATATATTATTATGTGTGATCATTGCTTTGGATGCTTTTGATTGTTATTTTCTTTCATAAAGGATAGTTTGATCTATATGGAGAAGGGGGTTTAAGAAGTAACCTTAGATCTGACACCACCTAGGAAATCCTTCCTCTCCTCTATCTAATAAATTGGGATTGAGGGATTCACAGGATTAAGTCCCTTAGCTTTCTTTTCTACAGCAGCCATATCTCAGCTTGTGAAGTTAAATTACTGCTTCTCTAAAGTTGGGCCAGGATATTTTAAGCCCAAGAACTTTTTTCTCTTGCCATATGGATCAGAGCATATGTAGCTCTCTCATTCCTCTGCCCAAGGCAGACATTAGTTCTTCCTAGGGAGTAAGAGGCTGTGCATGTTTCTGGGGGGTTTTTTTTCACTCTACATGCCCTCTGATCTCTGCTCTTTTCTCAGGATGCCTATAGAAAAAGGCAGAGTCTCCCTTTGAATACTTTAATTTACCATCCAAAAAAGATGAACTATTTCTCTTTTAGCAGTTCAATCTGTGGCTTTCATGGCAATTAATTCATCACTAATCTCAATGACCCATAATCCATGAGGCATCATGGGACATATTTATACCCTACAAAGGAAGATGCATCCAAAAGCACTAAACAGAGACCCACCACCCTATTAGTTCATCAAACAGATCAAGTAATACCATAATCAACTCTTTATAAACATATCACTATGAGTGTGCAATGTAAATGATAAATATAAATTCAAAGAA
Organism: Macrotis lagotis; assembly: GCF_037893015.1. Lineage (NCBI taxonomy): Eukaryota > Metazoa > Chordata > Mammalia > Peramelemorphia > Peramelidae > Macrotis > Macrotis lagotis. The sequence goes on from NC_133658.1 coordinate 526,238,849, forward strand.
CTTACATAAGTATTGTATTAAGTCTCAAATATAACTCTCCAATAAAAGGATATGGTTCAAGGAACTATGTTTATTAGACTATGTGATCGGTAGATTTTAATTTGAATTTTTACTTTTCTGGGTAATCTTGGGGCATTCATTTGTCAATAACGGAGCTGTGCCATGTGGCAAAATGAAAATAATAATAGCTGTTTGTAATACATTAACAATGTTTAAAAAATCTATGGTTAGTATAAAAGATAAGTAATCCATATAAAAGACTAAATTTTCAAAGGGAGTCTTCAAACAATATTCATTGTATTTCATGATTTTTTCCTCTCATTAGTTGAAAAAATACAAAGTCAATGGGATGAAGTACAAGAACATCTTCAGAGGAGGAGACAGCAGTTAAATGAAATGCTGAAAGATTCTGCTCAATGGTTAGAAGCCAAGAAAGAAGCTGAATGGACCCTGGAAAAGGCCAAAGCCAGGCTAGAGTCATGGAAGGAAATTCCCTACTCAATGGAAGGAATCAGAAAACAATCTACAGAAATTAAGGTTGGTATCTGATCTTTTTAAAGTTAAAAGTATTTGAAATTATATTATTGGTTGAAATTAACATGTTCACAAACAAACTATGTACATGGGAATTTACCAAGGTTCTTTGATGAAAATATATCTATTAAGAAAATAGAGTTCAGTAAACAACAGAATTGGAACAATGATGCTATAATAAAAGAATTTTGATTTCGAGATGAGCCAAATATTGCTGTTCCTTATCTTTTGCCTTCCATCTCATGTGGGACACAGCATGTTCCCTGAGAGAAGTCAGCAAAGGTCTTGACCAGTGTCTTCCATTTGCCCCAAAAGACTTACCCTCATGCAAGGATTCTCCCACTTATCATGTTTAAGGCTTGGCAGAGTGAAATTAATAAAATGATAAGTAGGATAAGGATTAAAAAGAGGAAGACAATATAGACTTTAATTGCTCCCCTAAGATAAGGAACATAGGAAAAAGTGAGTAATTCTGGGGCAATGAATTGGGAAAGAATTAAGGGATCAATAGATTGGAGATCATAATATGAACAATAAGGGAAGACACACACACAGAGAGAGGAAAAAAAGAATAGAGTATAGTTTGACAAGTGGATAATGGAATTCATATGGAGTGGTACATTTGTGGGTGATGGTAAGATCTGGGGTATGAGACTAATTAAAGTTATCATGGTGTGACTGAGATGGAGTGGAGGAATAGCATGGGAAGTGAGTAGATTGAAAAATTAAGCAGCTAGTATTTAAGGGAGAGTCATGCATGTTGAACTTCCCTGGTAGGAGGAAATTGAGGAGAAGAGAAAATTGGGAACTCAGGGTTTTGGAAGTAAATGTTGAAATTTGTTTTTGTAGATGAGAAAAAAATTTAAAAAATAAAAAAATAAAGATGCAGGCAGATTTTCAAAGGAGATTATCCCCATTAATCTATTAAGGACACCTTGGATTCCATTTTAGCAAAACTAGGCATACTCAAAACAAAAGCTTAGTTTTTGCAGTTATCATTTGATTATATTTCTCAGTTTATTCCCCCTTTTACATACCAGAAGGTGATCCATCATATTAAAAAAATTAAGATTAAAAACAAAAACAGACCTACAAAAACTACCCAACATGTCAAAAAAAAAGTCTGACATTATATGAAATATCCCATAACCAAAGTTCCTCACTTCTATAATGAGTTGGGGGAAGTGTCTTCTTATGTCTACTTTTTGAACCCAAGCTTCATCATTATAATTTTATAATAATCAATTTTGATTTGTTTTTCTGTCTTCACTTTTATATTCATTTTCCTGAATCTTTTTACCTCATTCTTCATAAATTTTTATGTCTGTTTTCAACATGAACACATTTTCTTTTGTATTTTAATTTATAGATTAAAACAAACATTTTCATATATAGTACAATGAAAGAAATGATTGTACATGAAACTACGATGAAGAACATGCTATCCCTTTTAAATATATAACAAAATTATCATGAATATTTTTTCTTTATTTTTCTTCCCTCCAGCTATCATTAGAATAAATAAGCATATGTAGGTAAAATTATTCTAAACATGTTTTTATTTATCAGTTCTTTCTCTGGATGCAGAAAGTCTTTCTTCACACATCTTATATAATTATTTTGTGTATTTATAATAGTTAAAATGGCATTTGTTCAAAGTCATTTTAAAACAATGATGCTGTTACTATATACAATGTTCTATTATTTTCATTATTTCTTGCAAGTCTTTCCATGTTTTTCTAAGATTATTGAGCTCATCATTTCTTATAACATAGAAGTATTCCATCACAAACAAAAACCATGACTTGTTCAGTCATTCCTTAATTTATGGGCATCTCTATATGTTCTGAAATGTTTATAGCAGCTATTTTTGTGGGGAAGAGATTGCAGAGATGTCCAGAATAGAGAACTAAAGAATAAACCATCCTTCTTTTAGCCCTTCTAGAAGGTAGTTGAGTCCTAAGGCAAAAATTTGCAGGTTATCGTTGTTAACTGATTTTCTGCAGTGGGTCATACAATCAGAAATCCATTTATGTTTATGATTTTTGACTACAAATTAATAATAACCCAACAAGTGGTTATCTGGCCTCTTCTTAAAAATCCTTAATACTTTTAGTACCATGTAAAAAGTGCTAGGTTTGACACAAAAGTATCCATATTTGAATGTTGTTTTTGCTAGTGATCATTTGTATGACTCAGGAAAGTCATGTAACTTTTCTGGGTCTCAGTTTACTTATATGAAAAATGAAGGTTTTTTAGACTAGACATTTGATTTCAAAATCAAATAGAAACAAGGACTACTAACTCTTATATAAGAATACTGCAGTTCATTTATTAACTTAACTTTTAAATGTAATGTTATATATGTCATATTACATTTTTACTTATTTTGTTAAATATTTCCCAATCATATTTTATTTTGGTTTGAGTAGCACTTGGAAACAGCCCACAAGCAGTGTTAGACACTTCTGTACTTGATGACTTTTTTAGGTCCTTTCCAGCTCTAAATTTATAGTTAAGATCATAATTTTCTCAAAACAATCCAATCCACTTTTGTATTCTCAAATTATAAAATTTTTCCTAATCTCAAGCCTAAATGTAATTTCTTACTATTTTCTCCCATTGCTTTTGATTCTTCGCTTTTAAGTCAAATATCATAAATCTCATCTTTCTTGTACATGAGATGATATACCAATATCATTTCTCAAAGTTGTATCTAATTTTATAGATGAACAAAGGAAAAATCTATAAGGAAAAACTTGAGCCATGACTGTATATTGTCATCAAAGTCCAAACCAAAAATGTTAAAAGGGCAAAAACCCGTGAGTTTTTAACAATCATTGTATCATACTTAATATTTATAAGACAAAATTAGTATTCGTTTTCTTGAGCAAGTGTACCTGTAACCAATCATTTTAGTTGTTCTAATAATAATAGCCACTAGCACTAATAATAGTCACTAACATTAATTAATAATAACTAAATAATTATAGGATAGAAAATATGTCATTTTTAAAATAAAAGAAACAAGGTTCAAATTCTAGCTCTGCCACTTATTATTTGTGGAACCTTTGTCAATTCATACAATCTCTTTGAATTAGTTTCCTCTTTTATAAAATGAAGAAGTTGAAATACATATCCTTTTTGGTCCATCTGTCTCTAAATCTATCAGAGGAAAATCAGTAACTTACTATGCACAAAGTATTGTACTCTTTTCAGAGGGAGATGGAAAGATGAATTCATGTATGAATCATACACCAAGGTAGAGAACAAAAACACATAAAGAAGTAACTAAAACACAAAAATATATTGTTATTAGTATACAAGATTCTTATGAACAAATTGCATTCCAGTCCCAGGAAGAAAAAAGAAAAAATTTCTAGTTTATTGGCATTTAGGGGAGACTTCATGCTTCATGGAAAATAGAATTTAAACTAGGTTTAAAATGATAAGTAGGATTCAAATGATCAGATATGGTTCAGCAAGAGGCAGTCCTGCCACATAACAAGGAAAAAAGAAGCATATCTGACTTCCTGGACAAAGTAGAAGAGACATCAACAACACAAAATAAGTAAGTAGAAAAAAAAATCACATAAGATTTTTGATCCTTTCATTATTTCTGCCAAGAAATAAATTGTGAAAGGAGCCCTTAAAGACAACATCAAGATAGGCATATAGCCAAAATGTCCTGAATTTTCTTTTCATTACCATGAATTCTGTGATTGTAAGTTCTAGACTTTCTATATTAAAAGAAAATTGAAAGGAGCAAACAGAAACCTGCAAGACATTAGTATTGTCATAGCGTAGTGACTTAACTTTTGAACATCATGTTGCAACTCTGTACCATCTCTTTTCTAGGAAATGGGGATGAATATCTCTAGATGTACAACACAAGAGGAGGCTCATTGATGAAACCAGTTGTAGGAAATTAAAGACAAAAAAAATGTCAAATAATAGGTCCCAGCAGCTGGCAATTGAAAATAAGAGCAGGCTAAATGATGTTTAAGAATGAAAGTAAGGGAAAAGGAAGTTTGTTGTGTGAGGAGTATTAACTCCTGAAAGGAATGTAAAATGATGGCTAGACTGGAGAGGTTCACGTAAGTCTTTGAATCTTACCTCATATGCAAATGAATTCAAAATGCTGAAAGGGTCAAATTTACAAAGAAAAGGAAAACTCAGACTCTGGAATTGGACTGCTTAAAACACCTCAAACTTAAATAAATTGAAATTATTTTTAAATTGTCATTCTATTCAATTTTTTGAAATGAAGATTTGCCTTTGAATAAAATCCATATTTTATCACAAAAATGGAACACTTTTTTTTAAGCTCAGCATTACCAAAATAAATAAACTTTTGTTTACTTTTTTAGAGGAACTTTTATTTCTGATAGATTGGAAATTATGGATAGAAACAGACAGACAGACAGAGAAAGAAAATGTCATATTCTTTGAACCAAGTAAAACCACAATCAAATTTAATCTATGAATAACAAAAGATAAGCATGGAGGTAATGGGTGACATTATTAATCTCCTCTTTCACAAACAGGAATTTGTTCAGTTTGAACAAAACAAGATAGAAAAATCATGATAGAATCAACTCAAACTTGTTGATAATTCCTTTCTTGTGAAAGAAATCATCAAATATAAGCAGTTGAAAAGTATAAGCTATTTAACATACTTGGGGAAGATAGCAAATTTCTCTATTATTTGGAAAGGAGAAAGTAAAATGTCTTATGTAATGGAATAATAAATGTAAATCATCTTCAAGTTTCTTTTTTTTTCTTTTTTTTTTTAAAGATTTTGGAAGGCAATGGGGTTAAGTGGCTTGCCCAAGGCCACAGGGCTAGGTAATTATTAAGTGTCTGAGTTCGGATTTGAACTCAGGTACTCCTGACTCCAAGGCCAGTGCTCTATCCACTGCACCACCTAGCAGCCCCTGTCTTCAAGTTTCAGTGATATTTGGCCCTGACTTTGGGATGGGAAAGAGGTTATAGATAGCAAGAAAAATGGAAGATTCAATGAGTAATTCCTGTTGACTAATATTAATTGGCTCATTGTCCATAAATTAAAATCAACTCCTAATTGCCTAGGCTAATGGAAGAGAATACTAGCAGTGGTGATGATGGAAAATACTAGATAATTTGTCTCCTCTCCTTGTGGCAATAGCAGCAAGTTAAAAGTTTTCAGATAATGAAGATCAATCCAAGGATTTAGGAAGAGGCAAGCTTCAACCAGGATCTAGGAATTGAGGATGCTAAATCCATATGTTCTTTATTATCATTAACTCTTTATCATGGTCCCCCTTAGGATATTGTACTTTTCTTTTCTTTTTTTTTTAGGTTTTTGCAAGGCAAATGGGGTTAAGTGGCTTGCCCAAGGCCACACAGCTAGGTAATTATTAAGCGTCTGAGACTGGATTTGAACCCAGGTAATACTGACTCCAAGGCCAGTGCTTTATCCACTGCACCACCTAGCCGCCCCTATTGTACTTTTCTTTACTTCATACAATTGCCTTTGCCATTGTTTCCAAATCAAAATCTGGATTCAGAACCAAAAGATCTGGTTTTCATTCCCAGACATGCCCCTCCTGATGTGACTTTTGACCAGTCACTTAATTTTTCCAAGCATCCGTTTCCTCACCTGTCAGTTTGGGAGAGTTGAGAGAAGAGACCTTAAAGATACCATCTCTGTGTCCTTTGATTCTATGAAATAAAATCTTCTTTATTAATAGATCAAAAACCAATTATATGATACTAGTAGTAAGCTGCCATTTTACAGAAGAGAAAGCAAACTTATTAAATATCCATTATGGGAGTAAGGTATCAATGAGACAGGGCCATTAATAGATGTATTGCAGTATTCCTAAAGGCCACTGTTTAATCAATGAATTAACAAGCCTCAAAAAGTGTACCTACTATGTGATTGGGACTAGATTAGGCCATAGGGAGAGAAAGAAAAAAATAATACCTGCTCTCAATGAACTTGGATTCTAACAAAGAGAAGAACATGCAGACAATGAGGTTGCACAGTGGATAGAGCACTGGATCTTGGGTTAGGAAGATCTGAGCTCAAATCTGGCCTTAGACACTTATTTAGCTATGTGACCCTGGGCAAGTCACTAAACCTGTTTTTGACAAAATTTCCTTATCTGTGAAATGGGAGAATTGATATCATTTACCTGTCAGGATTATTGGTAGACTCAAATGAGATCTTTTTTTTCTTTTAAATTTATTTATTTTTTAATTTTACAATTTTCCCCCTAACCTTACTTTCCTCCCTCAGGAGGCAGTCTGTTAGTCTTTATATTGTTTCCATGCTATACATTGATCTAAGTTGAATGTGATGATAGAGAGATCATTTTTATTAAGCATTAAATTCCACATCTGGGACATATGTGTTATAAAATTCAAGCCATTATCATTAATTGTTATTATGATTATTATTTGCATATATATATAAATATAACATATGTAAAAATGAAAGATAATGTGGGGAGGGGGATATTAGGGATTGAGAAGATGAGAAAAAAGTCTATGAGAGGTAACACTTGGGATGAGCTTTGAAGTAGGTTAAAAATTCTAAGAGGCAAATGAGAGACAGAGAGGTTTGAGCATCAGTATACAAAGGCTAATGGGATATAGAATGTTGTGTATGAGAAACAAGTAGGAAAATTTGGTTGAAATATAGTGTGGATGAATGGGAATAATATATAAGAAGCCTAGAAAGGTAGCATGGATCCAAATACCCTCTAGGATATAATACAAAGGGATTTAAATATCAAACAGAAATTTTAAATCCCAAACAGAAATCCTAGAGGTAAAAGGAGCCTTTGGAATTTTTTGAGCAGGGAAGTGACATATTCAGTCCTATGATTTAGGAATATAATTTTGACTGTTTTGTTGAGGTTGGACTAGAGAAGGGTGATGTCCAAGGGAGAGAAAAAATTAGAAGGCTAATGCAGCAGTCCAGGAAAGAGATGAATGGTAGGTTCTAGAAAGAAAGTGATCTGAGTAAGAGATGTGGTAGCAAAGAAATCAAAAAGATTTAGCAATTAAGTGGATATTTGAGTTGAGGGAGAACATGAGATCTCTTGGCATTTGAGTTGAACTTGAGATGCAATAAGTCTTCCATTTGATAATGTCTAATGAGTAATTGGTGATGCAGGATGTGCTCGGAAGACAAATTAGAATTGAATTTATAAATTTGGAAGTCAACTATATGGAGCTATGATTTGATACCATGAGGACCAGAGTCTTGGAGCATACTCTAGTTAGGAGATAGAACATGCAAAAAGACTGTTCTAAGATCAAATCCTCTTGACAAAACTATTGCTTTAATCTATTTGAAAGCTTTGAGAATTCATATACCAAGTTGATAAAAGTGATGGAAGAGAAAGTTAAGGTCTTTATTGTATAATTAAATATATGTTGGATAGGTGTTCTTCTAAAAACTGAAAGAGGAAAAAATAGGAGTGGAAAAATTCTGCAGCTAGATAAACTTTTCTTGATGTCAAAGGAATATAATATAAAAAGATCAGTGGCACACTTTCTCAAGTTCTTATTGCCAAATTTGGGCAATCTTAATGATCCAGATAATGGGTTGTAGATGGAAGAAAATCGATGACCAGTGCAATTCTATTATATGGCTATTAGAATTTGCAGAGGTTACTGGAATACTTTCTTGGTTTGTGTAACAGTTCTGGGGTGGCAGGAGGGGAGGGGCATCTTGTTCTGTGATAATGAAACCAGGCAGGAGAGCATATATAATGTAGAATGAAGTTTCTAATAAAGTACCCCAGTGATCTGCCCTTGACTCTATTCTCTTCAATAATTTTTGTGATTCAAGTGAAGACAGAAATGACATGCTGGTCAAATTTTTCAATGACAAGAAGCTAGGATGCATTACTAAAATATAACAAAAATTGAAAAGTGAAAATTGTTCCTGGCTAGAACAGTGTGCTGAATCTAATACTGTAAAATTTAATGGAGATAAGGTTTAATAACCTTCAAGAAGACTTTCTTCAGTAAGGTTTAGTGTTATCAATTTGAAGGACAGTGGATTTCTGATAAGCAATAATTCTTTCTACAATTTTCTAAGAATTCTAGTGAATTGAATGAATCAGCAGTATAGTACAATGGTAAAAATATAATATTTTAGTCTTCTTTAAGATATACATATTGTCCCAAATTAGGAAGGTATTATTTTCATTGTTTCTATAATCAGACCGTATCTGTGATATTGCATTTGGTTTGGGATACAACATTTTGTTATAACATCTTCAATAATCTTGGGGTCAATACCCAAACCCCATTACATTAGAAAGGATACAGACAAGATGGAGAAGCTCCATGATAGTGAGACAACTGGAAACTATGCCATTTAAGAGCTGATTATAGGAATTGGGATAATATATTTTGAGAAGTGAAAACATAAGGAAAAAAAATAAAATTATAGTGTCATTGAATTAAAACTGAAAGAGACCTGAGAGGCCAAGACCAAACCATTTATTTTATAGATGAGGAAACTGAGACAGAAAAATTAAAGTCCATTGTCACATAGTAAGTATGTGAGATGGAATTAGATTGCTTCCAATCCTAGAACCCTATTCACATCTCATTACCTGTCCATTGCCAACCATCTTCAAGTTCTGAAGTCAAGTATTTAAATGTCAAATCAAATTCTTCTGGTTCTAGAGAGCACAACCAGGAGCAATGAATGTACAAATTTAAGCTTGATATATGGGAAAACTTCCTAACCATTAGAACTTTCTCAAATTGAAATAGGCTGCCTTAAGAGATAATAGGTTTGATCTTGTTGAAGGTTTTCAGGAAGAATTGAGAGAATTATTTATCAGTGGTACTGTAGATAGTAGTTTTGTATAGGCATTAGTTGGAATAGAAGGTCCCTTCTAATCTTTAGATTCAGGGATTCTGATAGGTGGAGAACAGGGGAAGGAAAGGAACAGGAGAACAGAAAGGAAATCTTATTTTGAGAGAAAGATCCTAGTTATTAATTCTGTGGCTTTGGGTAAGTCATTCAACTTCTCTGTACTTTTATTCTTCTATGAAGTGAGGCAATTGCTATGTGCATTCTTTAAGGTCACTTCCAAAAAAATGTCAGTCAGAACAGTGCACAATAGCTACCCTGTGAATAATTAGTGAATATTTGAAATTTCATTTTTGTTCTCTTGAGAAAATTTTTCTTTCTATTTAAAAAATGTACCCTGTATAACTATTTTTAAAATATTTTATTTGTTTATTTTTCCAATTACATGCAAAGATAGTTTTCAACTATCATTTTTGTAAGATTTTGAATTTCACATTTTTCTCTCTTCCTCCCTTCTCTCCCTCCTCTCCCTCCTCCCCCTGACAGAAAGCAATCTAATATGGATTATCCTGTTTATTTTTAAGAGAAAAGTTGAACTGAATACACAATTCATTTCATATATTTTACTTTGCATCTTTTTCTTCATGTTGACTATATTTGGGTATGATAGAAAGCTCCTTTAGTGATGGCAGGACACATTTTAGGGGGAAATCTTACAGTATTTTCAAATTAATCAGAATCTCTGCCCGTGAACTATGGTAAAAGCCAAACATAAGTGTTACCATTTAGAACTGTTACAAGAGCCAAGAGAATGTTCCAGTGGCCTCAAAAAATGCCAATAGAATTATAACAATTTCTCCAATCTACCACTATGTTTCCTGGGCCATGAAGATTACCTAAATTTGGTGATAAGAGCTTGGGAAAGAATGCCATGGATCATTTTATATATTACTCCTCTTCTATCAAGAAAAGTTCATTTGGCTGCAGAATTTTTCCACTCCCCTTTTTTTTTCCCCTTGTCTTAGTCTTTGGAAGAGAAACACCCCCACCCTTTTGGTCGGTCTTATGATTGCTTTTGTGTCAAATGCAGTATAAAAGCTTTTCAGTTGTGACAGCATTAGCTATTTTGTGCTTGGCTGAGCCAGAGTACATGAATTCAATAGAGAAGCAAAATCTTGCTTGGGCTTAGCTGACTTAGATATATAATACTTAAAAGTATCTGGAGCGAGAAATCTTGTAATTGATCAAATCTTTGAAGAAATATTTTCAAGACTGCCCACTGTGTTTGGGAGATCTCATTCATGTTATTTTCAACAAAGATGTATTTTAATGATGACTTGATTAATTTTAATAGCTACAATAATTTGGTATACATAAGGAGTGTTGTAACCTGTCATTTGAGAATTTCACTGTATTAGAAAAGCAAGGGAGGCAGGTTAGATTTGATTTTGATTTTCATTTGCTCAGACCTCATTTAAACAGAGGAAAAAAAGGAGATAATGCCAAATATTTAAAATTCTCATTTGGGCTTTGGAGTATTTATCAGTTATTCCTTGGGGGCAGTGATTTCCCTTTCTGCCCTGAGGTTGCCTCAGGCAACCTCACAGGTTCGGGAACTGCGTTCTACTTTCACACACTCAAAAACTATTCTTACTTAGACAAGGTCCGTGCTATAATAGAAAAGTATTCTGAATCAGTCATTGGGGGGATGATGGGGGGATAAAGGTGGAGGAAGTTAGGGGGTAGAGTTTGGGGTAGATGAAGGACTAATGTCAAAAATCTGATTTTCAAAGTGTTCAAGGCATTTTTCAGCTTTAACTGGGGAAATAAAATCAGCACTACCTAATAGTGCTTTTCTTCCCCAAACTTGTAAGAAAGCAGGTAAACTTCCCTTAGCATGCACAGTGCTTCCTCAATGGTATAGGGGTAGTGTGTAGACTAGTGTGGATGAAGCTCAACTATATAAATATTTAATGCAATGAATTGAATTATGCTGCATTTGTGTCCTGTTATGTTTAGGTTACACTGCACATTTCAGCTTATTCTATGCATGAATAAAAAGTGCAAAGTGTTCCTTCAACAAGATCAAAGTGTGTCTTCCTTACCCATTTTGTAATTAAGAACTTTCATTGCTGAGAATTGCCCATGAATAACATAACAACTTAGTGCCTTCTCATATTAATGAAAATCAAAAGTATGGCTTACAACAAGAAAAATTCAGATCTTTTTTTCAGATTTTTAAGTTTAAAATAAAAAAAAAAATAATTTCTTCTACCCCTTAGTGATTATTAGAAAGGGATAATGTTAATGACTTCATTTCTCAGTGACTTCTGCAGAGAGGTGAACATCCAGGGTGATCAATAAGGTTACCTTTTTGGATATAGGGTTTACAGATCTGATTTTCCAGATAATTTAATTCCATTTCCAATTCAACTCAAATAATATTTAATACCTATTATGTCTGGGTGGCTCAGAGTTTTGGGATTCAGGAAAAGCTGAGGTCAAATTGAGCCTCTTGACACCTAATAGCTATGGGACCCTGGACAAGTCTTGTTTGCCTTACTATACCAGAGAAGAAAATGGCAAACTATTCCAGTTTCTTTGACAAGAAAGCCCCTAGGAATGTATTGGTATACTAAGGCTCATGGGGTCAGAAAGAGACAAATAGGACTGAATGACTCCACAACAGCAATATATCTGTATTGTACTTAGAGTTTTGGATACAAATGAGATAAAAGATAACCCCTGCCCCCAAGAAGTTTGCAATCTAATGGGGAAATACAATATTTAATTGGAAGTAAAAAGGATTGGAGGTTATATTTTGGGATCAAAAGGGAGCAGAGGCACTGAACAAGGGAGATTTACTGGATAGTCTTGAGCTCTTTAAAACAGAAGACTTTGGGAGAGTTTACTGCTCCATTCTCCAATCAATTCTCCAATCTGAGATGAAGCAATTGAGAAGGGATCCATCTGCATGGTGAAAAGACTTCAGTTGATAAGTTTTTCTTGCAGAAGGCATAATGTCCAACTAGGTAGAGGTCTGATGGAATTCTGACTCATTCAGAAATTTGGGTGTATTGATGATTAAAACACCCTGGTGATTCACAAGAGCCCCCTATGTGTGGCACTATACTTATTCTCCTTGAACCTGAACCATTATACCAACTTAGCCAGATTAGAATGAGACATCACAGTAGAATGAAAGAAGGACTAACTGTCTATGCTCTGTATGAGATAAAAGGTTAAAAACTGCCTTGTCTCCAGAGAAGAATTTGGGGTGCACATATCATTGAAGAAATGACCAAAAGTTGCGATTTCCTCAAGTCTTGGGCTGCTCATACCAACTTCCCCAGCATTTTTCACGGTGTGCAATGTTCACACACTTAGCATTTGTGTTTCTTTTAGCTGCCTGAGGCCTATATGGGTTAGTGGTTAATTACAAGGCCGTTTAAGCCTTTTAATAAAATCAGCAAATTAAAGAGAGGGCACAGATAAAGAGAATGCTTTCTAAAGTGTCATAATGAAATTAAGGTAATGAAACACTTTGAGGGCTTTTCTCCTTTCTTTTGGTATAAACTTATTCCAAAGAAACTGGAAGAGAAATGGGGCCTGAAAGTAAAAAGTAAAAAATAAATTGTATGCCATTAGTTTAATTATAAAAATTCATTACATGAAGTCATGTAAGACAGAAAATAATGGGGCTCTAATAGGTTGGCCGATAAAACATTTACTAGTCTACTCTCTGCTTGTAGTCTTTGTTGAAGGTACAGAAAAGTAGCAACTCTGTTATGCCATCTTCAAAGCTATTGAAAAGATTAATCAATTCCAGTAAGCTGGAAAATGAGGGCCATTTTCTTAAACAGTTTCTCCTGTATAGTGTGTTCTTTTCTGAAACAGAATTGTTTGGTAATGTCAGAAGCTTAATAGATTAGTGTTGAAGTTAATGGTGAGAGTCTATACTCTTGAAACAGCTTTCTTATAGTTATCTCAATATTTCCATTATATACAGCCCTAGAGAGATTTTATGGGTCATTTTAATTCACATGAGGATGAAAGAAGAAAATTTTTTGTAAAGTTTACGGACCATTAATTCAAATGAAGGACTAAATTGTTTAGTTTTTTTTTTAAATAAGCCAAATACAAAATCTCTGATATTATATAGAAATCTCCTATGGTATTGAATATAGTAAAATATCAATCTTTTTTAAATATAAAGGAAATATGTTTTATTTTTCAAAGTTCTAATGTGACAAATACAATGTTACAGATTTGAATAGAATTACATTGACACAGATGAATTATTTTCACCTTTCTTTGAGCACTGATGTTAGTTTTCAGAAATGGATTCTAGTCTTGTGCCTCCCTTGACTAGCTGTGTGACCTTGGGCAAAATTGATTATCTTCTCTAAACTTACCACTAGGCAATTGCTCAAACAGACTGAAAGCTCCTCTTAGCATATTCTCTGTCCTTTCTCTACCAAATCTTGAGGTGTATTTTTTTTTATATTTTTAAAATGTTTTGTTTTTGCTATTCTTAATTTGACAACAAACAACTGACACAAACAGTTCTACATAGAGGGAGCAGAAGAGGATTTTACAGAAAGCCAGCAACTTCTTTTTGTACATATTTTTATGTACCAAAAGGTTTTATACACCTTTTTAAAAAATATAAAGTACATTCAATGTGATAGTTCCAAAACTGGCCTACTTATCTATATTTCCCTCTGAACCTCCATCTGTTCTGTTCCATGTTGTGATTTTTTTAATGCTTCATTGAAGTACTTATCATTCTTTTCTTTTGCTTTCCTTTCATTAACTATTTCCCCATCTATGGAACTCCCAAACTCATAAAAAGAGTTTATATATTGGGTTTATATATTGACTATATATATTTTTAAAAGTATGTCACATCTGTACTACTCTTTTATCATCTTTTTAGATGTGGGAAACATCTTGATGACTCTTCTTGAGTCAAGGTTGGTCATTATATTGGATAACAGTTCCTAAATATTTCAGTTATTTTTCTGTGTAGTCATAGAGATTGTATAAATTGTTCACTTGATTCTTTTCATTTTACTGTGCATCAATTCATAGAGATCCTCCCAAGTTTTTCTTAATTCATCCCTTTTAATATTTCTACAACACAATAATACTCCATTATTTTCAAATACAGCAATTTGTGTTCAATCATTTCCTAAAAGACAGGAACCCCTCCCCCAACCTTAGTTTTCAAATATATACCACCACAAAAATGATACTATGACTATTTTACACATATAGGTAATTTTCCATCTTTCAGGGGTTCATGTCTATTAATAGTGTGGTATGATCAAGTGCACAATCCGTTGACACTGGGAGCATATATACAAATTGCTTTACAAAATCACTGCACTATTTCCCAGCTCCACCCATAATGCATTTCTTTGCCAATTCTCTCCCAGCCTCTCTAACAAATAGAGGTAAAAACATAACATTTTGCTTTCTCTTCATTTTAGTGGCTTCGAGCATTTTATTGGGTTATTCATATAAAATTGCTTTTCTTTTGATCAAATTTATCTCCTAGGAAATGACTCTTGTTCATATGCTATATGACTAAATCCCATATACTGCATACTCTTCTTTTATATCCCAATTATAAGAAATAGTACATTTCAATCCCCTTCGTCATTCCATCTCTAGTGTAATTCTCTTTCCTGTTTTAAGTTTGCCACATCATAACAAAACCATTCCTAGACACTTGTGTTTGTCTTATTTACCTCCCTCTGTGATCTTTAAAGGCTACAGAATTTTGAAGGGGTACTGTTTTTTTTCTCTCCCTATTTTAAGCATTTTATATTAATTTAGTCCCTTCCAATTGCTCTGCTAGACTTACCTTTTTTAGTTATGAAAAACTGCTATAGACCAAAAGAATAATGTATACATCAACAACAGTATTGTGAGATGAGCAACCCTGATGGAAGCAGCTCCTCTCAGCAGTCCAGAGAGCTAGGACAAATGTATTTGACTGGCTATGGACTTTATCTGATGAACACTTTACAAAAATTATCTCATTTCTTTCTCTTTCCCTTAATCCTAATCCCTCATACAGAAAATTACTAATTTGTAAGCATGTTTATCAAAATATGTGTGTGTACAATGATAACTGATTATTCACCACTGAGAGGAAAGTGGGGAGGTGGAAGAAAATTTTGTAATTTAAAAATATACATGTGCATATGGATGAAAAGAAATAATTTAATTAAAAAGAAAGAAAAGTTACATAGTAAAGTTAGGGTTTGGGGGGTTGGTTTATTTATTTTATATTATTACAATAATCTTGTTATAAGAGTAAATATAAATCCCCTTTCACCCCCCAAGAAGATGAGAAACTTCAAGAATAGTGAGAGAGAGAGAAAAAAAAGTACTTCAGTCTGTGTTCATATTCCAATAGCTCTGTCTCTGGGGTGAGTTGCCTTCTTTATCATGAGTCTACCAGAGAAGTTACTTCAGTATTTTTCCCACAGTCACTATGACTAATTGTATTTCCCTCCACTCTATTCCTCCCCACTCTCATTTATTCTGTTCTTTCTTACCTCTCATCCTGTCTCTGTTCAAAAGTGCGTTGTATCTGAGTACCCTCTCTTCTATCACCTATCCCCACTTCCCTTCCCCCCCCATTTCCCCTTATCCCATCCCTTTCTTCTCATTTTCTCTAGAGTAAGATAGGTAGATTTCTATACCCTATTAAGTGTGTATGTTATTTCCTCTCTGAGTCATTTCTGATGAGAATGAAGGCTCACTCATTCCCCCTCACTTTCCTCCATTCCACTTCATTGAAAAAAGCTTTTCCTTCACTCTTATGTAAAATATCTTAGCCCTTTCTTCCTCTCCTTTCTCTTCCTCCCAGTACTTTCTTTTATCATCTTCTTTTTACTATATTATACACCATTATATTCCACTCCTTCCTGTGCCTTGTCTCTATATGCTCCTTCTAAGAGCTCTTATAAATGAGAAAATTCATATGAATTATGTGTATTTTCTTCCCATGCAGGAATACAAACAGTTCAACATCACTAAGTTCCTCATACTTAGTCCTTCTCATCTACCCCCTCTATGGTTCACCAGAGTCCTGTACTTGAAGATCAAACTTTCTGTTCAACTCTGGTTGTTTCAATAGGAAAGTTTGAAAGTCCCCGGTTTCATTGAAAGTTCATCTTTTTCCCCTGAAAGAGGATATTCAGTTTTGTTGGGTAGTTGATTCGTGGTTGTAAAACAAGATCTTTTGCCTTCTAGAATATCATATTCCAAGCCCCACAAGACCTTAATGTAGATGTTGCCAGATTCTGTGTAATCCTCACTATATAACTACAGTAGTTGAATTGTTTGTTTCTGGCAGCTTTTAGTATTTTCTCTTTCACTTGGGAGTTTTGGAATTTGGCTACAATATTCCTGGAAGTTTTTCTTTTGGGATCTCTTTCAGGAGGTGACCAGTAAATACCCTCAATTTCTATTTTACCCTTGCTTCTAGGATCTCAGAGCAATTTTGCTATATTATTTCGTGAAAAATGAATTCTAGGCTCTTTTCCTGGTCATGACTTTCAGCTAGCCCAATAATTTTTAAATTATTGCTTCTGGATCTCTTTTCAAGGTTAGTTGCTTTTACAATGAGATATTTCACATTTTCTTCTAATTTGGGGCTTTTTTGGCAGAGTTTTATTTCTGCTTTCTTGCAAAGTCATCAGCTTCTTTTAGTTCCATTCTGCATTTGAAGGAGTTATTTTCTTTAGAGAACTTTTTTTATCTCCTTTTCCAGCTGGCCAATTCTGCTTTTTAAGGCATTCTTCTCCTCATTTGCTTTTTGTTTTGCTTTTTCCATTAGGCCTAAACTGGTTTTTAACATGTTATTTTCTTCAGTATTTTTTTGTATTTCTTTCACCAAACTGCTAATTTGGTTTTCATGCTTATCTGCATTGTTCTCATTTCTCCTCCAAATTTTTCCTCTTTCTCCCTTAATTGCTTTTCAAAGTCTTTTTTGAACTCATCCATAGCCTGAGCCCATTTTCTATTTCTCTTAGAGGCTTTGGAAACAGAAGCTTCGAATTTGTCTTCTTCAAAATCTTCCATGGGACCAAAGTAATATTCTGTGGTCAGATGCTTCTTTTTCTTTTGTTTGCTCATTCCCTCAGACTAAGACTAATTTACCAAACTTCCAAGGCTTTGGGTTTTGGTGGGGGACACCCCACTGGGACCCTGTGCTTTGATATGTAGATGACCACAGAGCTCCCCTCTGCCCTGGAGCTGTGAGGAGGATTCCCTGCTCAGCTATCTTTGTATGGAAGCCCAAACAGCAACCTGGATCTGAGTGGGTAAACATCAGAATCCTGCCTCAGAGACAGCAGAGAGATTTCTGCAATCTCCCCCTACCCCATTACGGTCTGTGAACTGTGCTTTGGAGGTGTAGACTGGCTTCCCTGATTTCCCACTGCAAGTTTTCACCACAGAACTGTTCTGAGGCCAGTGCTCTCACTCTGCACTCATTCTTGTGTGACAGAGTTCTCTCAAGGCCCCTTCAAGGTGTCCTTGTGATCGCTGGGCTGCCTGTGGCCATGGCTTTTTTCCAACCTCCAGTCCCAGTAAAATATACCTTTCCCAGGGAACTTATAATTTATCTTGGACTGGGAAATTGTATCACTCAGTCTTTCTGTGGCTTCTGCCCTTTTAAATTTTGTCTAGAGTCATAATTTGATTGCTTTCAGAGTTTATTGGGGAAGGAATTTCTGGGAAATCCTTCCTTCATGCTGCCATCTTGGCTCTGCCCCCCCTAAAGTTAGGGTTTTAATAGTTTAATGTTAAAGTTAATAATTAAAGTTTTTACTTCAAATAATTTTAATTCACAGAAGGAAGAATTTTTTTGTAAAATTTTGCAGATTATGTGTATATTCTTGGATAGAAACATCTAGCAACATTTCAATTAAACTTTAGACATTAAAGGAAGCAGTCATTTTTTAAAATTTCATGTGATGAATAAAATGTACTTAATGGGATATGAGTGATGATCTAACCAAGAGAAATGAGAAGAAGCATTCAAACAGATAGGTCATCTAAGATATAACAATGTCAGGACAACCTAGAGAGAGAAAATATTCAGGATGATTTGAGTTTGGTTAGCAGTATAAAATGTTGTAGAATGGTCAAAAATAAAGAGGAATGAGATAACTGAGAGTGAGAGATATCATATGAATAACCTGCATATTTCTTTAGTACCCATGGAATGATTTAAAAATTAATCCTCAATCTAGAAGAAAACATTTTGTGTGCTTCAAGGGAGAATTATGAGAAGGCATAGACAAGGTACCCATAAGATGAGAAGATATTCATGGGTTATGATTTGCAGCACTGGAGAGAGCATGAACACTGATTTGATCTTAGATCCATTAAAATTTTGAAGTGTTGCCATTAAGTTATCCCTGAGTAGTTTGGTAGTAAAAATATCAAAGTACTAAATACCTTGAAACCAAGATAATGGTTCATTGTGACAATGACTTTTCTTTGGTGATCAAAATACCACAGAATGAAGAAAATCTAGAATTACTTATTTTGAAGGATTTCTTTATTTTTTTTTAACAAAAGAAAGAAAGAAAATGATGGTACATTTAAAACTTCCTTAATGCCTAGGTAAGGGCCTTAACCTTCTTAGTGTTATTCAAGGCTGTGTGGAATTTTTTTTTAACGTGTCTTTCATCCTTGAAAAATCTTGGCATTATTCATTGAAGGTTAGCTCTCAGTCAGGATTTCCTTAGTTATAAAAACTAACTTTCAATGTGAACACAAACCTAGGGGGAAAATATATTCATGGGCATTTTTGCTATTCAAGCATTAAAGCATGCCAAAAAAGTGATGATGTGAAGTCAAGCTTCACTCACTTAACTACCTTTTTGCTAACAAGCATCTAATTTATCTTGCCAGTTACTGTTTCCTTCATAGTCCTTTGAAAATTCTAGCACACTTTTCTATTTACGTTTTTCAATTATGTTGACTGATTTATAGATTTGTAGAGCACTGGACAGCAGATTTCCTTTATCAGAAAAGGACAAATAACATTGTAAGAACCATTAATACTTCCCAGTATCATCATTCTAATTAGCACCCTTTATTGACAAACAAAATATGTTATGAACTTCACAGTTTATATTTTTAAGCAAGTACCTATATTTGCTAATAGTACTTTTTTCTTAACTTTCATGAATTTTATGGATTTATATGCATTAGTTAGCATGTGCAGCTATTCAGAAACTGGGATACCAAAGGGGGAGGTTAGCAGAACGAAAATATTACTCTCATATTTTCTGGTAATTATAAATTAATTTGAGCTAACAAGTTCTTATTTTAAAATGCAAACATTCTTGGGGAGATTATACCTATTTGTATTCATAACTTAAGGTGAATTCCTTTAATTAGAAAATTAAGTAGAATTTTCCTTTCTTTTCTAACTAAAGTCAACATCTTGTGAGTTTTGACTTTGGATATTCTCATCTCCACTTGAGAGATTAGGGTTTTTCCAGGAAGAGCTAAGTCTGAATGGTCTTCTGGTGTATGGGGTGGAGAGGTAAAGAAGAGATATCAGGAAATGATTGTAGGAGGCATGAGGATAGAAATTGGAAGGTACCAAACAGAACTTCAGTTTGTGATTTTTGTATCATAAAATTCCTATTAACAATAGCCTTAATTTATAAGTGAAAATAATCTTTTGTATCTCCTTGCTCATATATGGCATAGGTTGACAATATTTGTTTTACTGTATTGATACTATTTATCTGAATTAATTGGTTGTATTTATCTAAGTACAAGATGTTACTCAACATAGTTCTAGTTAATCAAATATTCTAATTAGAGGTTTAACATATATACATTTGTGTATTACTAAATTTTAAAGACCTAAAACACACAATATTTAAATCATCACAGTGAGCATTCCCTATACCAATACATTTGACTGCTCAATGCCAAAGAATCACAGAATAGTAGAATGTTGGAAAAATAGGTGATTTTACTGGATGAGAAAACTGAGATCCAGGAGGTGATTTGCCTGACGTCAAAGATTTACTAAGAGACAGAGGCAAAAGTCAGTCCTTCATTTGACAGGGACTGACAAGATGGATGTTTTCCAAAAAGGACAATCAAAATACAAGAGATTTGGAGAGCATAATATATGAACATTGGTTGAAGAAACTGGTAATATTTACCCTAGAGAAAGGAAGAGCCATAAAAGAAATAATTTGAAAGTATTTGAAAATCACTTGGGTCAAGTAGGAATTAGATGTTCTGCTTTCTTTTGAAGGGCAGAATAAAGAAGAATAAATATAAACTGAAGGGAGGCAGATAGTTTGTTGTAGAATATCTTCTTGTTCAGGTATGGGTTAGCTTTGTCAAGTTCAGGTATGATAAGGCTTTTAGATCCCTTCTTACTCTGAGTGTCTGTAATTTTTATCTTCTGGGTTTAAGGTCTCTCATTCCAAGGATTCTTATCTATGCTTTCCCATAAATCCTCTGTAGAAAAGAAACACAGTGTACTATAGCTGTCCTCTGGTTCTTTGAATTTCTCAAGAGATTCTGCACAGGTCACTTGGTTTCAAGAAGTTACTATAGAATTCTTACAGGGGGCATAAAGATTATCACAACCAACATTAACACAATGCCTGGCACCTAGTCAGTACTTAATAGATGTTTATTGATTGACTTATAAATCTTCTCTCACTTTGCCGCTTGACTTGCTTACATAATTATTCTTATCATCCTAAGCACTAGGGTAATCTAGGGCTAAATTTATTTATTTATTGTTAATTAATAAAAATTTAGCCTCTCAAAAGAGTTTTCTGCAGTTCACAAGACATTTAGAAAAAAACTTAAGAAAACTTTCCCAATAGCAGTTATTCATGTCTTTAAAAAAGTATTTTATTTATTTTTCCAACTACATGCAAAGATAGTTTTCAACATTTTTTGTAAGGTTTTAAGCTTTACATTTTTCTCATTCCTTCTCTTTCCTCTCCCTTCCCCTCCACAGAAAGCAATCTAATGTAGGTTATACTTCTAGAACTAAATTAGTGAAAGAAGCATCAAATTTAAAAAAGAAAAAAGGCATTAGGGGAAAAACATAATTCATATTTCTTTATTAAATCTCCTAATCACATAGGATTAAATCAATATTAAAATTATGGAATTTCTAATTTATTAACAAAAATAAATATTTAAATAGAACCAGAGAAAATAATTTATGATACTTTAAGATATCTCAATGAGTAACCTCTGTGAGAAAAATATTTCATCATATTTATTCTGTTTTCACTTAGATTTATGTGGCAAGACATTGTCTAATCAGAAACTGCAGGTCATATTTCCCTCAGAAAGACCCCTTCCCAGCAAAATTAGTATAATTGTTCTGAGTCCATACCCTCCAGGTTTTGGTGTCCACCCAAAAACCTTGTGTTTGGGGTCAATAAAACAGCTTTTGACTTCAGTCAATTGTTATGTATGCTTACTTTTTACCTGCTGATATACATTTCATATATTCTTTTCTACTTGATAGCCACCCAGCTGCTTTTTTTTACATATTTATTTGAACTCTATGTAATATAAATTTCAAGAGACTTAGGAGGGGATCAGACTTTTTTCTGGTTCTGTCCTCTGTTAAATGATCAAAAAAATTTCTTTTTAACCTAAAAAGGGTTTGGAGTTTGTGCTTGACATACCCTTCAAAATATCAGATGACATCACTTCTGTTTTTTTTGGGGGGGTTGTTTTTTTTTTTTAGGATTTTTTGCAAGGCAAATGGGGTTAAGTGGCTTGCCCAAGGCCACACAGCTAGGTAATTATTAAGTCTCTGAGTTAAAATTTGAACTCAGGTACTACTGACTCCAGGACCAGTGCTCTATCCATTGAGCCACCTAGCTGCCCCAACATCCCTTCTTTTAAGAAAAAAAGCAAAAATCCATGTAACCATCCACAACATTTTAGGGTACAGAAAAAGTTCAACGTACTTCTCAAGATACAATCCTCTTCACTTGAATGGAAATGCTGCCACACATCATTAAGTTCATTTAGAACAACAAATACTGTTTCTTTAAAATAATTTTCTTCAAGATAAAGATTTAATTAAAAGATTAAAAAGATAAAAAAATTAAAGGCATAAAAAGAAGACTTCTCCATCTTCTTTCTCTACAGTAAAACAACCTCCTTACCCTTTCTAAAGCCATCACTCATGATATGATCCTCTTTCCAGATTTATTGCACATAAAATTCTCATTATGTTAATTCATCAAACAATAGTAAAGACTATTCTTATAAGAAGTTCCTTATCTTCGTTTTCATTGTTTTTTCCATAGTTTATCTTTAAAATCCTCATTTATTCTAATTAAACTCACAAACTTCCTAACTCCATAGAGAGAAGCAAATTATAGAACAGTAGTTGCAGTTATAACTCCTGGATTCTATAATCTTAAAATGAAGGTATTAGTCTGTATGTCTTCTGTTAGGCTTTGGAAACAGATACTGTTATGCTTGTAGAACATATATGTAACACTGCTTTATCTTGGCCCTTTCACAGAGGCTATAAATACTATCCCTTTAAAAATCAAAAGAAATATTCAGAAAAGCAATTTGTGATGGAAGTTGGGAGACAATTGAAAAAATATTCTTACTATGAAGTATTTGTTCAATAGAATCAGGGAAAGAATATGTGCTTTATATGTGATATATAGAGATCTATATTTGAATGTGTGAGGTCACAGAGGAAGGAGTCAAGATGACAAAGCTTCCTCACCTTGTCTTGTATTACTTATAAAGAAGTATTATAAAGAGAAATCTGTGAAGAATTTGGCAATAGAGTACATTTTGAAAAAATTATTTCTTCAAATTCCCAGAGAGACAAAGAAAATTGATTACTCTGGCTTATTTTATTTCTTTAGGATTTTTTTTTGCAAGGCAATGGGGTTAAGTGGCTTGCTCAAGGCCTCACAGCTAAGGTAATTATTAAGTGCCTGAGGCTGGATTTGAACCCAGGTACTCCTGACTCCAGGGCCAGTGCTCTATTCACTGCTGCCACCTAACCGTCCATGGCTTATTTTTTTAAACATAATTTAACTCTTAAGGAAAAACACATGGAAGATTCTTAAGAAATTAGAATATATATGACAGCATTACCATTCAAAAGAAAAAGAATTATGTCATATTATATTCAGAAGTGACTCTGATAATGTACTTTTTGTAACAAAAATATTACTAAAAATCATGTCTTTCATTTATTACTGCTTTCATTTGTTAATAAATTATTTGAGTAATTACTTTTAGAAAAGATTTATCCATATCATTTAATAAATAATATTCAGTGAAATAAGATCTTATGATAATTCATAAAAATGAGATTGAAATTATATTTAAATAAGACACTATTCCATCAAACCCTTACAATGCTGTAGGGTTTGGGATAAAAAAAATCAAATATAAAGCATCTCTTTAAGTGGTAGATTCAAGAAAAACTTAAAAGTAATTCTGATCAGTTTTGAAAACCTAAGATCCCATAAAGCAGACTAAAAGAACATAATGGAGACTTATAGTTGATACTGTATCAATCAATACAATAAATCACTGACTTGTATTCAATTTTTGGATATGTGATATTTTGGATTAGTTAAATAGATCTTGTACCACGAAATATGTTTTGATCATCTTTGTCATAGGCATCATAGAATTAAAGTTTGAAAAGAGTTTAGGGATCATTTAATTCAACTCCTTTATTTTACAAATGAGGATTCTGAGGCCCAATGAGTTTAAATGATTTGCTCAAGATCACAAAATGCCAAACTGAGCTGAATCTTTGAATGACAAATCCAAGGTTTGCTCTATTTACCCTAAGTAGAAGACAGATGAAGAAAATCTAAATACTGTTTTACTTGAATTTATGTTCCTGCTTTCCACTAGGATATGGAGCTATATTTATTTAGTTTTGTTTTGAATGTATGATTTCATTCATACTCCTGGTATGACAATTCCCTCCACTGATCCTGAGATTTTCAAGTTGCTTGAGGTATTCAGAGGTTAAGTGCTTTATCCCTAGTTACATAGTTAAAGAGGTTAAGAGGCAGGACCTGAACCCAGATCTTTCTAACTCCAAGACCAGTTTTCTATCTACTTATACTTTACTACAGATTGCTAAACTGTTTTTTGTATGTATATATGCAAAATTTACCCCAGAAAAATAAGAATGTATAGAAATGAGTATTATAATTGTTTTGTTTTTATTCAACAATTTTTATATGTATATTTAGTTCTTTTCCAGTAGATGGCACTAATTACTTAAACAATTTGGTCAGTTAATGAAGAGAAACAGAAATAGAGATCTGATTTTGTTCAAATCCTGGAATATGTCACAGTGTAAAACATTCCAGTGTATTTTTAAATTAGTTTGGTTTGGTTCAATATTAGAAAATTAAAAAATGTTTAAGTATATGTTCTTATTCACATTTATTACTACATACAGTTAGACTATTTTTTTTCTTTAAAAAAACTGGGATGCTAGATTTCATTTTGTGTTGGGAATTTAGTTCTTTACTTTTTTGTCATACCCAATGTTGCGGGTTTTAAAACAATCAAGGTAAACAATTCCTAATATTGTGATCTACAAGTTAGTAAAGCTACTACTCTTTACTTGAGTAGGCAGATGCAGATGTGAAAGGCTTCCACTGAGTAACGTTAATTATGATTCTCTTTTTGCAGCAATTATCAAAAGAGCTACGCCAGTGGCAGATAAATGTGGATGTGGCAAATGATTTGGCAAGAAAACTTCTCCGGGATTATTCAACAGATGACACTAGAAAAGTTCAAATGATAACAGATAACATTAATGCCACTTGGGCTGACATTAATAAAAGGTATGGGGTTTTTTGGTTGTTGTTGTTCAGAATTAGAAGTAATAAGTGGAAATACCAGATAGATTGGTTGAAACTTTTTAGACAATGCGGTTCGTTGTAGTAGTCACCTCTATGACTGGAATTGTATATCCTATCCTGATGATCTGGGAACTTGAGATCATTCATTCATGATTAAATGAATCTAAATGGCTATTGGACGTTATCTTCTTCAGTTCCTTATTTTACAAATAAAGGAATTGAAGCACAAAGATATAAAATGACTTTCCCAATGTCACCCAACTAGTTAGTAGCAAAATTATACTTAGAACAAATAAGAATACTTATCTATAAAATAGATCAATTAATTTACAGTCAAAACAATATGTACGGGGCAGTTAGGTGGTGCAGTGGATAGAGCACCAACCCTGGAGTCAGAAGGACCTGAGTTCAAATCCAGACTCAGATGCTTAATAATTGCCTAGCTGTGTGATCTTGGGCAAGTCATTTAACCCCATTGCTTTAAATAAATAAAATTTTTTAAAAATGTAAACCACAAATTCCTATCAATATTTTGAAATTTTTGTTTTACAGGAGAGTTGCATTTGAACATGGTACCATTCTTGTTTTCCCTAATATAGCATTCTCTACACATAGCAGATAAAATGGTATTGGATATTTTGAGAATTTTATCTTCTCACATTTGTGTGATGCTCTAAAGAGATCTGGATTATATATATATATATGTAT
The DNA here is from genome assembly GCF_037893015.1 of Macrotis lagotis. Taxonomy (NCBI): domain Eukaryota; kingdom Metazoa; phylum Chordata; class Mammalia; order Peramelemorphia; family Peramelidae; genus Macrotis; species Macrotis lagotis. The sequence continues at coordinate 526,264,838 of NC_133658.1, forward strand.
ATATTCAAAGTACCTGGCTAGAATTCTGCCTCTTACTCTATGTATATATAATATAGCCTGCAGAAAAGGCTTTGTAGAATAGTATCATCAATGTGATGTTTTAGGTACTTTCAGAGAAAAGTATATAAAGAAAATATTGTACATGCTTCCTGTCTTTGTATAACATATATGTTTAATAATTTTTATTTCACTGAACCTGGAATGATCCAGCTCAATTGTGGGTATAGAACTGCTTTTTTTGGAATCTGAATGGAAAGAGAAGTTCTTGGGGTTCTTACTGTATTTGCAGGCTTCAACATTTCATTTCTTAGCTCCAAAGATCTCGATGTTAAACTTTTGTTGTTCAGTCATTTCAGTTGTGTGTGGCTCCTCCTGTCCCCATTTGGGGTTTTCTTGGCAAAAATACTGGTGTACTCTGTCATTTCTCTTCCAGTCCTTTTATGAATGAGATCAAGAGAGCTAAGTGACACCCAGGGTGCCACACACTAATAAAGATCTGAGACTAGATATGAACTCGAGAAAAATGAGTAAAGATGACTAAATTAGATAATGAAGTTTAAATGACTTAGAGCACTATGATATTCTGATAATTCACTCCAGATAAATTTCAACTAAAATGCTGCTTCTTAATTTCAGTGCATTTTCTCTGCCGATTATTTCCTATCTATAGCTTGTTTGTTTATACATATTTGCAGGTTTCTCCCTCATTTGCTTATAAACTCTTTGAGGGTAGGAACTGTTTTTTTTCCTCTTTTTATTCTACTATGCCTAACATAGCAGTCACTTAATAAATATTGATTGAATTTAATTATCTTTCCTTCTTTGATCATAGAAAGGGTATTTTTTGCTATTGTTCAATTGTGCCTGACTCTTCATGACCCCATTTGATGTTTTCTTGGCAGTGATGCTAGATTGGTTTGCCATTTGCTTTTCCCCATTTTACAGATGAGGAAACTGAGGTAAAGAGAATCACATGACTAGCAAGTGTCTGAGGCCAGATTTGGACTCAGGGAGATGAGGCTTCCTTACTCTATATCTAGTACTCTATTTACTGAACAACTTAACTGCTTCATTATACAAAGGATATAGGAGGAGATAAAGAATCTCTATTGTTAATATGTAGATTAATTTATTTTTCTCTAGCATATGTTGTACAACTGTGTTGTTCACTTTAGATTTTTATCCAGAAGAGCATTAAATTGTACAGGGATCATGTGTTATAATGGAAAAAGAATTGTAATGAAAGTCAAGAGACACCATTTTAGTGCTAGTTCTACTGTTGACTAAGCTATATAACCTTTAGGGGGTCATTTAATCTTATCTCACCTGAAAATGAAATGGTTGGCAAAAGGACCCTTAAACTCCCAAAAAATAATAGTCTATATTCCATGACTTTAGCTATAGACTTAATGCTATAAAGAAAAACAGCTGAGCATTATTTATAATAAAAATGTTAGATAGCAGATGTTCAACTCTATTGAATAAGTTTCAAAACCCTGTAAAGTTTTCACTGACTTGTCTGACCTTCTTCTCATAAACCTTAATTAAACATGAAAGAAAACAAACCTCATTTATTTTTGGTTTTGGCTGTATCAGAAAATTCAATCATGATATCTAAGTAATTAAAGTTTCCCCATCTTAAATTTTTATGTTTCTCATTTAAGATTCAACAGTATAAAAATGAATCTTAGATTTTACTGCTTTAAATAGTCATCTAATTCTGTAAATTTTGAGTATAGATTTATACAGCATGATTCACAATTTTAGTGGTAGGCTATAAAAATAGCATTCAGTAATGAATTGATGTCTAACCTGAACAGTAAAAACTGTGTAATCAGAATGCTTTCAAAAGGAACTCCTCTTAGCTTAAAAAAATCTTGATTATAGATTTTTCTCAAAGATATGAAGAAACATTCTTTTCAACAAACTACATTTCATTATTATTCATCTTTCCTTTTGAAGTTGAATTTGTAGCCTTAAAACAAAAGTGAGTATTTAAATACTGGAATAATTGGAAATATCAAGGCTCTGGAGATGTAAATAATGCTAGGAAATTATGTAGCTGGCTAGAATCAGGGGAAATGTTTCATGGATCATAATGAACAAAATTGACAATTTTTAAACTTAAAATAATAATAACTAGCATCTATATAGCATTTTAAAATTTATAAATATTTTACAGGTACCTCATTTTATCTTCATAACAGTCCTGTTTTATTATTATCCTCACTTTGAAAATTAGTATATTAAGACAGGGAAATTAAATCACTTGCAGAAGGTTTCACAGCAAATAAATGTCTGAGGCAGGATTTGAACTAAGGTCTTGCTGACTCTAAGTCCAACTGTACCACCTAGCTGTTTAGGTGATACAAGGTGTAAGCTTTTTTGGAAAGAAAAATTTACCATTTGGCCATTTTTTAGAATAATGTTTGGGACATCTTATAAAGTACTTAGTTGTACTTTAAACAAAGTAAGAGCATAAAATCTAATGAAGCTTAGGATGATAGGCATGGAAGAATGAACAAGGTATTAGATAAAAGGGTCAAAAATCAAGATGAGGTAAAGGTGTGTTTTTAATTCCATCAATTGAACATTATGATTAATTCAATTAGCATTCAGCCCTCAGGTATTTTAGAAATGTTTTAAAAGTATCTAAATCCATAACCAAGAAAGTATATTAGTTGCTGCTAAGAATGAATACATCTTAGATATGGACAATGCAACTTGTAGGGAATTTTAAAAAAATATAAACTTGTACGTGACAAGACAAAAGAATATATAATTCAGAAAGCACAAATGACATTTGAGAACAGATATTTTGTGTATCAAGTGGAACATTAAAACATTATGGGTAAAAGAAAAAATATTTTTTGTTTACCAATACCCAGGAGAAAAGGGTACCTAGTCAGATGTAAATATTATTCACTAGATAGCTATATACTAAGTAAAAGATAATTCTATATATAACTCAGGTGGAAACATCATTTAATTCTATCCAGACCTCTCATTTTTGATTCCATGCAAAGTTTGTTCTATACAAAATTTTAATTCTATACATTAGATGATTATTAACCCTATATCAAGATCTCTGGCATACTTTTCACTGGAGAAATGATTCATGCTGGGCAATATTGGTAAAGCACAAAGCCCTCATAGAGAAGATCCTAGTTTTTCCCCATCACCTAAGATTGAAGAATTTCTTATATCATAGAGGCTGACTTGAAAATGCTTTCTCTTCCACATCACCCTCCCATCTAAGATGAGTTACAGAATGAATATTCACCAAAGCAAATAAGCCACATATTCCTAAAGAGAAGCTTCTGTTACCTAACGATTCTATTCTTTTGGCCCAGATTGTTACCCATAACTCATTTAGTCAAATATTTGGTTTTACTGAGTTTGTGCTTCATGGAAGCCATGTTGCTAAAACATAATTCCAGAAATGTGAGATATTGCAACCTCATTTTCTCCAAGTGGATATATAGTGTAATATTTGATGGATATTGAAGATTACTGTGGGAAGCCTCTAGGGATTAAACTTCAAGAGTTGCCATCTGGCTGATGACTTTATGACGACACTGTCACAAGATTGTACATTCTTTGTTCTGCCAATGGATCTCTGGTTAGACAATGAATGAGTATTAAGCATTAAGGTGGTATCTTATTTATTGACTATATGAGGATTTATTTGATTCATGCTAGAAGCTGATATAGGAACAGAGATTTCACATTTGTATCAAGGAATTCTAGGGCTACTGATGATAGAGTTGGGAAAAATATGAAATCAGGAAATTTCAAAATTGAAAGGTATTATAGACTAAGAGAATGAGGACCAAGGTGGGAAAGGAAGGGAGGGAGGGAGGGAGAACAATATGAGCTTTGGTGGATCTTGACCAGGTGGTAAAGATAAATTCAAACGTTATGATTAGATGAATTGTCCAAAGAATCAGGTACCAAAGACAAGTATAAAACTATGAGTAGGAATCAAGTTGTATACATAGATCATATTTCAAATTTATTTAAAACAAGCATTTCCCTATAATAGTTTAACAAAAATGATAAGACATAAAACTGTTCATATATTATATACAATTTATTATTCCTTCTAAATATCTAATAAAGTTATCATGTAAATTTCTTTTTATCCCCTTTTTTCTTCCCTATCCCTTTACCCTATAGATGGCCATTAGACATATATATATATACATATATATATGTATATATATATATATATACACACACACATACATATTTTTGTATATATACCCACATGTATATATATATATATATATTTATATGCACATATATACATATACATATGTATAATTACTTTGTACATGGGGGGGTTAGGTTTTTTTGCAAGGCAATGGGGTTAAGTGGCTTGCCCAAGGCCACACAGCTAGGTAATTATTAAGTGTCTGAGGCCAGATTTGAATACAGATATTCCTGATTCCAGAGCCGGTGCTTTATCCACGGCACCACCTAGCCACCCCATTCTCTCTATCATTCTTAAAACAATATTTCATTTTTAAAAAATCAAGACAAACAGAAGTCACAACCCAAAAACCAAAAAAAAATTACTTGTCTTGTCAAATATTCATAGCTTGGGAAATACACAGTACCTAAAGAAATATGATCAAAGCAAACAGGAACCCAGGTTTGAGACACCTTAAGGAAGGAATCTAATGCCTACAACAGTATTTCTGCCTTAGACACAGTAATCACTTTATGATTTGTGTGGACCCAGTCCCAGAGTAGGAGTCAGGACACTTTGTTAGGGTGACCTGGATAAATGAAAACAATCAATCAATAAGCATTTATCAAGTGCCTACTTGGTGCAAGGAACCAAAAGAGGTACTTCCTTTTCTCTAAGGAAATTATATTTAATGAGGGAAGACAAAATGCAAATAAATATATACAAAGTAAGCTATATACAGGATGAATAAGAAATAATTAACATTAAGAAGGCACTATAATTAAGAGGAACTGGGAAAGAGAGGCAAGTAAAAGTTTTTGTCAGGCAATCTTGACAAATAGATATTTCTGTATATAGCTTTCCCTAATATAGTGGTTAGTTAATTGATAACAAAGTCCCATCCAATTCTAAATCAATGACCTAATGATGCAAAAGATCAGATTGTCTTTTGTTTATACTCTTATCTTCCCACCACATCCAAAACAAATTACTTACACATTGATTAATTGTAAATTAGCTGATACCTTAGTCATCTAAAAGGACAGGGAGAAAAGGGTAATAACCTAAAGGGATCATATTATGACTGAGGAATGAATGAGCAGCTAAGAGAATTTTGAAGTAGATTCATAAAAGGCATACTTTCCTTAGGTGATTACTTCTTGTTGGCAAAATTAGAATTCTAGTTAGTAGTTACACTGTTAAACTTCAGAGTTATTGTTGTATTTTCCTTCTTTCAGCTATATCTGGATTTAGACATGACAAAAGGAGGATTTGGGGTATTAAACAAAATGACAGCTCATTTTAGCTTGAAAGCACAGAAATCTTAAGTGCATTTATTTGAAACAAGCAAATAATAGCAGCTCTCTCCATTATGGTACAGTTTTTATAATAAATTCTTTCCTGGACAGTTATATGTAGCTCCTATCAACTTGAAGTCACATTGAACTAGAATTTGGACTTAAAGAGCTAAAGCTTTTATAGGAATATTTTACCTGAGGGGACAATGTTCCATAAAATGATTAGATGCTAATTAAAGATTGTGTATAAAATATGCAAATGTGACATAATTTAGCCCCCAAATTCTATGGGTTTATATAAATGTGAGTGCTAGCATGTTAAGCCAAGAATCAGCTAAATCCTTTGAGAAATGTCTGAGAAATTATTTGGGGGTCATGAAGTAACCAACTCAGTGAATTGTGAATATAATTTAGTAGTAATAATAATAATAATAGCTAATATAAATATCATTTCATTTGATCCTTGCAACCCTATAAGACCATACTGTTATTATTCCCAATTTATAGGTCAGGAAACTAAGGTCAAAAGCACTTAAGTGTATGCCCTAGGTCACACACACCTAGAAAATTTATCTAAGGTAGTATTTGAACTTGTCTTCCTTATTTCAAGTTCAGTTCTGACTGCTGTGTCATTTAGCTCTTACTTAAAATGAAATTTATAATCAATTAGATTTTCATCAATATTTTTACTCCAAATAATTTCCTCTTACTGAAACCTTACCAGTTCCATGTCACATCTTATTTATAAGCGTACCTTTTGATGGTTTTAAAAAAGAAGTCATTTTAAAAAGTTTAGCTGGAAAAACTTAGATTTTCATTTTTTTATAAATATATTATAAATCCATTGTAAACATTTTCTTTCACTGTAAAAATTTTAATCTTGCTTTTTCCTGAAACATAAGGAAAACCAAATGGATACTGCATGAATTCTCAGATAAATTAATCTTGTTCCTACCTATTATAAATTAATCTTGTTCTTACCTATTACTATGAGCCAGGTAACCACTTTAATCAGCAACATCTTCCCAGTTAGTGTTTTGTTAAGGGTAGATTTACAATTGATTACTTGTCTTTTCTTTTTACCTTACTATTCTGTTTTTAATACTAAACAACAATGAAAATTAGTTTCTTGCCCCCTGTAGCAGTCAAATTTTCAAATGTGAAAATATTGCTTTTTTTAAGTGCAAAAAGCATTTATCCAAAACCATATTTGGTATAAAGCACTATGTGTATTTATTTTTTTAACTAAAAACTTAATAATCATTCCAAAAATACTCTCTCCTATATATTTAATCCTGCTTCTAGTCACCTTTCTAGTTACATTTCCTTGGACAAGTCACTTAGTCTCTGTAAACCTCAGTTTCCTCATCTGTAAAATCAGGGATTCGAACTAACACTAAAACTGTGAATATTGCTTATACTGAAAAATAAATGCATCTGTAATTTTTCACTATTATCAATTGGTCATCCTTGGATATATGAACAGATCTTTAAGAAATCAATATATTTTTATATTGTTTATAGGATATATTAGAATTAGTGAGATTTTTTTCTTATTTCCTAGAATTATAATTTTAAATAAGTGTTCCTCAGAGTTATCATCTTGACCAAATGAGTTTCTGTTCAGAATTTTTTTTTGGAGTTGACAGGGTAGGGTTATTAGGAAAAATTTTTGAAGGAAAAGATTTGAAGAAAATCAGTCTCATTCTTTTGTAGCTATTTCTGGTTACTTGTACAGTTCTACAACTTTACTGAAACAACCAAATTAGATTAGGTCACAGCATATCTGACCCAGAAGCACACAAACAGCCACCATAAAATAGCAAAACTGCTTTTTTGCCAGCAAGATGGCCCAATGGATAGAGTTATGGACCTTATCCATAGGCAGTTCATAGCTATGTGACTCTGAGCAAGTCACTTTAGCCCTATTTGCCTCAGTTTGGTCATCTGGAGATAGAAAATGCAATACATTTTAGTATGTTTGTCAAGAAAATACATATGGGATCATGAAGAATTGGATATTATTGAAGCAACTCAACATGAAAAATGAGAAGAAAAAGTCAGGTTGAGTCAGGCAATTCTTCTAACATACCTCATATTTTGCCTCTTGAGCTAATATTGATCTCCTGGACCGTATCTCTATTCTTGCACCTGGTTTCCTCACTGGTCTTACTCCCTTATATTTTGGTGATATTAAGAATTCATGGTATAGACCTGCTCTAACCTCATCCCCCCCTTTTTAAAAATAATTGATTGGCTACTGATTTGGAACCCTACATATTTTTGCCTTTCCTTGTTTAGTATATATCCAATTATTGATATATATCAGATTCCCCCTAGCCTCTATTCCCAGGTTGGATATATTTTATATATTCATAAGCATATGTATACAAATATATGCACTACATATAATACATATATATGTATATATAATATGCATTTTATCTATTTTATTCACTGAATTACATGTTATCAGTAAATGTTTATTAAGTCCCTATTATATGACAAACATTGACTTTAAACAATAACTGTTTTGTCTAGTTGCAAAAATTAATTTTACCTCTAAAGGATGTATGAGCAAGATTTATTAGTTTTCATAAGTTTTGATTTAATTATTAAAAGCAATCAGTCACTATATATTCACAACTTATATGGTAGGTTCAGATAATTTTAAGCAAACTCTTTAATGTTTGAAAGCAGATGTCTCATTCATCAATGGACACTGTCTACTTATGAATATTTGATATATCTGTGATGTCACTTAATGAGACTAACTTCTCCACCTATCCAGATGTCAACTTCTTCATACTTTCCTATTTTCCTCCATAGAGAATTAAAATTATTGGTAAAGATATTCCTATGGCTCAGAAGCATGAATTCCACTTGATCTGTCTATCTCCTCATTATATGACAACCACTCTTTCTATTCAGCTGTGTAACTCCCTAAAATTATCTTTTAACTTATGGTGGAAATCTTTGATCATTATACATTTTCCACTCCCTTTTATGTAATTTATAGTTTTTATTTTTCTGAGATAGTTTACAACCATCATCAGGTAAAATATACATGTTGAAAGACAGGCATTTTCAAAAACCAGTAGTTGGATAGTATCTTCAAATACCATGAAGATTCTCAGATGCAAGCTAGTCAAAAATCCTTCTATGCCATTGAGTACAATACATTCTGCAACACCTATGCAACACAGTGATGGTTAGCTCAAGAGACTTCATACAATTTTGTATCATGTAATCTGTATATTTTAGCTACTTTTTCTTTCCAGTTTTCTACATTGCTGTGGTGATTTACTGAGAAAATTTTGTCCTGTTCTGGGGCTATGAGTGTAAGGTTATCTGTAGACAAGGAAATTTAAAAGATCAGTCAGGAATCCTTTTGCTTGGATTCTGCATAAAACAGTGCTTAGAAAATCCAGACAGTCATTTTAGAAAGAAGAACAAAAGCACCTTAGGACATTTATTTCTTGCTCAGCAAAGGAGGTTTGTCTTTGTATGCCTACGATGAAATTATAGGTCTGCTTACAAAAAGCATTTGGATTTTTTGGAGCTCTTTAACTGCTGTAGCAGATTCCAAGACTTGGGAATTCTCTCCAGTAGATAGAAAGGTGCATGTAATACAGGACCTCAAGTTTCTCTCTTGAAATTATCCATATGCATGTACCAGATTCTTGGGGATGAGGGGAGAGGACAGAAGGTAAACTGTCTGCTTCATTTTATGTCATCTTCCTTAAAGTAATTAAAAATGTTTCCTGCTTGTAGAGTTTGTCTGCTAAGGGAGATATTTAGAAGAATATCAGTCATGATTTATGGCAATGGAAATTTACCTTCTAAAGTAACCAACTAGCCGGTTTCATTCCTACCCAGAGCCTCTGTAACCCTGCTGTGACTACAAATCAATAGTAGTGCAGCTGTTGCTAAAAATGACCCCCAGATTATGATTATCACCAAAAAAAAACCCAAAATGCAAAAGTCTATATTATAATATATTGAAACCCTTTTAAATTAGAAAGAAATGAACACTTTTATAAAAAAAATTATGGGAAATCATTTTGGGCCTTTAATAAATTCAAAATTGTCCTCTCTGTGAAAGAAAATCTTCCTCCAAATACACCCTACCTGCATCAGTGAATCACCAATATTAGCAACAAATAAGCACATTTCAATTGCTCCCCTATACTAATCTGTTTTCACCACATCTGGCTGCGTCTCAAGTGAGTTACTTTAAAAATAGTTCTAATAGGCTATGGAAAACAAGATCATTTTTTTTTTCTGGGAGAAAATTGAGAGTTATTTTGAGACTAAGTGGACATTATCATCATTTGACTTATAATTATTCCTTCAATTTCTATCCCCACAAGAATTGACAGTGTTTCTTTTCTTGGAATTATTGGCTTTGGTTCAACTTATGAAAAAATTATTTTCCTTTTTTTATAAAACTAATTCAAATGGAGTCCCTTTTTAAAAAAAGAAAGTTGTAAAATGGACATTAGCAAGGGTTCGATAGGATTTAGTATTTTTCAAGATCTAAAAGCATTCAAATTTTGTGTTTTTATTTTCATTTTTGTTCACTTATTCATTTTAGTGGGATATTTAGTGATCCAAAATTTATTATATTTACTGCATTGGAGGGTTCTGGGAAGATGTAAAAAAATAGGTCAGAAAATTTTCAGCTCTCCAAATTTCCTCAATGACAACAATAAAAAAGGCAGAGCATCAAGTCAGAGGGAACATAGAACAGCAGAAATAAACAAAAGTCTGACTAAAGCAGTTGTTCTAATAAAACAACTAAGAGAAGATCCCAGAAAAGACCCAACATCTGGGATTTGGGCCAGAGTGAAGTGCAAACACCTCCAGACAAACTGTAAAATCAGCAAAACCAACCATGGAGGCAGCTTGTTTGGGAGGCAGCCTGTTTGGGAGGCCGCCTAAAGCTTAGCAACTTTCATCTGAGGAATGCTGGGATCTGATCACTGAGTAGGAAAAAATTAAAGACCTTCTGCTGTCCAGGAGCACCAAGCACAGCTTTAATAATCAGACTTGTCCAGGGCTAGGCTACTGCTTCAAGGGAAAAAGAGATAACCCACAACTCTTGAGTACAGCAGCAGAGGAGCGGGTACCTGTCTGGCTATGGCCACTTTCAGAACCTCGAGGGTAAGATCCTTGGCTGGACAGAATGTCTGGGAGCCCTAGCCATAGTTTAAGAGTGGAGAGGAGAGCCCAAGATTCATTCCCAGACTTCAGAAAATAACAGTAAGAAGGATCTGAGTTCTTGGGGTATCATTCCCATACCTCTAGACTACAACTTGTTCACACTAATAGCTGGTTAAAAAAAGAAGGCAAAAAAATTAAAATGACTGAGAAAAGGAGAAAGAATCCAATCAGAGAACAGTTACTATAGGGATAGAGAAGATCTGGGTTCATTTTTCAATGAGAAACACTAATTAATCCCAAGCACAAAAAAAAGTTCCTGGAAGAATTAAAAAAATATTTTAAATAAAAAAAGAGATCAAGGAAAAATGGGGGGGGGATTAGAGCAATTCAAGAAAATCAGAAAATTATGAAAAGAAAGTCAACTAACTTGAAATAGAGAATCAAAAACTTAAGCAGGAAAATAATCTCTTGAAAACAAGAACTGGACAAAGAGGAGCTAATGCCATGCTAAGACATCAAGAAATGTAAAACAAAAATTTTTAAATTGAAGAGAATATGAAGCATCTCAGAAAACAATTACTCTAAAGAAACAGATCAAGGAGAAATAATATCAAAGTAGTAGTACTACTTGAAAATTATAATAAAAAATTGATGCAATATTGCAAGAAATTATCAAGGAAGAATTGCCCTGAAGTCCTAGAACAAGAAAACAAAGCAAAAGTGGGAAAAACTTAACCATTACCTAAAAAGATACCAGGAGGAAAACTTGAAGGAATCTTATAGCCAAGTTTCAAAGCTTCCAGGTTAATGAGAAAATATTGGAAGAAACAAGAAAAAAAATTTATGAAGTTATAAATAGGGATTCTGCAAGACCTAGCAGCTATTATGTTGAAGGAACATGGGTCTTGGAATACTTTATTTCTGAGAATCAAAGCACTAGAGGGGTAACTTACCCAGTTAAGTCTAATCCTGAATGGGAGATTTCAGATATTTGTGACAAAGGCCACAGAACTTAAGAGAAAATTACATAACATTCAGGAGAAATATAAGGTAAGTATTAAAGACCAATTATAAGGGACTTAATAAGGTCAAATTGTTTACTTATATGTGAAAATATCAGTATTTTATGACAGTCATTATTTGGTTGTTTGAAAGAAGGACTTGGTTGAGCTGAGTATGATGGGGTGTTTGTAAGGAAAATAAAACTATGTAGAGAGAGATAAAAGAAGTAATTAACTCATACAAATGAAGCATAAAAAGAAAAAAATGATACAGAAGAAGCTAGTGGAGGGAGGGCAGGTAGTACTGGAATTTTTCATTGGGAATGGGTTAAAGGGAACAGCATCCATATTTAAAAGGGTACAAAAAGTCTTAAATTGAGAAAGAAAAGAGATCAAGGGCATAGGGCAGGGGATTCTTAAGAGGGAGGAATAGATTAAAGAATAGAAAGTCAAAGGTAGAAATAAAGTAGAGTACTAAAGAGGGATAGGGTGGGGTAAATAAGGTCAAAAGAATAGCGAGGAAAATAGGAAGGAAGAAAATATACAACAAATCTTTTTTGTGGTGACAAAGAATTGGAAATTGAGAGGGTGCCTATCAATTGGGGAATGACTGAACAATTTGTGGTATATGAATATGATGAAATGTTACTGTTCTATAAGAAAAGGTGAGCAGGCAGATTACAAAACAAAAAAAAACCTGAAAAGACTTACATGAATTGAAGCTGAGTGAAGTGATCAGAACCAGAACACTGCATATATTAATGGCAAAATTATGTGATAATCAACAATGCTAGACTTAGCTATTCTCAGCAATACAGTGATCAAAGACAATTCCAAATAATTTATGATGGAAAATGCTAGCCACATCCACAGAAAAACTATGGCATCTAAATGCAGACCAAAGAAGGCTATTTTCGCTTTTTTTTTCTTTTCTCATTTTATATTAGGTTTAAAAATAAAAGAAGATTGGTAAGTAAATAATTAATTAAAGGGATGGGAAAGATATTTATTTATTTATCTAAGCATTTAGTGTTGGAGTGAATAGAGCATAGGATTTGGAGTCAGAAAGACCTGAGATTAAATCCAACATCAAATACTGACTAGCAGTGTGACCTTGAACAAGTCTCTTACCTTCAAACATAAACTGAGGATAACAATTGCACTTACCTTCCAGGGTTGTTGTAATTTTCTAATGAAACAATATTTATAAAACATTTAGGATAGTTCCTAGCATCTACATAGTAGATACTTAATCAGTGATTATTCCCTCTCTCTCGGCTTTCTATCTTTTTGCCCTCCCAACTTCTTTCTTTTGTTATTTCTTCGGAATTCCCAGTGTAAGCATTTTTGGAAGATGTCCTGTCTCAGTTGATGAAATCACGCCACATACATATTTAATAAAATAGACTAATTACCCTACAGAAATTGTCCTGACTAGTTAAAATATTCCCATTTCAATACAATATTAAGTATATATACTGCTATGCTAGCAATGCTATCAACAACTAAACAATCCCTATTTTCAGAGACTTTGGGAGAATATAACAAATAAATTATTATTGTTTAGTCATTCCAGTCATGTCTGACTCTGTGGTCCCATTTGGTTAGCAATGATTCTGGGGTTTGCCATTTACAGATGAGGAACTAAGGTAAACAGGATTATGTGACTTGCCCATTGTCACTTAGCTAGTCAGTGTCTAAGGCCAGATTTGAACTCAGGAATTTGAGCCTTCCTGACTCCAGGCCTAGCACTCTATTCACTGCACCATTTAGATGCGCCACAACCTATATACACAGATAAGTAACTAGAAAGTATATGCTAAATACTTTCAAGCCTAGAGAGAACTAGTAAGGAAGTAGAGTGTGGAGAGAGATTACAAAAAGCTATATGTGAAAGATGGACACATGAGTTGAACTTTGGAAAATAGGGTAAGTGGCAAAAGATGATGGAAAGAGTACATTCCAAACATGAGGACCAGCCTTGGAGAAAGGACTGAAGGAGGGAGATGGAGTGTCCTGTTTGAGAATCAAGTAGAGCAGTATGACTGTAGCAGAGTAGGTTCAGTGGAAGAGTATATCAACTAGGAGAAGCAGCATGATGTGGTGGGAAAAAGTCAGGAGAACTGGATTCTAGAACTCTAACACTAACTCTGTGACTGAGCGAACCATTTGTCTTCTCTGGGCTTTGTTTTCCTTTTCCGTACAATTAGAATTGAGCTAGGTATTATTAAACACTATATTGCAGACATTTTGGTAAGCATTGAGAACACAAATACAAACAAAAAGAAAATCATCTTCTGTCCTCAAGGTGCTTACATTGTAATGTAATCCCTGCTTTGGCATGGGGACATGGTAGAAAAAATCCAGAGAATCAGGAATCAGGAATATAGCTTGAGTATACTCCTTAAAATGGAGGTAATGTCTAAGATCCTTTCCAGGTTTAATACTAGAATGAAAGCAATTTTAAACCTTTATTGCAGAGATGACCACTGGGGGGAAATTACTCCCTGCCAACAAATAGGAAAATATTTTGAGTTTTGTTTTAATTTTTTATAATGACAAGAACAAACCTGATTGCATGCTAAATTTCATCCCAACAATAACAAGAAGAAAATAAATACTAAATGACATAACAAATCAAACATTTCCATTACCTTGATTTTCTAGGTCATAAGTCAAAGGGCTCAGGTAAATTGAAATGAGTTCCCTTTAGGCTTTTGTTCCAGGACTGATTAAAAATCATCTAGAACTACTGAGAAGTTTCCAGCAATCAAGTGTGGCAGCCCCTAATATCTTACTTTTCTGAACAGTATGTTCTCATGTAATGAAAAAAATCAAACTATAACTTAGCTTTCCTCTTCTTTTCCCCTTCACCTTCCTGACTATAAAGTCAACAGCACCTATGAAGATTTCACTGAGTATGTCTGTTGTTTAGAGGCCTCCAAGGAAGTCTTTCAATGTCAAAGATTCAGTCCTTGAATGGGGCTATCATCTTTAATGTTTTACAGGATAAGCAACTGCTATATATTCCCTAGATCTTCATCTATGAAGAATAGCCCTGTATCAGATTTTTATTCTTTGAAGGTTTTGTCCACAAAGGAAGTGACATGTTAACTTCTCTTTCTCTATTTAAAAATTTAAAAATTTGTTTATTTATTTTCATCCATTTGTACATGCATATTTCCAAGTTACAAAGTTTCCCTCTACCCTCCCTTCCACCCTCCTCCCCTCAGCAGGGAACAGTAAGATTATCATTTTATATACATATTTTGTTAAACATATTTATAAATTAGTAATTTTTGGCATGAAGAATTCGTATTAAGGTAAAGAGATAATTTTTATAAAGTATTCACCAGATGGAAAGGTTGTTTTTTTCTGTGTGTTTTGTTTTGTTTTGTTTTTCTTCCTCTGTTTGGGGATAGTATAGTTCATAACCAGTCAAATTCAGTTGTCCTAACTCTCTGGACTGTCCAGAGGAGCTGCTTCCATCAAGGTTATTCACCTCATAATGTTGTACATTGTTCTCTTGGTTCTACTCCCTTCACTCAGTATCAGATCCCATAGGTCATTTCATGCTTCTCTAGAATCCGACCATTTATGGTTTCTCATAGAACAATAATATCATGTACCATAACTTGTTTTGCCATTCCCCAATTGATAGCCATCCCCTCAATTTCCAATTCTTTGTCACTACAAAAAGAGCTGCTATGAATATTTTGGAACATGTAGGACTTTTCCCATTTTTTGTTACTTTTGGATATAGACCTAGAATTGGAATTGATGGGTCAAAGGGAATGAATATTTTTTATTTATCTTTGGGCATAGTTCCATATTGCTCTCCAGAAAGGTTGGATTTGTTCACAACTCCACCAGCAATGCATCAATGGTCCAATCCTCCCACAACCTCTCTAACATTGAACATCTTCCCTTTCTCTCATCTTGGCTAATCTAATAGATGTGAGATGGTACTTCATTGTTGTTTTAATTTGCATTTCTCTAATCAACAGTGACTTGGAGCATTTTTTCATGATTTTATATATAGCTTTAATTCCTTCATTTGAAAACTATCTGTTCATATCCTTTGGCCATTTATCAATTAGGGAATGACCTGTGATCTTATAAATTTGATGCAATTCTTTATATATTTTAGAAATGTCTTCTTTATCAGAACTGCCAGTTGTGGACTTCTCTTTCTCAAGACTATTTCCTTATATGTCACCGCTACCAAGCAATTTGGTATCACTGAGTAATGGAAAAAGTGATTCAGTCAGGAAACTTTAAGATTTGGAAATTAAGGAAAGCATCACACTATTTGTAGAATCAGGATAGCTAGATCACATAGTGGATAGAGCACCAGTCCTAGAGTCAGAAGGACCCGAATTCAAATCCAACCTCAGATACTTGCTATCTTTGTGATCCTGGGAAAGTCACTTAACTCAGATTACTTTCAATTTGTTTTTTGCCATATAGAGGAGAAATCCCCTCATCAAGGTGAAAAAGTAATGTGAGAAGATACTGGAAAGTTAGAAGAAAAATATCTAGAACCTTGGTTGAATGATAAATTTGGAATTCAAAAATCTCAGAAGAAAGTGTGAAGTGGTAGTGGTACAAGGAAAATCTGAAAGTGGCAATCTAATTGTTTCCACATAAAGGAAATTCAAGCAATGTATACAGTGGCACCATGAGTTCAGTAGGGCTGGTTGATTGCTAACTAAAGAGGTTCTATTTAGTTTTCATGGAAGCATCATTAGAGTGCTGAGACTGTTAAAGAGGTTTCTACTAAGGAATTTTTCTTCCTCGTAGGTAGGAAGCAGTAGTGGAAGAAATTGTATATGTCAAAATTGCACAAATATTACATGAAACAAGAGTTACTGAAATGAGAGATGGAGTTGGGTCATAGTTCAGTAAATAAAGAGAAGTGAGGCATTTCAGGCACTTAGTGAAGGTATCAAAACACCTCAAATGTCCTTTTCTACATAAAGCCTATCCTGTTCACCCCTCACTGTTAGTGCCTCCATCCAAAAGACAATCTTTGTATATATTTTATGTTTGACTTTATTTCTCCTAATCAAATATAAGTAACATTCCTGAAGGCAGGAGCTGAGTATTTTTGTTCTTTTACTTCTAGTCTCTAGCATAGGTCTTTGCCTTTCATGAATGTTTATTTAATAAATGAATGAATCTTATACTGCATTTACACTATGATTGAATTTGTAGAGCTTTAATGGGGAACAAAAGAGAACAGACAATTGAAGAGAAACTGAAATTCAAGGTGAAAAAAATATGCCTAGGAGTAGCTGTCACCTAAATATAGATAAAAACTAAATCTGTGAATAAGGATGGCATATTACTATGATATATAATGAGAAGAATAAGGAAACAAATGTAAAATCAGTTTGGCTTTTAAAGTCCTTCATAAACCCACCACCCTCCTACCTTTCCAAGTTCTGTGAAAGAGTGACACTGACCTTGCTGCTGTTCCTCACCCTCAAACTTCTGTCTCTGCCCTCTACATTTTTTTCCTGGCTATCTTCTTCATTCCCCCCACTCTTGCTTCCCTTGTTTCCATCAAGTTTTGCTAAAATCTCACTTTCTTTAATAATCCTTTCCTGGTACCCTTAGTGGTTGCTCTTTTTCTTTTTCTATGTATGATTATTTATCTAAATGTACACATGTAGTCTCCCTTAACATAATATAGACATTTTGAGGGCAAAGACTATTTCATTTGTCTTTATATTTTCAGCATCTAACATAGGGACTGGCATATGGTAGGTGCTTCATAAATGCTTAATGAATGAATGATTTACCAACCTAGGTAAAATCATAAAGGCATGTTTCCAGGATGATCTCAGGATGATGAATTAATTAGCTCTAGCAACTCCTGAAGATTATATATTAATTCTCCTTAAGGGGTTAATTCTGCAGGTCTTTCAGTATTACCTATATCAATGAACTCAGTGATCTTTGATATAGTCAAATAAATATGGTCAGTGACCATGCTCTGACCATATAATCAGTGACCCATGCTCACAAATTAGTTAACATAACTGATTTAAAAAAATCCCTGCCTCTATAGAGATTGTAGTTGACTTTCAGTTAACCTCTTGGTAGGCTTTTTAAAAAAGTTTTAAAAAATTGTTATGTTGTGTTTTTACTAACTCAAAGATCAGGGTTCAAAACCATCTCTGACACATTATGACCTTGGACAGATAACAGTATCTCTGTTGATTTCAGTTTCCTCATCTCTATACTAGGGAGAGTTGAACTAGATAACCTCAGAGAGAGCCTCCATTACTTGGTCCTTGGTACTACTATCTTATGAAAGCAGATGATTGAGATGTCAAGGCTGAATTTTAACCTTAGTCTTTTAGACACTTAAAATTTTTTTTATAAAAGAAAGTTTTCCTCCAAGAAAAGCCTTCATCTTTCTTCATGTAATTCTCATTTAAGTGCAAAATAATCATAATTTTAAAGTTTTTTTAACTTATTTTGGTTTTTTTAATGTGATATAGCTCATTAATATGGAATTCTAATAAGAACTTAAACATCTGCTAATATAAATTCTTAGGCTAAAATGTCTTTTGCTTCTTTAGCAATATATCTAATTACTAACATGTATCTGCAGTTAAGCAAGGTGTTAATGATGTCTAATTATGTAATAATTTTTTTTTTCTAAAGTACTTCCTTATATATACAAATTCCTATATCTAGAGTATAAAAAGAAGCTGGCAAAATATGAAAGGGAGAAATAGACAAAAGAGGGAAGCAAGTATTGCCAAAGAAAAGAAAACCCAGGAAAATGATATGAGCTATGCAATCAATACTTGATTACTTACTTGAGAGGTAGA
The DNA here is from genome assembly GCF_037893015.1 of Macrotis lagotis. Classification (NCBI taxonomy): domain Eukaryota; kingdom Metazoa; phylum Chordata; class Mammalia; order Peramelemorphia; family Peramelidae; genus Macrotis; species Macrotis lagotis. Next base: position 526,283,346 of record NC_133658.1, read on the forward strand.
AGTTGCCTCCATAGGCTGGTCAAGAAAATGTTCCCCTAGGATTTATAGCTAGAAGCCTCCATGCATCCCTGAATAAAAGAGGCATCTCCTCCTCCCCTTGAACGTATATCACTTCTATCAAACATTTGACAATTAATCCTCTCCTGTTGTGCCATTTTTTAAAATTATTGGCATTTATGAATATTCATAATGTGTTCCCCAACTTGAATATAAACTCCTTGAAAGCATGTCTATGGATTGTAGGCTCATTTTTAGAGCCTGAAAGGGTTGGAGTGGCCATTACGTTCATCACAATCATTTATAGATTAGTTAGCTGAAGAACATAAACATTAAGATATTGCCTCATGCTTGCATGAATGTGACAGAGCTGAAACCAAATCTTTCCACTTTACCATTTTGTGTTGTATTGTACCTAGTGGAGTATTTCGGATGTAATAGATGCTCACGAAGTGTTTGTTGCTTGCTTAGTACTGAAATAATCTCCAGGCAGAGTCAATATCTAGTAAGGGAACCAGGTGGAAATTTCCACAAAGGGCCAAATATCTTTTGCTACATGATAATATAAAGAAGCTTCCTTCCCCTCTCTGGCACCACCCCCAGGTCAATCCAAGCCCTCATCTGCTTAGGTGAGCTGACTGATGAGTTATTTCTGAATTCATGGAAGGAAGAGAAACACTATTGCAAACTGCTAGGTTTACTTATACAAAATGAGAGCCATCACAGGATGGCTATGTATGTGCTGATCCACAATCCTCTCCATAAAATGTAAACTCTTAGAAAATAGACTACATTGTTATTTCTGTATCTCTAGTACCTATCATAGTGCCTGATATATAAGTGGGTGTCTAATATTTGCTGGTTAATTAACTTTTTGCAAGTGACCACCCAATTAAGCCTAGCACTGATTTATATCAAAGAATGTAAAAATATAGGTCGATCTATAGGTATATATAAAGATAAATTCAAATTCACCAAAGTAACTAGAGGAAGTCAATAATCAACAAATATTAATTAAGTGCCTATTATGTGACAAGTGCTACAGATACAAAGACAAAAATAAGTAATCCTCATTCTCAAGGAAATTATATTCCATTAAGAGAAACAATGGCTTTTTACTGTTGACAACTTGATGCTATGACTTTTGTATGATATATCATCCTGAGCTAGACAGTTACATACAATCATTTCATACTAGGGATCATGCCATACAGATGAAAATAATTACATCTTTAAGTGTAACTGCAGGTTACAACTTAAAGAGTAACTTTTCTTTAAATTCTTTATAAAATGTAGGAATCAACTGAAAGGAGGTAGACTCAAATACATTTACTAGAAATTTTGGCATCTGGCATAAATGCTCCAAAATGTACCTAGAGCAAGTTGAACCAGAGGCACAAAGAATTCTAATTTTCAGGACAAATTGGATGATGTGGTAAGGACCTCAGATCCTGACTTTCTTTAAATCCCACATAAAAATTCAATTCCCTGAGAAACCTTTCCTGATTCTCCTTAATGCTTGTGTTTTTCCTCTGTTTATCATCTACAGCTGTATTTATCTAGTTTGTATATGGTTGTTTTCATGGTGTCTCCCCCCCACACACCCCCCATTCCCATTAGACTCTGAGTTCCTTAAGAGGACAGACTGTCTTTGGCTGTCTCTTTTTTATCTCCAGTATTTAGCATTGATTGACTTAATAATTGGAGGGACTTAATATGTGTTTATTGACTGACTCACTGTCCCATGGGTAAAGAACCCTGAGTATCCAAAGGGAGGCATCTACTGGAAAAGAAGATTGGGCTAGCTGAGAAAGGAACTGTCATTTTTATTGCTGACAAAAAACTTACAGTCTAATACCATATTATTTTTGCTCATTATTTTTAGTAAGTAGATACTAAACTCTGTTATCAGAATTCAATATAGCCTCAGTTACTGGTTTCTGACTCTGGGAAAGTCCTTTAACCTCTGTCCATCTCAGTTTCTTCATCTATAAAATGGATGTAATATTAATACCCACCTCCCACAGTTGTTAAGATAAAATGAGACAATATTTTTGTAAACCTAAAAAGAGCACCATATAAAAAGAGTTTATTGTTGTTTTTTTCTAATTGCTAAAAGAATGTATGTGCTGCCAATCCAGGGCCCTGTAAACTTCAGAACCTGGCATAGATACGACTATTGGTAGAATTCTCTTGTCTTAACATCAGAAACAAAAAATCTTCCCTCTTTCTCAAAAGTCCTCTATGGTTATGTTGTACATCAGATGTGAATATTGAATCCTATGTGTTAAATGTGTACATACGTTATATAGTTTATATGTGTTCTAATTCATACTATTTAAAGTTATAATTATAATAGGGTAAATGTTTCCAACTGGGGGCAGCTGTGTGGCAGAGTGGATCAAGTGGAATCAGGAAGACTGATCTTCATGAATTCAAATTTGTCCACAGACACTCACTAGTTGTTTGACCCAGAACAAGTCACTTAACCCTATTTGCCTCAGTTTTCCTCATCTGGAGAAGGAAATGGCAAACTGTTCCAGAATCTATGCCAAGAAAACCCAAAATGGGGTCACAAAGACTCGAGCACAACTGAAACAACTGAACAACAGAAAAACAATACATTGTTTCTAACCCAGTGGAAATATGCAGCACAAATTAAAATAAAGTGATGAGGTCACAGAACTTGCTATTTGCCCTATTCAGGGCTTGGTGATAGATAGATAGATAGATAGATAGATAGATAGAGAGGAGGGAGGGATAAAGAGAGATGGATAGATGAAAAAATGGATGGATAGATATAGTATGTATACACATATATGTGTGTGCTTAGGCATATGTGTGTGCATTACTTTGAGACTAGGGAATTATTTTTCTAAAAATTCGAATTTTAATATTGAACTTAGTTAACTCGATAAGCTAACTAAACAACTTAACTTAGTTCTTCAACTCAGACACATGCATACAATTTATACAAATAATATAAATGCTATAAAGGAAAAAAGTCTAATATATATCATCTAGTCAGGATTTATCAGAATTCTCCATCTTACTTTCATTCTTACTCTTACTTTCTCACTCTCCATCTCCCTCTTCATATAGATATACATATATGTATATATGCATAAAACATATAATTCACAAAACTGTTCAAACATGAAGAAAAGTGAATCAGAAAGGCAAAGACCCATTTGGAAAATGTTCTCTCATTCTCCAAAGAGAAAACATGAGACCTGCCATCTAGCAGTGTTATAACTGAGCCCAGCTGTCAGAAGCATGCATAGAAAAATGGGTGATTTCTCAGTTAATCAGAACCAAGACCTTATAGGGTTTTCTAGATTAAAGTCAGCACCTTGAATTACTCTGAGAAATGAACAGGTAGAGTCAGCCCAAAGTTGGAAGCACAGAGAGTCTGAATGACAGGCATTTTAACTGGATGTGCCACTTTACTCTGTAGCAAATGAAGCTTTCAGGTGGTCTTCAAGGGTATTTCCAAGTAAAATGTATTGCAGTAATCCAATCAGTTTGCCTGTCCCCTAGCACTACTCCTGCCCTGCTAAACATTATTCCTTTGTACTCACATCACTGACAGAGCAAATGGGTGAAATGAAGCATTGGATAAATAATTCTCCAAATGCTGCTTCTGCCGCTAGCAAATGTAATATACAATTTGGTTTCCATGCACGTTTAATAAAAAGTCGTCAAATTCTTCAGCAATCGACTTCTGAGGGTTTCTAAAGTGTTGTACCATCAGCAATGCTGTCACTGCCATGCACTTCTAAACAAGGTGAGGCTGAGTCAGGTGACTTTGATGATAGGCTCGGAGGAGGGGATGTCTAAGTCAAACACATGTCAAAAACCTTTTTCCATTGGCAAATGAAAATATGACTATCAAAAATAACCAGATGCTTTAAAGTGTTCCCACAATTTAAAATGATTCAGCATCTCAAAGGATTTTCAAGTTAGTTTGTTCATTGGTAGGCCTTGGGAAAGTGAGCTGTTTTCTTTTTTTTTTTTTTAAAGAAAGAACTATGGAGTTTACTTTTATTTAAGGCAATGAGATTAAGTAACTTGCCCAAGGTCACAGACCTAGGTAATTATTAAGGGTCTGAGGTTGGATTTGAACTCAGGTATTCCTGACTCCAAGACCGATGCTCTATCCACTGTACCACCTAGGTGCCCCAAGTTTTCTTTAATATTATGAAAAGAAGTAGAAACAAGCACATAAAGGTTTTTGTTTTTTTCACTGACATTCTTCTAGTACCAAGAACAGTATTGAGAATAGTGTTATTTTCTCAAAATATTAGTTAAAACATTTGTCTCAATGAAGAATAGATTAGTAATTCTATTTTATTTTTTTAATATTTATGTTGTAGGAATAATCTCAAAGCAAAAGCATGAGGAATTTTAAATGCTTTGAAAAATAACTTATTTTTTTCAAATATTTAATTTACTGAATGAAAAAGTATTTCTTAAGCACTACTATGTGATAGACATTGTCTAAGGATTGAAGATCCAAGATTTAAAAAAGAGAATGTCTTACTTCTCCAGGGGCTTAAATTAGAACAGGAGAATTTAATACATATAGGAAAAAATGAAAAGAGGTGGCCCTGGTAGATAGCTGGGAAAATCCTTAGTCAAGATCTTCTACTACATATGGGATTATTTCCAATCATCCTGATCTCTGTTTTGCACTAGACTCAAATAGCTCTAGAGTAGAGGGAGAACTGGTGACTTTGCATAGCCCTCCTTCACTTCTATCCAATTCACTTGCAAGTCATAACATTACCTTCCTGATATCATGGTCTTCTTAGAGAATGAAGGTCAAACATTGAACAATGAGGAGAGAAAACTTACATGATTCACACAGCTGAATTATAACAAAATCTGTATAGAAATATTGATATTCATAGACATATAACATATGCTTATTGAGAACCAAAACCTTTTTCTATTCTATGTATTCTATGGACCAAAACTAAATAAATTGATTGCAGGAGATCAGAATTTTGCTATTGTTAAGTGCACTATTGTATATTTTGACAGTCTATAACAGATTCATTTTATTTCCTGCTAAAGATGGGAAATTTTTTTGTTGGGTTGGTGACATTTTATTTTGGGAAAATCAAAGATAAAGTGACAGATCCAAGTCACAAATGCACATAATCCCATGAAGATGTTTAAGCATTAAACAATCAGATTGGATGATTTGTTGGCAAATTTTGCAGACTTTTTGAAAGATATCTTTCACCAGTAAAACTCAAAGAAATACATTTCATCCCCTTTCTATTCCCCCCACACTTGCATATTGCTCCATTTGTGTTTCTTTCTGTATATTATGCTCTTCTTTCCATAGTCATTTTTCTCTGATAGAGACTCAATTTTTGCCTTGTTTAATGTGTCTCTGCTTGATTTGGCCTTCACATTGTCAGGCTTAACATAATACTTTTACCTGTTACAACTCTGACTCTCCTACAATAAATCTTGCACTATCTCAGTCCCTTCCACACTATTATATCTGACTTTTTGTCTACAGACTCTACCAAACAGAAGTAGAAACCTCTTTGAAATTAAGAAATCTAAGAATGATATTAAGAATCAGGATGGAAGCTTAAAGATCATTTAGCCTAGGTTCCTCATTTGGCAGGGATGACAAAATATTTTAAATAACTTCTTCAAGATCACTTTGCTAATGAAACATTGAGCTGAGATTCAAGCCCAACACTTCTGTATCCTGAACAACTTCTTCATATTCCACTATTTTTCTTTTATTTCTATATATACATCCATCTCTATCTCGTGTCTATTTTGATATTTAGTTTACTCTTTAAAACCATCTGTGTGGCATACATTTGAGATGCTACTTAGCAGTTTCCCATGCCATACTAATACATGCAGAAATTAATATGAAGAAGTTGTAATACATTAGAAATAGAGTCTACTGTGAGAATTTAATAAACAAAAGTCTCCTACTTGGATTTTAATAATATTAGATAGTCAGTTTTCCATACAAGCTACATTTAGCAACTTTCATAGTAATATATGTTATTATTCAGTCATGTCCAACTCTTCGTGACCTCATTTGGGGATGTTCTTGACCAAGATAATAGAGAAGTTTATTGTTTCCTTCTCTAACTCATTTTTCAGATGAGGAACTGAGCTAAATGGAGTTAAATAACTTGCCCAGCATCACACAGCTAGTAAGAATCTGAGACTAGATTCGAACTCAAGAAGTGTTCCTGATTCCAAGCCCAGTGCTCTATTCATTCTGCCACCTACCTGCTTATCCCAATACTTATAGGATCATAATGGGGGGGTGGAGAGAAGAAGAAGAGGAACAACCAAGATTTTTGATGAAGTAATTCAAAGTTCTTTGACTCACAGTAACATTTTGTTAGTGCTCATTCTTCTGAATCTCTGTGCAGATTTTAACACATTGAATCATCCCCTCTCCATCAAAATATTTAATCCTTTCTTGGTTTCCATATTTTTCTCCTATCTATCTGACCAACACTTTTTTTGGTCTTCTTTATAGTTCATCCTCTGCTTCTCACATTGTAAGTGTGAATAAATATACATGTATTTATTTCTTCAAAAATTATTATCTATTACATACAAGCAGAGGTACTAGATTCTGAAGATGCAAAGTCAAAAATAAAGCAGACTTTGTCCTCAGAGTTTACATTATTCAGAGGGATTCACTATGCACATGGTTAGTCTTCAAAACTCTATCCTGGATTCTCATGTCACTCAATATTCTCTTTCCCTTCATTGATCCCATCAACTCTCTTAGTTTAAATTGTCATCTTCATACAAATCCTTGCTAAATCTGCATATCCATCTCTGATTTTCTGCTGAGCTCTAATCTTTCATTACCAATTGGCTGCTTGACTTTTCCACCAAGATAAACAATAAATAATTCAAAATCAAACATGTCCAAAACAGAACTGATCCTCTCTAAACCCACTACAAGTCGCAATGTCCCCATTTCTTTCAAGGACATTGCATTCTTCCTGGTAGTGCAAATTTATAACTTTAAAATGATACATGACTCTTCTATTTCCCTGAACTATCTAATCTGTATCTCACCTGGACTTTGTAAGCGCTTCGTAATTGGTTTCCCTGCTTCCTGTTTCTTCCCTCTCCAATAAATCCTTCCTATAACTACCAAAAATATTTCCTAATGGGTAGATCTGAGCATGTCATTTCCCACCTCCAGGCTTCCTATATTTTGGCTTGGCATTTTTCTCACTCATCCCAAGCTACTTTCAACCAACCATTCTATCTTTTTCTCACATTAATACCCATCACATACTACATTCCAGTAAAAGTAGACTCTTGGCTATTTCTTTAATTGGACCATTCCATATCTTGCTTCTGTAAATTAACAGAACACAGAAATGGACTACTCCTTTTTCACGTTTGCCTCTGTCCATCCTTCTTTTCCTTCCAGGCTCAATTAGATACAAGCTCCTCAGTGAAGTTTTTTTTAACCTCTCCTGACACTCACTTTGTTAATGCACTCTCCCTCCTTAAATTTGTTTGTACATTTTGTATTCTCTAGAAGAAAACATAATCCTCAAAGTCAGGGACCATTTTTGTCTTTCTTCCTTGGTGCCTAACATAGTGTCTTGTATAACACAGACTCTTAAATGTTTACTGAACTGACCTTGATTAAATTTCTAGTTTCCAATTATATCAATCTATTGTAATGGAAGATAGCTAATGCCCCAGGTTTTCCTTATGTAAAAGATTCTGTTCCATTTTCCCCCCTTCAATATAATGACCAAAAAATAAAATTTCTATTTGATTTTTTTCAAAGCTTGAATACCTTTCATGTTAATTATTTTTCTTTTCCAAAAGCACACTTGGAAAAGTTTATTGAATTTAATGTATTTTACTTGCTAATAGAAAAGTTATTTAAAGATGTACATAGATAAGGAAAAATAACATGTGTTTTGTGACTTCCCTATTCTGCCAAAATATGTTCATGAGATTATAGGAAAATTAAAGAAAATAATTATTGTTTAAACTCAATAGTTAAATTGCTCTATCCATCACTATTTTTCACCTTGAAAAACTATAAATGTAAACTTAGTTCCTGGAAGATGAGCTGGGCTGCAATTTTCAGCTAATTGGAAAAAGCAGACCCGAGTCGAGCACTGTCAGGTTGATTTGAATCTTAAGATATGATGATGATTATTGTGTCAAATGTAATCAAGAATATAAGCCCTGAACTGACTGAAGGACTGGCTGTTTTTAATTCAGGTTTTTAGATGAGGTAGCCCTCATGTTCACAGACAATCACAGCTGGTTGGAAAAGAGGATCATTTAAAAGATAAAGTTTACTTCCACCCAAAATTGCAAAGAATCAAGATTTAGATGAATGGCAGACATGATTTTTAGAATATCTTTCTCCTTGGAGATGTTTCATGTGGAAACCAATTGAAATATATAAATATAAATGGAATTGTGGATTAATGAAAAATTTGAAATGTTTTTTAAGAATCAGAGGCAGGCTTATACTGAGATCTTCCTGATTTTAAGCCTAGAACACCATATCACTCTATGTCACCTCAATTTACAAAAATTCAAAATAGGAAATAAACTCATGAGGATCTTTAAAGAACATCTTTAGGGGCAGGTAGGTGATGCAGTGGATAGAGCATTGGCCCTGGAGTTAGGAGGATCTGAGTTCAAATCCAACCTCAGACACTTAATAACTACCTAGCCGTGTGGCCTTGGGCAAGCCACGTAACCCCATTGCCTTGCAAAAACTAAAAAAAAAAAAAAAATCAGAACTATTTCCTGGTGATTTCCTTCACATTTACAAAATGAATTGAGATAGGTTAGAATTTGACCTGTACTGGAGTATGTGTGGGAAAACTTTGAAGTTTATCTCCATCACTATTTCATGGCAGGACCTATTAAATAAACTAATGATGATAATACCCTTCTCAGTCTATTCCTTCTCTCTTTCCCTCCCCTACCCTATACCTTATCAGGTTGCCCTCAATCCCAAACTAATAAATGCAATTAAACTTCCAAGTTGGGAATAAGTGCAATTTGTGTAGGTACCCAGAAGATTAAAATGTTTCATGTCTCTGCAACCAAGACAACAATGGCACAGTAAAATGTTTGATTAGGGCAATTATCCTGGTAATTCAATAAAAAAGGACCTCTTTTAGCATGTAATGGAGACAAAAGTGCTTTCCCAGCACACAAAGTATTTGCAAAATTGCTCACACATTCTCCTTTTGGCTAATGGAGATTTAGTTTTGAGGTTACTTACCTACCAATGGCAATACAATTTCATTTAACTTTTGAAACTGCTCAAGTTTCATCCTGCTTTCAAAGAAATGATACCAAAGGTTTGAAAATACTGCTCTATTTTGGGAAATAGTAAACATGATTGTTTTTGCAATATAGCATTCAACAACAGATATCTAATTCTCACTTTAACAACTCTGAAATGTAGGATGGACAGTATGCACAAAATTTTAAGCAGATACATTTCATCTACATCATACTTAGAGATTCCAGCTAAAATTATTACATTTTTGCCACAAATAATAAATATAATTTAACTGTTATAAATATTTGTCTTAGGAAAAAGGAAAGATGTTCTTTAAAGAGGTTATTTTTAAAAAGTTTTTATTTATTTAAGGCATCAGGGTTAAGTGACTTACCCAAAGTCACACAGTTAGGAAATTATTAAGTACCTGATTCTGGATTTGAACTCAGATCCTCCTAACTCCAGGGCCGATGCTCTATCCACTGCATCACCTACCTGCCCCTAAAGATGTTCTTTAAAGATCCTCATGAGCTTATTTCCTATTTTGAATTTTTGTAAATTGAGGTGATATAGAGTGGCATGGTGTTCTAGGCTTAAAGTCAGGAAGATCTCAGTATAAGCCTGCCTCTGAAACTTGCCAGCCTTGGGACTCTGATCAAGTTACATTCATTTTAAGCTTTAAGTAGCAAACCAACTCCCTAGTCCTAAATTGCTAATTAAGTCACAAAGCCTCTGAATGTGTTAATTGTGAGCAACTTATAGATTAGTAAAATGGAATTTATTCAGTGTAAAGATATTTTTTTCTTGAATACTGCTGGGTCCATGAGTTTTTGGTGCAAAAAATATAGTTTCTATATCTCTTGATATTTCACACTTGCAGTTTCAAATGCAGAATAAATTGAGAAATGTTGTCAAAATTATAGGTTAGTTTTTCCAAGTGTGACATTACTTTTTATTCAAGCACCATGAATTTTTTCTGATTTACCCTTATTTTTCAAACTATTTTAAGAAGTCCTCTGATATTCCCATGCCTTTCCAAAGTAGATTCTAAAATTACCAAAATATTTTTTCTGAGAATATTCCAAAGGGATGGGCTAAGATTTAATATAATAGAAAGATGAGCTTAGTATTAGATACTTAAATGAAATTTCTTGAAACTGAGAAAATCCTTAAAGGAACACTTTACAATCCTGGAGTAGACTGCTGACACTAAGTCCCTTACTCTGGTAATATAAAACTGAACTGCAAGATTTAAGCAATAATTATCTATTTTGATCGTTCTCCATCTTAGTAGAATAGTTGGACTAAAGCAGTTTTACTTAAGCCATTGCTTGAGCAAGAGACCTTACTCACTGTGTAGGACAATACTGATTATTTCATCCAACTACTTCTTTTGAGAGTCAAAAAACTGAGTCCCAGAAAAAAATGTCTTGAACAAAGACACTCAGCTGTTAACAATGAATGTGTATAAAATATATTTTATTTATTAAATAATTCTTCATCTACAATTCAATATAGAATTAGAAATGTTAGAATTGCAATAAGAGAAGAAAAAGAAATTGAAGGAATTAGATTTGACAATGAGGAAGCAAAACTTTCACTCTTTGCAGATGCATTTCTATATCTTAACAACAAGGCCCAAGGTCAAGATAAAGAAAGAGAAATTTCATCACACTAACTGTAAACAACAAAAAATGCTTAGAAATCTATCTCCCTATATCCCCACCTGGGGCTTCTTGAGAATTGTAACTCTATTAGAGAGAATATGCTTAGGCAGGAATCATGGACATTCATGACTTGTCCGTGACTCTGATAGAATGATTTAAAAACAATACCTCCTTAAAAAGGGGTGCCAGTAAAGAGACAGGAGAATGAAAGAGTTTGAATTGGGTAATTACATTATATGAAGAGGTACAAAAGAAGTATTGCAATAGAATGGTCAAACTTTAAAGAAGTATTGAAAGAATTATATGAGCTGATGCTGAGCAAAGGAAAAAGAACAAAGAGATCATTGTACACATTAACATCAACATTGTAAGTTGATCAACTATGATGAAGCAGCTCCTCAGCTGTTCAGAGAGTTGGAACAATACTGGGAGACCTGCTATGGACGATGCCATCCACATACAGAGGAAAAACAAAAAACAAAAAAACAACAACAAAACCAACCAAAACAGAATCTGAATGGACTGGATATACTATGTTCACTTTTTTTTTAAACTGCTCTTATGGTTTTCTTTCCTATACCATGATTTTCTTTCTTTCCCCTTAGTGCTAATTTTTCACATACAAAACATCTAAAATGTAAACATGTGAAATACAAATACACAAGCACAGTTTTTACCAGGCTCTTTGCAGCTGAGGAGAGGGGAGTAGGAAGGGAGGGTGGGAGAAAATATGCCAGTGGATGAATGTTGAAAAACTTTCATAACATGTAATTGGAAAAATAAAATTTAAAAAAGAAATTACTTTAATGTATTTCTAGGAAGGAAAAAATGTTGATAGAATAGTCTCTTTGGGAATTCCCTTCTAATTATTATTCTTGGGTGCAATATTTCCCTGTCTTTACAGTAAGCACCAGGAATCCATAGCAAGAAAGATATAACAGTAGCAATCTAGTCATTATTAAGAATTGAAAGGGAATTTTGAAATTCTTAAAAACAATTCTTTTACTTTAAAGGTTGTTCCAGTGACTAGGAAGAAGTAGGAATTTGATCCTGTGACTTAGAAATCTGTGCTTTTATCCAATAGATTATACTTTCTTCACTAAATTTATTATTATATAATAATAGGCAATAATAATAATAATAATAATAATAATAATAATAATAATATAGATTGAGTACCAGGCCTAGAGTCTGGAAACTTGAATTCAAATGTGTCCTTAGACATTTGATATCTCCTACCTGCCAGGGTTGTTGTGAAGATTAAATGAGATATTATGTAAAGAGTTTAGAATGGTGCCTTAGCTTATAGCTGGTGCTATGTCAATAGTAGGTGCTGCTGCTGCTGCTGCTGCTACTACTATTACTACTACTACTACTACTACTACTACTACCACTACTACTACCACTACTGTTTATTATTATTATTATTTATTATTATTGTTATCATAATCATCATTATTATTAAGAACCTTAGAGTGAATAAATAGTAATAGAAAGAGAATGCCAGCCTTTTTTTATGAAATGTGTACCTTAGACTGTCCCTTTAAAGAAAGGTAGGACTCTGTGACCCCAGTCTCTAAAACAGAAATGGATAGCAGAAGAAGCAGAGATTCTCAAGAAAAAATTCTAATAAAAATAGTTGCAAATGAGTTTGGGGATGGGGCAGTGGGACAAGGAAAGGAGGCAACTGTGATCACACAGAAATCTCAGTGACAAGCTGCCTTAGAAGAAGGACCAATGCAAAAAAAAAAAGGTCCTATGAGCATCCTGTCTGAAAGAATACTATTCTATCAGCAAGAGAATTGTGAATACCAAGCACAACAAATAGGATTTTTAAAGTTACCTTGCAGGCAAGAAAGAAACCAAAGTCTGAATACGGCTATGTTACCTTATCTAAGTTGCCTGTAACAATCAAAGAAGATTTGTCTGTTCTATTTGCAGGATAATTCCAGAACAGACCATCCCCAGTTTACAAATGGGGAGTGTTCAAAACTTCTCTTATTGGTAGACTGTTTAGAACTTATACTACATTTCCCCCTAGAAACACTATTATAAATTGCCTACAGGAACTCAAAATTTCTACATGATGGATTAAATCGGCTTTCATGGGTTGGCCTGGGTAACTAACCACCATTTATAATGTCATGCCTATGGGAAAATACATTCCAAAACACATAGTAAGCATTTCTCCTCTACCTCTCACTTCTCTTCTTTCCTACCCCCCACCCCTTCTCCATATGTCTCCCCTTAGCAATTATGGCAGGAAGAAAATGGGAGTAAGACCTTGAAGTTTTTTCTCCACTAGCACAGCCACAATTTAGCCACCAGTGGCTGCCTGCACTTTGGCAGGAAAAAAAGAACAGATTGACTCAGGTAATATTTCTGATGCTTTCCAATGCCTAGCACAGAGTAGGCTAGCCATTCCTACCTCTAGGGTTTTCATAAATCCAGTGTTTGTAAATCAGGGAGCATTTATACATAAATCATCAGATTCATTCCTTTGAGGACTATAACTTTAATTGAGGGTGGGGAGAGGAGCAAGAGAGCATCCAACCAAGTCTGAGACTGTTGTTTGTGAGTAATCCTTGATTTATGTTATGTCACCAAATGCAGTATCTTGATTTTATTAAATGTGGTTTTACTATAATAATTAAAGGGAGGAAAATTAGTGACTTTAAATTTTAATTATTTTGATAATTAGTTTTAATTATCTTTAGCTGTTTATAATCCCATATCCTGTTTTAATAAATCATAGATTATTTAATATGTTCAAAGTAACAGTCATTCTTTGAGAGTATTACAAAACATTCAGTTTGAAAGCTAAATTGATATTTTTTGAGTCCTTTGTTATATTAGGGCTTAGTAAATATCTCATTAGTGAGTCTTCCTATTTTGCTATACAATTTTTTGGAGGAGAATTTTTTTAAACATAAAACCTTAAAACACATAAACAGGATAATCCTGCCAGCAACCATTTACCAAGCACATATTAAGTATGAACCATCCATTTTATGCTTTATTCTAAAATGTCATTTCTTCTCAAATTTTTCCATAACTTGAACCTAGGTAGAATTTAAAAATGCATTAAACATATGCCAGAATTATAATCAAAGGATCTGAAGGTTTTGATTGCTAGTATAATATATATCAGTCAGAGGAAAATATTTTGATCAAATCTTTATTGGACAGAACAGAGTTACAAATTAAGATATTAATTCAATTTAGCAAGTATTAGTTAAACATCAAGCAAGAGCTAGGTATTGTGTTAGACACCAGGGACATGAGATAAAAGGTGAAATAGCTTTCACCCTCAAGGACCTTACATTTACCTCCCAAGAATTTAGGTGATTCAACTATCAACTATTAGCTATCTGATTTATTGTTCTGTATTTAGGGGTGCTGAAAAAATTGAATTAAGACATTTTAAAATTGCTATTGACAAGATATAGCCTGCATACTAGTTTCCACTTTCATTCTTTTTTTAATTTGAATGTTCTTGTGCAAATGATTAATATGGAAATGTTATGTATGATTACACATTTATAAATTATACCAGAATGCTTAATGTTTTCAGGGAAAGGAAGAAGAGAGAGAGGAATAGAATATGGATCTCAAAACTTTTTTTAAAATGTTTAAAAATTGTTCTAAATGTAATTGGGGAAAAATAAAATATATTAATTTAAAAAGATATATAACCTAAAGCACATACAGGACTCTGTTCAGTATTGCATTTAACAATCTACCAGCAGTTAAAAGAGATCAATCATACAAGGTCCCCAACAAGTAACCATCCATCCTTTCCTCAAAAAATTTCAATGATGGGAAACTCACTATAATTATGGTCTAGTCCATTTTTTATTAAAAATTTTTTATTTATATTGAACAGAAATTTTTCTTCTTATAACTTCCATCCATTATTCCTAGTTTTTCCTACTGGGGACATGCAGAAAAAATTTAATCCTTCACCACCTGAATGCCTTTCAAATATTTCAGGACAATAATCATGTTTCCCCTAAACTAAGTCTTATCTTTCCTAAGTTAAATTTCCCCAGTAGAATGGAAAAATAAAGAAGAGCCAAATGATATAACAATCAGCAGTGTGGTAATTGTAAGCTGAGAAAGGAAAAGAAATGCTAGAAAGATTCATTGAAGCACAGACTTGTTTAAAATGTGGCATGAGAAACTACCACTACCTCTTATTCAATTGTAAAGCCTTGGTTTTATCTTTCTTTCTTTCTTTTTGTTAAACAAAGCTCAATAAACTTTTATAAAGTTTCCTGATTGTGTCCAGACTTAGACATTTGAGTTGCAATGGTATATGCAGCACAAATACTAATCAAGTAGCTTATTGTATATCAGTGGAAAGAAAATGTATTCATATAACAATGATGCAAGGAGAGAATATGATAAGGACAAAAGGGAAATACTAAATCTAAATGTTTAGAGAAATTTGGGAAAGGTATAGGGCAAGTGGGTGTCTTGGGGGGGGGAGAAATGGAGAAGGGGCTGTGGAGGAGATGCCATCTAATTTGGATCTTGAAATAAAGGAGATTTCAATAGATTGAGATGGGTCAGATGTGAAGGAGTTGAAGGAATGGATTTGAGAATATCAGTCCAGGTTTTTAAGATTGATCTAAGGAGGAGAATGTCTCTGTAGCTCAAACAGAATCACTATGGTAGTAGAACACAGTACTGTAAAAACCTAGATGTCTTGTCCTGGTGTTGCACATAGCCAACGATCCCTGTATTTCATAATTTGCAACCTTTGGAAGAAGTTCACAATGTTCACAGTGGGAGGAACATGCATTAAGTCTATCTAGAATGGTAGGTCAAATTCTGATTATGGATGTTTTTAAATGTAGATAAGGAGATTTTATTCAGCTCAACAAACCTTTATTAAATGTTTATAAGTGCTGGATGCTGAGGATTCAAAGATATAAATAAAACAATCCTTGGTCTCAAGAAACTTGCAGTTTACTTTAATAGGAAATGGAAGATCTTTGAAGGTTATTGAGTAGAAAAGAAACAAGATGTGTGAAAAATGATTTGGAAAGGTAATATACTAGAGTCAGGACAACTGCTTAAGAAAATATTCTAATAGACTAGACAAAAAAGAAATGAAGCCATGAATTGAACGTGGTTACAGTTATATGGAAAGATGCAAATAATACTACGAAAGATAGTCTCTTGAGAAAGCAGTAAGATCAAGGATGGGTTTTGTTTGCTCATTTATTTATTTATAGGAGGTGAAATGCTAAACAGGATTGGAGGCAGAAGAAATTGAGTCAGGAGAGAAATTGTATTAAAATACATGAAAGTAGATAAAAATTAGCACAAGTTCTTATAGATTAGATAGAAAGGATATAAGTAGAGAGCTTAGCTTAGGAAAGTAGTACCACTTCTTTTTCTGAGTCTGAAAGGAAAACACTGAAAAGTATGGAGAACATAGATGATAAAGTCTCCATTAAATTGTCTCATTCTTTTCTGTAAAATAGAAGATGAGATCATTAGCCATCTTTTGGAAGTAAAGAGGTGGGGTAAAGATTTGGACGGGGGGATGGAATTGGAGGTTTCAAGAGAAAAGATTAGGAATAGCAATTGTGGTAAAAAGTGATATTTATACATTCCTTTTATCCCTAACTTAATTGAAAATAGAATATGAGATTGTATGTCTTAGTTACGAAATATCCAAAGGACAAAACAAAACAGTTTGGGCACAAGATTTTCTAGAGGTAAAAGAAAAAAAGATTGGTTTAATTTCATCAAGAATATTGTAGTATAAATTTTTTTTAAAGATTCATTTGTTGAACTAAAACTTGCTTTGTGTTTGCATCACAAAAACCATGAGTGATTTGTTTAAAATCAAAGCAAATAAGGCCACCTGACCTAATTCATTACAAGGTTTAGTTTTCCCCTCCTTTCTCTGGTGAATGCAAACAAAAGTTGGAAAAGCGTTTCTTTTTCACTTCCATGAAGCTATATAGCCTTTGTGATTACCATCTATATAATGCTTGGGCTATTGGTTTGTGTGTGTCGACTACCAAATGTTATGAATCATTGACTACAGATACATTTGACCATACCAAATGACATGACAAGGCATCTGAGTTTTTACAGGTCAGCAGTACTATGTTGTCATAGCATCTTGATTTTGTTTGAGGTAGGGAGACATTTTCTTCTTTAGGTCAGTCAGTCAATTTTCACTTAAGTGCTTCCTATGAGCCAAGAACTGTGTTAAACTCTAGAAATACTAAATAAATAAAAAGGGCCAAATACAAACCATACCCTCAGAGAACTTATTAAAGTTTGATGGAGAAGACAACAAATAAATAGATACAAATTATATACAGGATAAATGGTGCAAATGAGAATGTTCTGCAGTGTTCTGATCTTTCCTTTTCTCAAGGTAATAAATTTAACAATTGCTAAATTATCATGGTTTCTTATTATGTTTTATTATTGTTTTCACTTGGATGATAAAACTGTACAATGATGAGTCTTTTTTGTTAGGCAGCTAAGTGGTATAGTATAGAGCCTGAGTTCAAATCTGAAATCAGATACTTAGTAGCTGTGTGACCTTGGGCAAATAAGTTTCCTCATCTGTAAAATGAGCTAGAGAAGGAAATGGTAAAACATTCCAGTATTTCTATTAAACCCCAAATAGAGTCCCACAGAGTTAGATACAGCTGGAAAAGGCTGAACCACAAAATGAGACTTTGTATCCCTATTCAAAAGCTGCAAAACATAAAGCAATCTCTGCCTTTTTCAGTGGATTTTGTTAATTGCTGTGGCATAACTTGGGATGTAGAACCACAAAACACAACACTTGGAGAGTCACATCAAGAGTTCCCCTACCCTTTTAGCATGTGCATTTTAAATTTCTGTTCATGCCTAACGTCATCATTAATCAAACAACACAAATTTAATAAGTACCTACTATATACTCAAGTTAGGGATAAGTATAGGACCTGTTATTTCCTTGGTGAATGGAGCTCTAAGGTAATCTCTCTCCTTAGATTAGATCAGCAATTTCTTTGCAATTTATAGTTTTAGAGAGTTTTAGAGAGTACTGAGAAGTTAAGTGACTTGCCCAGGGACACAAAACCATTAGAGGTGCAAATTGACCAAGATCTGCCTGGTTTTAAGGCCAGTTCTCTATTCACTATCCTACATTACCTTTCATTATGATGGGAAAACAAAGCATAAATGAAATATTCCCTCTCTTCAAGGCACTTATAATCCTTAGGAAACTAAGTGGTAAAAATAAATAAGTAAATGTAGCCATAGGTCTTAGATGAAAGAATATTGATTTCCCTGAAAAAAGTCAGGATATGATATTAAAAAGTAATTTCTTCTTGTATACTATATCTTCTTATATTGTTGTGAACTTTTTTGTAACCTGCCATCATTTTAATTTTTCTCAGTGGATTTTGGTTCAGAGCCTAAAGCAAAGGAACCGAGAGTCATGAAAGTAATAGTAAAAATACATATTTCACATGTATTCTTCTAACATTTTTCTTTTAAAGTGTCCCAGTCACTTTCATGAAAAGTGATAATTAGTATGTTTCTTCTTCTGTAAATACTATTTGCAAATCTTATTTTTTTGAAGTTCAGATTGAAGAAATTACAATTGATAGACTATGTAAAAATAAAACATACAATTCAAAACACATTTTAATCTTATTTTTGAAAGTTGTGGAATTCATATTAATGTATAAGATAAAGAAATTTTAATTAAAATTTCTTCATTCATGAGCAAAATTTGATTAGATCACTTCAAAGCTGTGGTTCATCTTGGGAAAGAAAACCTGCTTTTGGTGCTATTTCTTCATATTTTTAAAGTCATCATGTGTTGTCTCGGGTGACAAAAGAAGGGAATGAGTTTCCTGCTAACTAATCAGCAATACTTTAGGAACATTTAGGTCATGGTTTCCAATTAACTCTGGTAAGTTTGGGTAATTTAGTACCAGACCTCAGGAGATAGAGGATGAGAACCTCGTTAATTCAGATGTCGGTGAATAGTGAACCTGTAAATTTGCATTGAAAATGGATTTTTGTGTTTTGAAGCAAGGACTGGTCAGATATTTTTAAGCTCCAGTGGGTGTGATCTCTTTTTTCTCCTTTGTATCTTCAGTAATGCAGTCAGCATTGCTAAGAACAATGGTGGATTCATAGATTAAGAGCAAACACCAATAGTTAATTTGAGAAGATATGGCGAACCCCCATTTCTATATTGGCTTGACCAAAATGGTAAAAAACAAAAGGGTCCTTTTCTCCCATAGCAACAGCCCAAGCATATATAACTCATGCAGTAGAGATGTTAGTGTTCCCCAGACTCCCAAAGATAAATGCAACCTCATTCTTAAAGTTGTTGCTGGGCAAGGAAATAATAGGATACTACCCTCTACTTTATTGAAGTCTTTTGCTTAGATTCATGCTACCCATTAGCGTAAATTGCTAATAGAATTGCTACAGAAAAAGAGGGCCTTTTTTGTCAAAGTGCTTGATGTCTGTGATGAAACCACGGATTATATGGCTGGGCCTAATTTATCTGATGTTAGCATGTCTCTCTTTCTCACTCAAAACAGAATGCAAGAAATTTATGTTTTTCAAATACTCTCATAGTAACTTATTTAACAGCAAATCTGTACCAACAATTGTGATTATGGAAAAGTAGACTGTCACTTAGATATGACAATATTCAGAATAATCTGCAGGAACTGGTAGTGTTTAGCCTGGAGAAGGGGAATTATAATAGCTATCTTCACATATTTGAAGAATCATCATGTGGAAAAAGTGAAATTGACTTGAACTGTGTTGCTCTCCAGGGCAGAACCTGAATCAGTGAGTGAAAGTAAAAATGAGGGAGATATTAAATTAATATAAGAAAATTTTAATAGTGTTAACTATTCATCCTGGAACAGGTTACCTAAATAGTAAGCCTCCAGTCACTGAAAGTAAACAAAAAACTCTGTATGGCCACCTTTTGGAATGTTTTAGAAAGAATTTCTGCATCAGATGGAAGTTTGAATTAGGAATAAATTAATGTGCCTTCTATCTCTGAAGCTCTATGATCCTAGGATGATACACTTTCATAATTTTCAGTAATCGTGGCAAGATCATCTGGGATGAAATCACTATGCCTATCATTTCTATATAGCTAAAAATGGTGGCCATGTAATATGTTCAACACAGTAGTGGTAGCACTTATATACCTTCCTATGATTACTTCAAAGCACTTCCACAATGGCTCTGTGAGCTATTAAGTAAATACATAGTGACAACTTCAGGCAATGCACAGAAAACTCATATAAACTAAGCACAGGCATTCCATCCACATCACTGAATTTTCTTATCAAAAATTTAAAATTGTCCTCAGCTTCCCAAGATCGATGGCAATTATGAAAGTTGTATACAATTGTCTCCTGATTCTATGTTCATTTTCCTATAATATCTTCAATAGTATCTTCCATGAACTCCATTTCCTTTTATTAGTTATAATTCTTTTTTTTAGGAAAGTACAGTGGGCTCCTTGGAGACTATATCTATTTTCAGTTAAAGATCCCAAACTAACTTGTTTGTTTGAGTTAGTCATTACCTCCTCCAAAAACCTTTTGGACAAAGTATTTGTCATCAATACTAATATCCTGTTTTTGCAGATGCTGAGGAGAGCTAAAAAATGTAGTTAGTTATATAGAATCTTAATAGGGCTTTTTAAGGTTCAAGAATGAACAAGTTGGGTAGCTAGGTAGCACAATGGATAGAGCACTGGCCCTGGAGTCAGGAGTACCTGAGTTCAAATCCTGCCTCAGACACTTAATAATTACCTAGCTGTGTGGCCTTGGGCAAGCCACTTAACACCATTTGCCTTGAAAAAAAACTAAAAAAAATGAACAAGTTAATACAGGGAGTTTCAAGACTCAGAAATACTACAACAATACACAGAATATAATTTACTTTCTACTTACCCCCTCAAGGCTCACATCCATCCAAAAAGAGTGCTAATTCTTGTACATTTCCTCATTCTCTCTTACTTTTACATAGTCACTCCCCAAAATGATTTCTTCCCTCCCATCTGCCACATACTATATAAGGTTTTAGTCTTTTTATAAATTTTATTTTATTTTTAATTTATGTAATAAAACAAGTATTTCCATAACAGCGTAATAAAAATATGATTACACATGAAATTGCAAATCTTTATATAATTAACCATTCCTTTTAAATATACAAGATACCATGTACATTTTTCCCTTTTTTCTTTCAAAAGACCAAAGAAATATGTCTAGATAGATAAGTAGATGGATAGATAGATAGATATGTATGTATGCTTTTTGGTAGGAATAGATAGAGCCACACATCTGAAGATCACATACATACATATTTGTGCATATGTATATATGTAAACTTTTTTATACATACTTCTATTTATCAATTTTTTTCTCTTGATGCAGATAATATCTTTATATGTTCTTTATAGTTAATATAAGTATTTATAATGATGAAAATGACTTAATTGCTCAAAGTCATTCTTAAAACAATATTGCTGTTACAATATACAATTCTCTTGGTTCTGCTGACTTTACTCTCCATTATCTTGTGCAAGTCTATTACTTTCATAATTTTTAGTAATTGTGGCAAGATCATCTAGGATAAAATCACCATGCCTATCATTTCTATAGAGTTTAAAATGGAGAAGGTTGTTGCTGGGCAAAGAACATATAAGATGATTATCATTTCTTACAGCACAGTAGAATTCCATCACAATAGTATTGTACCATAAGTTTTTCAGCTTTCTCCAATTGATGGGCATCCCTATATGTTCTAAAATGTTTATTGAAACTCTTTTTGTGATGGTAAAGAACTGGAAATTACAGGCAAACCTTAGCTCTTTTCCCAAGCAGAGAGCCCGAGCAAAACCTCCCCTTTTTCCTACTCCCTCTAGAATGCAGTGAAACTTTCCTTTGTATTGAGCATTAAGGCAAGATTATGCAAGTTTTTGTTGCTGTGGTTGTTTTTAATAATGGATCATAAAATTAGAAATCTACTTATGATTGAATATGCTGTTTTCTTTCATTGGCAATTAATCTAAGCCAAATATGACATTGCAATCACTCAGATAAGCAATGATGTGAATAAGATCCCACAGGTCCCACAGGTGTCAGCCTGTCCTGTGTTACTAACCAGTTAATTAATCTACTTCACCCCTGGAGTTGTATCCTAAATACCCCCAAAACTCTCTGGCTGTTCTATAGATGTTAAATGGCTAAGCCATCCAAATGGATTCTGCCAGCCATTGTTCTTCTTTTACCTTTTAATGAGTCTTTAGTGATGTTTGTCTGGTTCATTTATTTTAAAAAGAATATTTCCATCAACTGTCATTCAAAAGAGAATTTAAATAGATTTTTTAATAAATCCTTCAAATTTTTCCCTTTTACATACATATCTAGATAATAATAATAATAATTAATAAAAAACCACTAGTGTTTTTATAGTTCTGATGCCATGCACTTTGTAGTTATTATCTCATTTGATCCTCACAAGAATCCTATGAGTTAGGTGTTCTCCCCATTTTACAGATGAGGAAACTGAGGTTAAAAGACTTACCTAAGGTCACAGAGCTAGTAAGTATCTGGGTCCAGATCTAAAAATCACATTTTCCTGTGGCTCTATCTACTCCTAGCAAAAAAAAAGCATATTTGAGTGCTTTCTATATATTCAATATTATTGTGATTTTCTTTTGGTTTAAAACAATGAGTCATCAGAGGCACATAATGGAATTACCCAGGTCAGTGAAATGACAAGTATAGACTGCCTAGCTATAATTTCTTCATAGGCCCAGGTGTGACAATGGCAATCAATTTTATTTCAATCAATTTAGCAAATGTTTATTTAGCGCATTTCTATGAAAGGCACTCCAGACTTTATCAACAAACTTCCTAAGATAAATATGGAACATCTCATAGAATTACTGTTGATAGGTCTAAATTAACCTATGACTCTCCTCTCTTCTCTATGTCAAAGACTGAAGTGAATAGAATCTCTTAGGGAAGGACCAGATCAAGAAGTAGGACCTGTGACTAGCATTATGGGCAGCAAAAGCATCTTCCATTCTGGACAGGACATTTCCTATTTTGAAGTACTTCCTTTCTTGCCTGCATCTTATTCTGTTTCTTGAATTTTCTAATACCCCATTATGAATTTCATTGTTAATTCTTCCCATAAATATATCACAAAAATAATGATTAAAAATTAAAACAAAAACAAAATAAAGAAGAATAATCCAAAGTATTTTATCTTGAGGCTCTTTATGATAACACTAGACCAGTATATGGAAGTATGATTTTGCGGACCACTGAGCACTGTGAATTTCCCAATTTATCACACTTACAGAAACACCTGGGCTAAATAACTTTCTGTCAGTCTACCCTAAGAATGCACAGTGTTTGCTTGTATTCAACATGTTTGTATTTATTTTCTATAATAACATAGTCTTACTATGTGTTTGTCATAATTCTATACTTGCTTTGAGCTGATCTAGTGCTTTTTCGTCTAGCAAGGCATATTGGCATTATTCTATCCTCACAGTCCTAGCCTTGGGAAATATTCTTTTCTCTTTTCCTCCCAGTTGTGTGTGAATAGCCCCCCAAAGTGGTTAGAAGGGGTACAAGGTAAAGGAGTAGATAGAAGGTTTGAAGTGAAATCTGGACAGGCAGTGTTGTACAGTTTTATAGGGCAGCTTGGTGGGTCAATAAATAAAGTCCCAAACCTAATTAGTCAGGAAGACTCATCTTCCTGAGTTCAAATCTGGTTTCAGGTAGTGTTTGCCTCCATTTCTTCCTCTATAAAATGAGCTGGGGAAGGAAATGACGAACCACTCCATTATCTGCCAAGAAAACACCAAATGGGACACAACTGAAGAGTGATTGAAACCACAAATTCAGTATTTTACTCTTTGAAGGCATAGCTTATCAGTATTCTGCCTTTTGGATTCATCTTTCTCTTAAAAATAAGTTTATTAGTAACTTTGTGTTCTGGACTGTAATCATTTCCTAATACAGGGGAAAGAAAGGAAGAAGAGAATAAGAATTTATGTAGCACCTATTATTTGCCAGGCACTCTGCTAAGTATTTCTACAAACATTGTTTCATTTGATCCTCCCAATGACCCTTCATGGTAGGTGCTATTACTAACCTTATTTTTAAGAAT
Source organism: Macrotis lagotis (assembly GCF_037893015.1). NCBI lineage: Eukaryota > Metazoa > Chordata > Mammalia > Peramelemorphia > Peramelidae > Macrotis > Macrotis lagotis. The sequence goes on from NC_133658.1 coordinate 526,307,514, forward strand.
TTTTATTTATTTAAGGCAATGGGGTTAAGTGACTTGACCAAAGTCACACATCTAGGCAATTATTAGGTGTCTGAGGTTGGATTTAAACTCAGGTCCTCCTGACTCCAGGGTCAGTGCTATGTTCACTGTGCCACCTAGCTGCCCCCTTAATAACTTTATTTTATAGTTGGAAACTGAAGAAAACACATATTTTTAAGTCACCTGCCCAAGGTCAATCACACAGCTAGTAAGTTTCAAGGCAGCATTTGAACTCAAGTCTTCCTTACTCCAGGATCATAGCTCCAATCCCTGAGCTACTATTTGCTTCTGATTTGTTTTCTGTGTTTGTGTGTGTGTGTGTGTGTGTAGACAAGTACTCTTATTACCCCCATTCTCCCTCTCCCCAGCCCCAATTTTAAGTCTTCCTTATAAAAGAGCAAACAAAAGAAACAAACAAAAAATAGCTAACAAAAACAATTGCTAAAATGACCAGATCTGACAGAATATTGGATAATATAATGGCAGGTTTTGAACTTGAAGGAACAACAGAGATCATTTAGCCCAACTTCCTCATTTCATAGACAAGTAAGCTGAGGCACAGATAATTTTCCAAAGTTACATTGATAGTAATAGTTCTGATTTGAACCTAGGTCCCCTGACTCCAAATCCACTTCATCTTTTTTTTTTAATTTTAATTAAAATTGCTTGGAATCCTTTGAAAAGTAGAAAAATTGCTCAAGGAGCCCCTTTATATGACTAGGTTCACATACAAGAGACTTTCACACAAGAAGGAAGCCTTGATGTGACCTTGATCAAGAAGAAGAGTTAGGCAGGGTTGAAAATTTCCAATACTCACCCCTATACTATAATTCTCACTTCTAAGTATTCAGGTTAAGGCCTTTAGAGAAAATTTGTTATTAGCTGGGGAAAAAATCTGCACCAGCTATGTATCCCCTTTGAAGAACAATAAAAGATATTTTTCTTCCAGTCTCATGGCATATAAGAAAGAAGGAATGAGTATGAGAATTGCCTTCCTTTCCTTTGAGGAGATTATGTAGTTCCCTCCTCTCTGCCTGGGCAGGATTTAATATTCTCCATGTTTATTTCTTAGGTGTACTTAAGTAGTCCTTGCATGTCATTACAGTTTACCTTGTCATTTAAATAAGAAAGATTGGTCTTAGTAAGAACTTAGTTTAGAAAACATGGTGATGTATAGACTTATATGAAAGTTCAAGAATATTTGAAGTCACCAGAAGATGTTTTGAACTCACAAATTCTCATCAAGAATTTATATATGCTTTAAATAGAGATTCCACCTGGGTCCCGAGGGTTACTAAATTTTGGTCTATTAAAAAAAAGATAGCTATGGAATAATCCTATTATTATTTTATTGAATATAGTATCTTTTATTTTTTCTTCATCTTAGCATAATTTCTGTTGTCTATGTCAATTTTTATCAAGAATAAGAGAATTCAGTTCCCTGTGGACTTTTGTTTTTTAATACAATGGATGGAGCTCTGGTTTTGGAGACAAGAAAACCTTAGATTAAACCCAATCTAGGATATTTAATTATTGTATGGCCTCAGAGAATTCACTTATATTTGTCAATCTTAATTTCTTCAACTGTAAAATGGGGGTAATAAGGATCAAATGAGATAGTATTTGTAAAATATATAGCATGGTGCCTAGGACGTTGTATTTTTTTATTTTTTTCTTCCTTCTCAATGATTCAAAAAACATATTATTTGTGGCTCTTTATTTTAACATTTATATTTGTCAGGCAAACTATTTCAAACCATATGGTTAAGGGGAAATAGGAAATTAAGAAATGCATTAAGAGCTATTTTGCATGCAGAAATATGGAAATGAAGAGGCCCTTCACTTATTCATAATCTGTGCCTAACATAATTAAATTTAGAGATTATAGATACATGCATTGATACCAGAGATGTAACAACAATTCTACTGTCTGAATCAGGAACCACAAATGTGCCCTAGGTAACCACCATTCAAAAAGCTCTCCCAAACAAAATGTCAAAGATAAATTCAGTTATTGGCAAGGTGAGGAAATTGTACTTCAAGATAAAAAGCCCCATTAAAGATCTCGGGACATTTTCAAGACCATTACTGAATAAGAGTCCTATCAGGGGAGAAAGAACAAGACTAGACAGAATTCATCTAGTGTGAATAAGGATGAAGTCTTCTATCTTTTAGTTTCTTAGTTTTGTGAATTATTCCTTTTTAGTGAGTATTAAGTCCAGTTATCTGCTATAATAGCACATGAGTCAGTGCCCTCTGCCTTAAAGTGGCGATTGATATCAAGTAAAAAAAGTGATCTTAAAATTTCTACAAAGAGAAAAAAAATAAAATTCTTATCAAATGATAATAGAAACTCTAAAAGTCACTCATTTGAAGTGACTTGCTACTACTCTTGGGACTGGGAAGTGGCGATGATCTAGGTTGCTTGAAAAAAATATGAAGCCTTATATTCTTAATGTATTTCAGATTACAAGGGTACCATTTAAGAAAATAGTGCCCTACTGACCTGAGAAAGTTACTGTTTTTCCCTAAGGGCCTAATTTACAAGGTAATTAGCTTACTGGTAGGACTTGACTGAAAATCTCATTGTCTCAAAGGAACCCTTTCCTATGATTTATGTACGTCCTATTTAACAAATAAGTTCTGGAAAGTTATCTACAACCTAATTCCTTTGGATGCAGAGGGTAAAGAGGGTTCCGAGTTTACAGATTGAAAAACTAAGATGCCTCGAGGTCACTTCATCCTTGTAATGAAGCTGGAGATAAAAGTATAAATTTTTTAATCCTTTATCCTTTCTTTGGTTTGTTATTCTGCCCTGCCTTTCATGGACTCCCCTTCCTACCTTTCATTTCATTTTAAGTGACTTTTGGAAAAATTGGAGAGTATGTCAGGATGCAATTTTTGCCTATCATCTGTAATATGATAAATTGGGCCAAAATAATTAGATCAAGCTCTGATATAGTGGTAGAGATGCATAAAGGATTGACGGTGTCTTTGGACTACAGAATCCTAGAAATTTGTTTAATATCATAATATTCAAGGAAGATACTAATTGTCCTTGAAAAGTCATTAAGGAAAGGGTATTTTTATGGTACTTTTTATATGGAGAGATGGTGACGTTTGTCCTTCATTTTCAAAGAAGACCACGACATCAGGGAGATGATGCCATGACAAGCATGTGAATTAGATTTGAGTGAGGGGGCTGTGCTAAGTCACCAGCCTCACTTTCTCCTCCAGTCATCTGGGTACAGAGGCCAGATATGAATCATGATGAGATGAACTGAAAATTTCAAGGCATAGTACACTCATCAGTGACAATTAGCTCTGGAACTCTGTGAGCTTTAACTTCTTTGACCAATCAAAACTCTTATATGCTGTTGTTCAATTAGATTGAGTTCAGTTAAGTTTATTTGGGAACTGATAAATAGTTTAGGTGCAGTACTCATTTTTTTCAATAACTGTATCTTCATAATCCTGTTCTATCTGTCATCAGTTAATACACAGAGGTTTTTATCTAGTATGATAGCAATAACTACAGTGCCAAAGAGTGCCAAATCAGCAAAAACCTCACCAGTGATGAATAAATGGTTCAATCATGTGCCTTGCTGCCTGGAGCTCTACAGGAGTTGTTTATTGTCTAATATGCACAACCCATGATAAAGTTGCTGCTGAAATAAATTGCAGTTTTGCATAATTATTGAAAATCCTGTCTTAATGAGCAATGTGTGTCATATTCAGGAGTTCATTTTTAAAAATTAATTTTAGTTCATTTATAACCACAGAAAGTATCTGTGTATTAGTAGAGGCAAATAAGCCATGTAAATAGAGTATTAATTTCCCCCCTTCCAAAAAAAAATACCTGAAAGTTTTAAATATAACTGTTTCTGCTTAAGGTATTCTTTTCTCTCAAGTTTTTAATTATTTAAATGCTTTACCAAGTACAAACATATACATGTATAAGTATGTAAAATACCCTTAGACAATGTGCCTATTTTTAAAATTGTTTCATTTTGTAATCTTTTTTTTTAATTATTTTGATAAAGAATCAAAATCAGTTTCTTTTTAGAATGCCCTGTTGTATAGAAATGTGGTAATGAGATGTGTGGCTCTAGCAAACCAGTGCTATATATGTCAAATTATTCTTTTCTATTTTTCCTTTCTTTTTTTTTAACACTTTCCCTCTTCTTTCCCCTGCTTCTTCCTTATTTTGTCCTCTCAACTCTAGTTTCACTCTTAGCTCCCTGGTTTCATTTTCTCCCTAGACTATTCTTGGTTCATCCATGTCTTCATGTCTCTGTCACTGGCATTCTTTTTTCTTGGTTGTTTCTTGGCATGTACTTGCCAATGTATAACAGATGAAAAAGAATACTGTAGAGAAAATTCTACTTTTTTATATTCAAAGGTTTACTCATTCCATGTCAGTGAACTTTGGTGGTACCTTAATATGAATAAACCTTCAAAAGTGATAAAAACTAATCATAATTCCTTGCATATAGTTGTTGCTCAATAAGTGCTTACTGAATTCATCTTAGACATTAATTAAACACTTACATGCAGAACATATGCTGAGGGAAATATATTAGAAAATATTCAATTAACTATAATACAAAGTGATGCATAATTAGTGCAATAATGAAAATGCCCTGTAAGATCCAAGGAGTAATCAAGGAAGGCTCCATAGGTATGCAAGCATTTAAACTGAAGTCTAAAGGATAAATAGAATTTTAATAAGTGTGTATGGGAAGGGAAGGTATGTTTATACAGACATATCTATTTTTTCTTTCTTTATCTATATCTGTCTGTCTATCTATTATTTGTCTATCTATTATCTATCTATCTATCTATATATCTATCTATCTGTCTATCTATCTATCTATCTATCCTGCTTCCCATAGTCCTTGGGATATGAGTTCCTTGAAGATAGGGATTCTTGTTTTTTGTTTTTATTTTCCTCACCCTAGCAAAGAACCTGACACTCTGTAGCTGTTTATTAAGTGTTTATTAATTGAGGGAGTGATTCCAGACAAGGAGCTTTCATAAGCCAAGACACAGATGGAAGAACTGGGATTTCCACTAGGACTAGTCAATAATATAGTTTAAACATAGAACATATATAAATACATATATGCATTCTTTAGTATGAACATGTAGGTGAGTAATATGATGGAAGCTCTAAACATTGAATGGGACCAATATTGACAGCTCTTAAATGTTAGGTTAAGGAATTTAATTTGGTCAATAGTCTATAGGGAGATATTAAAAGGTTTTCAACAGTAAAGTTACAATTTTTAATACCTCTGTAAAGATTGTTCTGGCAATGATATGAAGGATGGATTAGGGAAAACAATTGGAGGAAAACGATTTTAAAAATAAAGCTATTGCAGCAGTAGACAGGAGTGATAATAAGAATTTTGCTTGGATGTTGACTTAGGAATAATAATGAAAATAATAGTGATATCAATATAATAATAATAATAGCAATAATAATAACAACCTGCAAAGCACTTTAAAATTATGATCTCATTTTACCTTAAAGAGCAATCTTGTCTTGTAGATACTATTATTATTCCCATTTTACAGGTGAGGAACCTAAATTAGTATAAATTTCTGGTCCAAGTCACACAGTTAATAAGTGTCTGAAGTTAGATTTGTACTCTGTTCTTCTTGGCTATAAGTTCAAATATCTTTCCACTTCACCCTCTAGAAAGGAAGGAACAAAGAGGAGAGACATTGGGAAGTAAACTGATTTGAATTTGACAACTTATTTGTGATAGATGAGGACAAAGACAAAATTAAAAAACAATAACCTTTTTTGAAGATTATCTTGAAGATTACCTAAGAAGCAGGTTTTAGGAGAAATAATCAATGTATGGAATTAGAGAATTAGAGCTAGAAAGGACCTTAGAGAGCATGAGAGATAAATGTGGCATAGGAGATAGAGAACCAGACTTGGAGTCAGAGAGAATTGGGTTCAAATCTTAGTCTTGCTATTTATTATCTAAACATTACTGCTTTTCTAAGCCTCAGCTTCCTCATCTTGTAAAGTTGGAATAGTAGTCTGTTTTACTTATCACAGAAGATGATTATAGTGTGTAGTGTCTTAGATCCAAGCCCCTTCAGTTTACAGATGAAGAAATTTCAGTTTCTTCTTACCAAAAAAATATAAAGAAATAACTTGATCAGGATCACAATTTGAACCCAGGAATATTGAATTGAATTGAATTCAAATCTCTGAAAATTTAAAAGTTCATTTTGGTACATTTCAGTATGCTGTTATCTTTGTTCTCAAGAAAATCCATCATTTCAGGTTAGAATGGGAACTTTCTGAAAGTCAAGATTGTTTCATTCTTTTTTTTTTAATTTCCCAGTACTATGAACATAAAAGGCATTTAGAAAATTTTTACTGGATGATTTTCTTATTCAAAGATACTCAACTATACCCCCCACTTGAATCCTTTGTAGACTGGATGTTTATCTAGAAATATTTATTAAGGGAATAACCTTTAAATCTTTTTCTTACCCTTTTTTGCATGCTTTAAAGAAGATAATTCACTAAACCCTTCTGATGCAATTCTATTTGCTCTTGTCCAGGGTTAATGAGAGAGAAGCTGCTCTGGAAGCAGCCCATAGGCTGATACAACAGTTTCCCCTGGATCTGGAAAAGTTCCTCGCCTGGCTCACTGAGGCAGAGACTACAGCCAATGTCCTACAGGATGCCACCCACAAGGAGAGATTACTGGAGGACACCAAGGGAGTTCGAGAGCTCATGAAACAGTGGCAGGTAAGTCAAGGGCTTCTGAATTAAAGCACTAAGAAATCTGAGGGAGTAATTACTTTTTAGCCTTTGTGGTGCAATTGGACATTCTTAGGGTACAATGAAGCAGATGTTATATGCTCTGGTGTCTTTAATAGTTGCTTTGGGAATTTTTACCAATGTCATCCACTGAAGCATTTTCAGTAGTTTCTCTCAGTACCCTGGCCTTCCAGGGAAAACTAAATTAAGTCAAAGAAAGGTTTGTTACGTGAAGTACAAATAAGCAATGGCTTTTTCTAAAGGGAAATTTTGTTAATGTAGAACTAGCTTTGCAATTATTCAAATTAGAGAGAAATGATTTCCGTGTGTTTATTTTAATTTTTGCAGAGAACTTCTGTATAGATAGTCTATTTTATTTAGTGTTGCTAAATGAGACAATTTCCCTTCATTACTTTCAAATACATTTTTAATGTTAATCTGACTGTTTGTGGTGTTCTTCCTAACATGATTTGTTCAAATACGAATGAGATGACTAAATTTGCCATGGTTAATAATCATACAATTTTCTGATACTTGTTTTCCCTAGAAACAAAAATGATATCTATAAAGTTTGGTATTTACAGTCATAATAAATTTTTGATTGAAATCATATTCCACCAAAGGACTGCTATTTTAATGAGGCACTCATATTTTTTGTTCATAAAACATGACTTTTGTATTTTTTATTGGCACAGGGCATTGGCATGAACCATTTTGCATAGTTGTTTTTTTTTGTAGTTGTCTTTTGTAATTCACAAAATGAGGAAAAGTTTGTTACAATAGATCACATTTATGGTCTCTTACTCTCACATTAAGAGCCCTTAGCTACTATATCTGAAATTATAAAAATGACATGGATTTTATTTGGGGGAAGAGGAGAATTACATTCTTTGTCTTTGGAATTTTTATTATTATTCTATGTCAAAGTGATAATTCAGGTTTGGTTAAAATATTTTTGCAATCTGATTATAGCATGAAATATTTTATTTTATATTATATCAATATATAGGAAGCCTTTTTTTTTGGTAGGAGTTATATTTGAATAACCTAACTTTTTAGCTGAGTGAGGATCAGAGATCTGGCAGCTGATATGTGAGAATAACTTTTGGGCTCACTCAGATGCTCAACTTCCCCATATATTTGATTGTACTGGTCTAGAAAGAGTTAGAAATAAAGAAATAAAAAAAAAACCACTATGTCCTATCCTAACAAATAGTTTTGGTTCTTAGATAACTCTCTTCGGACAGTAGAAATCTGATTCTTTAACATGTGATAGAAAATTTTAAATGCTCCAATTGTTAGTTTTTGACAACTCTTGAATGGACACTTGAAAAATATTCTGCTGTAATTTCTTTGCACTCTGGACTAATTGAAGAATTATTTGTTGATTAATTGACTGAACTGGAATTTTTCTGTTAAAATATAAGTTCTTTTTTTTATTATTTTAGTTTTTAACCCCAGTGCCTCATATAGTGTTTAATAGTATGGTAGGCACTTGATAAATGTTTGTTAATAAAATGATAATTTTTCCTAATATTCATTTTCAAAGAGAACTACCACGATGACAAGAAAGTAGTCTATAATAAAGAATTTAGCCAAAGAAACAAGTTATCAGGTGGTAAGCATTTAATAAGCACCTACCAATGTACCAGTCTCAGCACTGGGATGCAGAACTGAAACAAGTTCTGCCCCCAAGAAACATATATTCTATCAAAGAATACATCATGTATCTAAGTACATACAGACAAAGGTATATAGCTAGTTGTTAGGGTAATTATGAAGAATTAGGAAATGCTTCATGTTAAAGGAGGAGGTGAGTTGAATCTTGCCAGAAAAGAGAAATGTAGGAGGAAGAAGCAAAGATAGGCATTTCAGACATGGGGCAGCCTTTGCAAAGGCACAGACTGGAAATGGAGTGCATCTATGGTATTGTTTTCTTAATTATTGAGCAGTCATGAAAAATAATGTCATCAACAGTGCCCTGCTTTCAACAAGTTTAACAACAAACTTAACAACAAGTTTAAAAAGTAGATGATTTATCTTGCCATAGAATACCATACAGGAAATACCATATTTGAAATGGATATAATATGTAAGACTCTGGTGATCTCTGACAGGTTATGTGACTGCTCACAGATTTACTCAGCAGGTAATAGGAAATCTCTCAGTTTTGGTAAAGCTGCAACTATCATTAACCTGAGTCATTATATTCCAAACTCCTTCATTGCTTCTTTACCAAAAACCTTTGAAAGGATGATGCAGAAGACTTCCCTAGGGAAAAATACATTACCAGATAATTAAGAAGCAGATATACAGGGCAAGTCATTTAAAAGTACTGGATATGAGGATCTGTACTGCTTTCCCACAGATGTCTCATTTGATTTTCTTACTTTGCTTCCTGATCACACAATTAGCTCTGTAATAGTTTTGGACCATCACCACAAAGGTTCTGTGTCTACATGCTTATATGTAATATCTATAACTTGTTTCATAGTGGAAGAATGGGTAATCAAAGTTATTAGAAGAGCTTGCTGCTTCTGTGCTTTCTCAGATAAATTGTAACATCAGCCTTTTGCAGTAACCATATATGAAAATTGTATACCTATATTTGACTTATATGGAGAGAGCTTTGATTCTTACTTATTAGATAATAAGTAGGTCAAATGCCAAAATCCTAGAGGTTCCAAGTCATCAGCTAGATGGTGCAGTGGATAGAGCACTAGCTTTGGAATTAAGAGTTCGAATTCACCTTCAGACACTTGACATACTAGCTGTGTGACCTTGGGCAAGTCACTTAACCCTGATTACCTTGCATTCAGGGCCATCTCCATTCGTCCTGATTCATAACTCATCATTGGACCCAGATGACTCTGGAGAATAAAGTGAAGATTGGTAACTTAGAACAGTGCCCCCTCACTCAAATCCACTTCATGTGCTTATCTTGGTATCACCTCCCTGATGTCATGGACTTCTTCAAGAATGAAAGGACAAGCATTAATATTATTATGTAGGTGGGAGGAGCAAGGAGGAGAGCTTCTTCCTGCTCTGGTGCTAACTTTGCAACCAGACCACTCCCTCTCAGATCTCTCATACCTTTATTTGTCATATTCTTTCCCTAATCTACCATCCCAACAGAGTGGAATAAAACTCTTCACCACATCCATCTGATCTGAGTGAGATATACAGCTTCTATATCAGCCACAAGGGAGTTCTTCCATTCCCCAGCCCCCCAACATCCTCTTGACTCTTCCTCTATTAAGGTTAAATGTAAAAATTATTAAATTTATAGTTAGAGCTGAATTCAGATCCTGTCTCTATCACTTGTAATTTGTTTCAACTGAGGCAATTCACTTGACCCCTTGGCCTTGGTTTCCTCATTTGCAAAACAAGAAGATTGCATTTATAAGCCTTTTCATTTTCTGATGCTCATTAAAAGTTGAATTTTTCTTGAAATCATGCCGCTCCTCTTTTTCACACACATCCTTGCCCATAGGGTCAGAATGACACCCCCCCCCGCCACTTACTCCTGCCATCATTACTTAGCAGCTACCTCTCCTTCTTCCAACCCTTCTGCATCTTTGTTGCTATATGGACTTCCAGACCACTCTCCTCACATAATACTTCTCCCACCCCCAAAAGTTCATTATCAGGTTCCTAGTCTTTTCTACTCTTTACTCCTGTGCCCCTTTCTGCCTGGTTTCACACTATACTTTATTAGACTAGAGTCATTCCCACCATAAACATACCCTGAACTTACTAGTGGTACAAAAATTCTTACTTATTACTTCATGCATTATGTCTAGTCACAGGATGAACTGTTTTATTGCCTTATTCCTAATAGATTTGTACATACCTTTCCATCCAAAAGCAATCTTTTTTTTTCTTTTCTTTTTATAACTTCTGACTTTCTGCCAGGTTGCCTCTCTCTATATTGAATCACGGTTCTTTGCTAGGTTATCTGCCTATCACTGTTCATCAACTTAATCCTCCAGAAAAATCTCATACTTTAGAAGTGCTACCAACACATTTTGTTATTGAATGTCTTCTTCTGAATAGAATTAACATGTCACAATACAAGCTATTAGAAGTTTCTTCATGGATTAGAGGAAATAATGTTTACTTTTTCCTATTGTAATCATAAATTTTCTCAAAGAATTTTTTCTTTGTAACTGTAATATTTCTTAAATGAGACTCCTTTATAATTAATCTAGCAATTGTAATATTTTTGTATTAAAATATAATAAAATGCCATTATTTATAATGTGATATGTATATTATATCAAAGAAACATTCAATCAATTAGCAAGCATGTATTAAATGTTTATTAAATGATTTCCATGTATCAGGCATTTATTATGTGTTTAGAGGAGAAAAGGAAGGGGAAAAGTTCTTATTAAATGCCTCTTTTACTATGTAATAGTGTCAGGTACTATGCTAACAGCTTCATAAATACATCTTACTTTTATCTATATTTATACTAAATTCTTGGGACTAAAAAAATCAAGATCAGTCCCTCCTCCCAAAGGATTTAACATTCTGATGGAAAGATAACATATGTACCTGCAAGATAAAATATGGAGTTAGATAGGGGTTATTCTTCAAAAGAATGGCAGTAGCAGATGGGGAGAACTGGAAAAGGATAATATAAAATTTCAGAGATAAGTTGATGAGAAAGGACATTAACAAATTTAAAAACTATACTTCTGTTAATTAAACTGTTTGCCATATTAAATATTTTGTTTTAAATAGAACATTTTTTTCCACGCAATTATATAGGTGCTATTTGCCACTGAAGTATACATCTATGTAGGAACTCTGGCAAATATGCACAGCAACAAAGTATGACTTACAAATCCAGAGACTTTGAATCTGTTTGAATTGTCAGTTTCCAGATTCACAATTTTTACACTGCTTTTTAGGATATTTATTAGAGCTCAGAGTAAATAAAAGCATAACTACCTCTTGACTTAAACTATTATGAAGTGCAAAATTTGTGGAAATAATTTTGTATTAGGTAGGTGAGATTTACACACTGGGGTAAACACATGCACACATATTCACATATTGTATAAACTGGTTTGATTGATGGCTTTCCAGAATGTAACTAAATTATTTTAAAACTCCTGTCTTTCTCCCTTCTACATTGTCCTTCTACACATTACATTGCTGTCTTTCTCCCTTCTACATTGTCCTTCTACACATTACATTGTAATCAAGGTAAAAGCAGATTAGACCCACAGCTGATTAATTATTCTGTGGTCTTATCAATATGTCTTCTACTCATCAGTACAGACCTACTGCAACTATCTAAAAATTCTTCTGTTCAGTACTTATCTGTGATCTTCCCTAAATCCTTTATTGGTAATATATCCAATAAAAAGAAGTTCTTCCTCTAAGTCTTATCAATTTGCATATACCAGTGTAGCATTCAAACTATCCACCATTATCATTCGTCTTTGTTCCATGACTGGACTATGTCCTTTCTGAATCTGACATTTCTTAGATGATATCCTTTGCATCATTTCATACATAAACATTATCTTTGAAAATATGCTGAAACATATTTGTGCTCATTTTTGCCTTTTGGGTCACTTATAACTCAAAAGAAACTCTAAAAGTGTCTAAGTCTATAATTTGTGAATGAAATGCTTAACTAATTTCTAGAGAGGGTTCCCTACAACAGTGAAATCATAGATGGATCTCTTTCTCTTAAGCTGCTGGTTTCCCTGGTCACTATCCCTTAAAGAGGAAGGATAACCAAAGTACGTACCCATTGGCTTGACCCTTTCACACCCAATATGAGTTATACAAAAAATCATCATGAATAATAATGCTTTAATAATTAACAAACATTGCCTTAACCTGAACATAACACAAAATATAGTAAAATGAACATAACAACAAAATAAGAAACAACCATACCCAAATATGAAGTATTCATCATAAGCAGCAATAACAGTATGCAATTACAAACAAGATTCAATGCAATAATAATGCAATCTCTAACATTATCTCTCAGAACATTGTATAACCATCCCTTCAGGTTTTCTTGTATATATATAATTTAGCCTAATTGCTGGTCTAATGGGTCTACTTCCCTTGTCACTGAGTGAGCTCTCTACTCCTATTATTATGTTAGTATTTGCTAATAGTTGAGCATCATGATTATTATTAATCTGTTTTCCTTCACCTAGTCTGGCAGCAGGGACAGATTGACTATCAGTATGTTTGTTCTCTCTAGGTTAAATATATACTCTAGGAGTCTCCATAGGAGTTTAAGACAAAAAAAAAATGAGTCTGAGTTTAATTCCCTGACCTATAATTGTATGCATAGAATGCATCATTGGAAATATTACTTTGAACTTCCATATCTAGGTCAGAAGAACTTTGTACAATTGGTTGACAGTATCTTTTCCTTGACATTCTCTCCATCAATTGAGAGCAACATTCTATAGGCAGTTTGTTACATAAAGCAATCCGTCCCTTACGTAGCTCGGGTAGGAGTCAAGTTACAACAGTTCTATTTTCTAAGTTATTTAATATGTATGATAAAAGGGATATTCAATTAAGATATTCATGTTTACTTTCATTTTTTCTTGGTTCAATACATATAAACATAACATGGTATCAAAATACCATTCCTGTTGTTTTTAATCTGCAAAAACTTCTGCCTTTTGTTTTGAATTGAGTTTCACAAACCCTAAAATTGATGGTGGTTAAAATATTTTATGAATTTTAAATAGCCTGACTGGATTACTTTAGATTAATGATATTATAGATTCCTTGCCATAGTACCTGCTTAGAAATGTAAGAAATAGACATTATGAAATTTATTCAGTTGTTGCATGGAAGGATTATATCCTTCCTGTGTCTAAATTTGTTGGACAAAAGTATCAGTACTTTTATTTTCCTTTTGTCTACTATCACTGATGATTGAATTTCCCCCGACTTCAGGAATACACTCATTCATTTACTGAAAGTTTTCATTAAAAGTAGCATATCATGAAATACATAACTATAAACAAAAACAATCAAATTTATATGCAAAAGAAAAGGAAAAAGTCTTCCTCAAATCCACTATTCTTTGACAACATAGAGACCAGAGACAACAAATTAGCAAATTTCTGTGATCCTTTCTGCATTTATATTCCTTTCTTCTTTTCCCTTCCTTTCTTCCATCTTTTCCTCTTCTGTCTTTTTCTCTTCCTTCTCCTTCTGCTTCTTTTTCTTCTCCTCTTTTATCATTGTAGTGTTCATATAGTTGCAGTTCTACTGATTTTATTCTGCATCACATCTTATAGATCATTCCATATGTCCTTGTACCCCTTATTTTTTAACAGCACCATAACATTTTATTACATTAACATGCCATGAATTATTCAGTCATTTTACAAATGCTGAACATATAGGTTGTTAATTTTTCTTTTAGCCATTTCAACAGATTCATTTCTATTAAAGTTACTCAAGTAACTATATATCAACTTCAAATATAAGTAGTCAAGATTTGCATTGATTTGCAACTGATAAAGAGTTGGAAGAATTCTTTGGGATCACTTAGGGCAACTCCTTCATTTTACAAATGAAGAGATTGAGGTCCAAAGAATACTGTTTCCTATAGGGTAAAATTAGGTGTAAAGTAAGTCCATCTTGTATTACAATCAAAGGAACATTACTTCTTTATTTTAAATTAGAAAACTTGAGGAAGAGTGAGTAAAGGAATTGTCCAAGATCTAGACTAGGATTTGAATTCAGTGCTTTTATTCCTAACCAGATCTCTGAGGTTTAGATACAAACCCATCAAAAGAACCTAACTACAAAATATTTTCTAAGTAAGCATTGGATATAAATAATAAAGCCTTCATAAAGGAAGAAAGAAAATATATCCTAAGTCCTTAAAAAATTTTCTAATCAGAACAACTTATTCTATACTCTTAAGAAAGACTGGAAGTTGTTTTTTTCCCCCCTTTATGCTAATGTAGTGCAGCTTTTACATGGCAATCAGGATACTGGAATGCATATGTAGGAATTCAGGATACAAGAACTCAGGAACTGCAAAGTTATCTTCTTACTATATTCAGAATTTTAATAGATTATGTACCAGTTTAAGGACCCTGCAATTTTAAAGTTTTGGATTACCTGGAAAGAGTCCAAAAGAAAGCAATAAAAATGATTAAGAACTTGAGGGAGTTAGGCCAATGATAAAAGATGGTTTTATTTAGCATGAAAAGGGAAAAGTGCAGATGATGATAAGCAGCTTTTCTCCTTTCTTGATGATGACAAAAGAGGGAAAATAATCTAATTTTAAAGCAGAAAGAATGAATGAGCTCTGTTCATTCTTACCCTAAAACTTTGCAGTGTCTTCACAATTCTCTCCTTGGTCTATCCCATTTTTAGAGGATAATATGGACCTTTTCCTTGTCAAAGCTAACCCCTGTACACTTAAGCTTCTATTTTTAATCTAATTCCAAAACTTTGTCAATAACAGGTTTTTTTCCTTCTTGTACTTTTAATATCTTCCTCCCTCTTGACTTTTCTCCCTTTGCTCAGAAATATGCTCAGTTCTTCTCTATCCTACCAATATAATTTCCAAACCCATGTCCCAGTTCTTATCATCTTGGGTCTTTCTTTGGCATTTAGCACTATAAACCATCCCTTTATTCAAGGAACTAACTTCTCTTTTGGTTTCTCGAAATCTTGGTTCTCTGACTACTTCATTGTTTTGTTTTGTTTTATTTTCTCCTATAATCCTTGAGTGTAGTGAATGTGATACTTTTCTCCTTCATAACCTCAGTATACATAGTATTACTGTGGAAATGTTTGTTAAATTGAATATATCACAAATTCCCTTCTGCTATTTGACCCATTGATGTAGACATTTGCAAAGACTCTTCTGTTATCCTGTCCCTCCTCTCATGATCTCTCTACTTACAATTCCATTCCGGGTTATAATCAGATGTGTTTTACACCAAACTCTTTGTTTCCAGTGACTTCCAAATACCTATTTTTAACCTTCTATTAAACACAATTACCAGCATGTACTACTGGCATCTCAAATTTATAGATCAAGGAATAGAGTTTAGATACGGCATTTAAAAAAAGCATTTTCCCCCTTGATATTATAAAGAGATTTGGATTACATGACAATATAGTAAAGTTGAACATGAAAATTGGTAGACAACCAGATGCAGAGATGCCAAATCTTAAAGGAAGAGAGTGACTATATGAGATAAAGATAAGGACATATACTATATCTAATCTATAGAAGTCCCTTATTCTACTGGTATAATATGAAAATGTGCAATGGCAGAATGAGATTTTAAGGGTGATGATAGATGAAAACTTAATTTTGTTCATTTTAAATATTATATTTATAAAGCTTGAACCATCACTTTCTATGAGTCTTTCTCTTGTGACTCTTGTACTTATAAAAATAAACCATTTCCAGGTGGCTAGGTGGCGTAGTGGATAAAGCACTGGCCCTGGAGTCAGGAGTAACTGGGTTCAAATCCAGTTTCAGACACTTAATAATTACCTAGCTGTGTGGCCTTGGGCAAGCCACTTAACCCCGTTTGCCTTGCAAAACTCCCACAAAAAAACCATTTCAGGTATTAGTCAAAGACTAATTTCATTCAAAATAATTTAGATTATCAACATATGAAGTTTATTCTGCATGAGATCCATTAACAGCTAACATGGTTTTCTAAATTGCATTAAAATAAAATGTCAAAAAGTTCATGATTTTGTTCATGTTTAACAGCATAAATCTTTAAAGAAAAGTTATTGAACAAAGGTTCTATGCATAAATCAGACAATCCCTGTAGAGGTAAAGGAAGCCTATTACATCTATTTATGAAAGAGATTTCCATGAATTCAGAATACATAAATCATTCCCCACTGGAAGTCCTATCAATCTAAGAATAAAGAATATCTGTCTCCAGATAGAAAAAAGGGAGAAAGTTATTCTGATTTGCTTTCTGTCATACCTGATTATTATTAAGCACTCTGGACTTTAATATTAATTGTACAACTATTCAATAGTATTTTATGACATGGCTTATAATGGTTTGGATCATTATCAGGGAAACATTTTGTTTCCAGAAAGACTTCATTTTCTCTTTCAATTTCTATATATCCTTCAATAATTTTTAAAAAATATTATTCTGTGAAGGAGCAGAAAAAGTTATTTTATCTATAAAGATAGCAATTTGCTGCTTTATAGAGTTAGCTATATCCTGATTCTATGCTCCCAGTTCAACTATATTTGAATCAATTCAAGTCTGTGACCATTCATAGAATTAGAACCATATATATATATATGTATGTATGTATGTATATATGTACATATACACACATACACACACAATTGCTCAGGTCTTCTTCCCAATGATTCTTTACATGTATATTATTTTTAAAATATATAAATATTTAAAATATGTAAAATCAGTTGAACAGCAAATATTTAAGAGCTTGCTATATTCCAGGAGCTATACTACACTATACACTACAAGAATGTAACATTTCCTACTCACAAGATGCTCATATCTTAACAGAATTCTAATTAGAATGTGAACTCCTTGGGGGCAGAGACCATGTATTTGCCTTTATTTGTAATCCCTGAACCTCCCACAAGGTCTGGCATATAATAAGAGTTTAATAATTGCTTATTGATTGACTGCTGATTATCCAATGAGGGAGACAATAAGTATATATCAATAAGTATATATATATATATGTATATATATTATATGTGATTTTGCAGTATATACAGCATAAATATCACATGAATAAATAGATATATAAACAAGAGTTAAGTATAAGGTGGTTTAAAGGGAAAGGCATCAACAGTTGGATGGATCAGGAAAATCTAGATGCAGAAGATGGGATCTGAGCTGTATCCTATAGGAAGAAAGGAACTAAGTAAGGTAGAGGTAAAGGGTAGTGAATCATCACTGAGAACTGAATTGGGAGATGCAGAGAGAACACCAATTTGATTATATCTCATAAGGAGAAGGAGGAAGATAATGTCCAGTAAGACTAGAAAATTATGTTTGGTCAAGGTTGTATATCATCTTAACAACAAAAAAGGAGTTTATAGATTATCATGAGTTAATAGGGAACTAATAGAGTTGACAGAGTAAAAGAGTCACATGTTCAAATCTATACTTAAAGAAAATTTCTTTGGGAGATGTGTTTAGGATAGACTAGGGAGGTATTGGAGGAGGAAACCATTTAGAAGACTATTACATTAATCTGTGTGAGAGTAAAAGAGAACTTGAACTAAGATGTAGCTACCTGAATACCTTAATGAAGAGGAATCAAAAGAGAGAGATTGTAAAGTTAAAAATGGCAACATTCGGGGCAGCTAGGTGGTGCAGTGTATAGAGCCTTGGAGTCAGGAGTACCTGGGTTCAAATCTGACCTCAGACACTTAATAATTACCTAGCCATGTGGGCTTGGGCAAGTCACTTAACCCCATTGCCTTGAAAAAAAATCTAAAATAACTTTCTGTGGAAAGGAGTCATCATTCTGTGTTCTAGAGTAGAATGTCACCATATAACATTCTCAATATAGATACAAAATTTGAGTTGAATACATAATTATAGTATTATACCTAAGCTATCTAGGCTAGCAAAATACATGATGTGCCTATAATGGGTTGATCTTTGTGTGGGTTACAAATCAACAGGATTTAATAAGTCTTTAATGCTACTATAATGCTTCTATATGCTTTTGCTTCTATAAGAAACAAAATATTCAATCCTTGATCACATCCACTAATAAAGGATATTGGAGAAGTACATTTTCCCCATGACCCTTTTTGGTAGAATCAAAAGAGTATATGAAATGGGGCTTCCATATAAAAGATTTTAAGGCAAAGAGGTTTGTATTTCACCTACCTAGATTTCCCATGCTGACACAACCACAGATCTTCTGTATTTATGCTTATAATCAATAAGAATAATTCCAACTCTTAAATTTGTAAATGCCAAACTCATGTTTGGCACATAAAGTCCTTCAATATGTGACTACATCCCAATCTCCAGTTTTTAGTGTACTTAACTCCTTTTCATAAGCTCTCAAAAGGGCCTATTCACTATTTTTCCTATCTGATATTCCTTCTCTTTTATACCTTTGCCCAAGCTGTCCTCCAGGTCTAAATGCTACTTCTTCTCCAACTCTGTCTCTTAGACTCCTTAGCACTCATCTTAATGTTCATCTCCAATGCTAGAAGAAATTGTGTTTTCCCTGGATCATGAATAAAAAGGAGGATGTTGATAGGTGGAAATGTTGGGTGAATGGATCACATATGTAATATAATGAGAAGAAAGAAAGGAAGTTCAAGTTATATTCAGAGAGCAACAAGTAGTATTGTTTGATTTTGGATGTGTCAGATTTCAGGTACTAACTTAATATTTTGAATGGACATGTTTATAGGCAAACTCAAAAAAAATAGGTGATCAAAAATACTCTGAGAACACTCTTCAGAGAAGCTGGAATCAATTATTAAGTTGTTTCTCATCTGATCTGTTAGAGTAACCCCAAATGATTTTGTCTCTGCTCTCTCCCCTCTCCAGTTCATCTTTCAAAGCAATTATTCTAACATTTCAGAACTATCACTTCCTTTCTCAAAAATTGCAGTGGCTCCCCATTATCTGCTAAATAAAATTCATGTCATCAGATTTTCCCCCAAAATTCTCCACAATCAAGTTGTAATCTAGTATTCCAGGATTATTTTAATTCACACATTTCCACCAAAATAACTCACTTTTGTGATTATTTTTCTCATCCTGTATCTCTCTGCATATGCCATCTTCTACTCCTTAAATGGATTTCCTTACCCTTTACCAATTTCTTCCTGTTGAAACTCCCCTACAAGATCCAATTGAAATCCTATACTTTCTTTGACCTCCCTAACTAGAAGTGATCCTTTTATGTCTTGTATTCTTATTTTTCAGCATTCTTATGCTCTTCATTATTTTCTACCTTGTATTCTAGTTATATATGTACATGTGTCAATGCTACCTAGATTTTAAATTCTTTTAGGTCAGGAACTATGTGATATCATTATATTCTAGTTGCCTTGCACAGCACATTTTTCCATACAGAATCATGATATTTTACAGTTGAAAGGGCCCACAGAGTTTATCTAGTACAATCCATAATTGATAAAAATTCTCTGTAAAATTCCCCAAAATTATTATCCAAACTCTGACAGAATATCATCCTTGAGAACAAAATCCATCTTGACTCAGCCCATTATACATATGGATAGCTCTAGTTATTTGGAAATGTTTCTCTTCATCATCCTTTCACCCATTCCTCCCAGTAAAAATAAGCATTTCTTCCTTCAAAAATCTTAAAAAAGGGGCAGCTAGGTGGCATAATGGATAAAGCACCGGCCCTGGAGTCAGGAGTACCTGGGTTCAAATCCAGTCTCAGACACTTAATAATTACCTAGCTGTGTGGCCTTGGGCAAGCCACTTAACCCCATCTGCCTTGCAAAAACCTAAAAAAAATCTTAAAGAGAACTATGTCATATTCATGCTTCTTTTTTAGGTTTAACATCCTCAGTTCTGTCCTAAAATGTGGCACCTAAAAATGAACACAATGCTCTAGATGAGATCTGGCTATCACAGAATATGGTGTAACCATCTCCTTCTTCATCCTGAACATTTTACCTTCTCATTGCAACCCAAGTTCTAATTAGAGTTTTTTCTTTCCATATCAAAATGTTGCTTCTAACAACTGAACTTCCAATCAACTATGACCCCCAAAGGTTTTTGAATATACTGCTTTCTATCCACATCTAGTCAAACTTGAACTTGTATATTTAATTGTATCTATTAGGCAAGGAAAAAAGCCAAGCAAAAGATTTTATATTTATCCTTATTAAATTTAATCTTGTTAGATTATCCCCAAAATTTTATCTTATAGGCATGTGTTTTTAATCTTAATTCTTTCATTTAATATACTAGCTCACTTTCCCATTTCTGGGGTATCTAAAAGTTAGGTAAATTTTCCATCTATTTTTATCTACATCAACCAAATAATTGTTAAACCAGCAATAGGCAAATAAATTTGGCATTTAATAAATATTGAATATTTTTAATTCAATTGAAATTATGATTATTAGTTGCTGATTTTTTTCCTCAAAGGGTTATAATTTAGCTGTGAGAAAAGTATTTTTCAGGAGACATTTTCAATTGTGTATTAAGCAGTTAACCTTGGGATCTGAAATAATTTTTAAGTTATTTGTTTACTTACATGTATTTAGCTAATGCTCAGCAAATCACAAGCAAATACAGTCAGTTTTGCAAAACCCCTAAACTTTCCTGGAATTTGCAAAGACTTGACTGGCTGCTTATGGTTTATATATTCCTCAGTCATATAATTTATACAAGACCCACCATAAGTACAGGTACATCATGAGTACCACGATGAGTACAGACTATGTTTTGAGTCTTTGAATTCATTCCAATTTGATATTCCCAAATAACATCCTAATGATTCCGACTCTGTCCTTTCTTAGACAAGAAAAGACTTGAGAAATCAGCATAGTTTAGATAGAGTTTGGGAATGATTAAATTGAGAGTCTAGAAGACAAACAAAAACCTACAAAGGCAAAGAAAATGAACAATCTGAGAGATAGGAGAACCAGAGCACTGCAGAGTTATAGCTTTTAAAGAAGATGAGATCATAAACAATTCCAAACACTTTGAGGATGTCAAGGCAATTTACAGATGACTGATGACTTTTGGGAAAGGATCTTCACTAGAAGGAGGGAATTGAAAACCAGATTTAAATGACTGAAACCTGGGAAAGTGAAGAAGTATAAATAATCAAGTGCAGGGTCCTTTTATGAAAAGTTTGCCAGTGAAAGAAACATAGAGATGGTATCATAGTTTTAAGGTAAAGTAAGGCAAAAAGCAGATTTGTTGAGGGGGAAAAAAAGTAAATTTAAGTATAATTTTTAGGATCTGAAGGAAAGAAGCAGATTATAAAAGAAAGTGTAAAAGAGAAGTCATGTCTTCCCTCAAGATAGTGATCTATAACAAACTATGATATCAAATTAAAATTGTCTGATATTGCCAATTTTTTATCAGAAGGGACATTTATATGTTTATGGATATTTTTCTGTCAAACAAATTTTAAAGAGTGAATTTTCATAATTATAATCCATTAATAAAGTCTAGGATTTAAATTTGGTATTTTATTTAACTTGGAAAAACTCTGTATAATTGAAATTCATTTTACCAAACTGGGTCTTTGTCATATTTACATTCTAGTTTCTTTTTACTTTTTTATTTTAAATTCTTTTGATTTTATATCACCTTCATTTCTACTACTCCTCTGGTGATACATCTTTTTTAATAAAGAATAATAAGGAAAAAACAAGTATTCAAAACCAACCACCACATTGGCTTAGTTAGATAACATATAAACTATTTCACATGCATAGTATTCTACCTTTATTGAAGAGACAGGAAAAAAAATTATTTACTATTCTCTTTATTATTATTATTATTATAATTAGAGTTCTGAGTTATGCTCTTTTGTTCTTTGAATTTATCTTGAAGGTATTGTGCACATAGAGTGGTTCAAAAGAACTCTGATTCTGATCTCAGAGGACTTGGGTTCAAATTCCATGAGATCTTAGAAAAGTCTATGAGATCTTGGAAAAGTCACTTACCTTCCTTGGGCCCCAGTTTTGTCATCTATGAAAAAAAAGGAGTTTTAACTATTTGACCTCATAAATCCCTTCTAGCTCTAAGCCATATGATTCTTTCCTTAGTTCTATGTATTTCAGTTCTTATTACTTCATATGTGTTGCTATGCTTCTCGTAATACATTCTTATTGTTTCTAATGTAATATTCACATAGAATAACTTGTTTCCTCATCAGAAGACATCTTTGTTTCCACTTAATATTATAGCATAGAGTGCTGTAATGAATATTTTGGTGTAAATATGTCCTTTCTGTTTTAACCATCTTTAGGTTATATGCCTAGCAGTATGATCTGAGGGTAAAAGGTATATATTTTAGATCCTTTTGTATTATTCAGATTTATTTTCCTTAATGTTTGGATGATAGTGTAGATAGCATCAGAGTATCAGTGTACCTGCTTTTTGGTTTGTTTCTTTTTTTATAGTGGTTCCAGCATTATTTCATTTTGTTGACATCTTTACCAATTTATTGAGTTTGATATAAAATGTTATAGTTGTTTTGATTATATTTATTTGATTATTAGTGATTTAGCACCATCTTTTTCTTGACTGTTAATGGCTTACAATTTTTCTTTTGATAACTGTTTACATCCTTCAGGCACTTATCCACTGGGGAATGATTTATAGTCTTACATATTTGTATTAACTCGTATATATTTTCAGAGGTATTTGATGCAATTTTTCCCCTAGTCAAGAGCAGAATTCTAGGAATTCTGTTAGATAATGAGAATACACAAAGAAAAGTAAAAAATTCCAATCTAAGGAAGAAAACATGTACATATATATGTAGAAAAACTACTACAAGAACATTTCAGAGAAAATCACTAGCAGCTAAGAGTTCAGGAAAAACATCATGCAGAAAGTTTACTTGAGTCTTAAAGAAAAATTAGAGATTCTAAAAGTTGTAAGAAAAAAAAGGAATGTATTCCAAGCAATTGGAAGCACAAATGAAAAGACACAAAGATGAAAGCTGTGTAAGAAGAATAATAACAAGCCTGGAATTATATGAATTCTTGCAAAAGTGTTTGGATTTCATGAAATTAAATTTATTTTATCTTTTGCCTCTACCCTTTATTTGGTTTACAACTCCACCTTAATTACAAAAGGAACTAATTTTAAAAGTATGATCTTTCTATAGTCAATTTGTTTATGCATTTTGAGTTTGTTGTATTGTATAAGTATTTGCTAGTTAGCTCATATTCATCTGAAATAGAATTATGCTATGTCTAGACATACTATACCAAAAATATCAGAGACATTTTAGACTATTAATCCTTAAAGCAGCACTAAGACTTTTGAGACAACCCTGTATAATAGGTGATAACAGAATATTAAGTTGATACAATTGCAATTAATTATTGTTGATAGAATGAATTATCCCTTTAATAGATTATCCACAGGGAAGCAAAACTTCCTTCCTAGTGTCTGAGAAACATGTTTGGGTTTTTTTTTTGAGAAATTTCTTGTATTTATTTTTTTGCTTATTTATTTTATATTATTACAATATTTTTGTTATGTTATAGTAATCATAAACCCCCCTTCCCCAAAAAAGATGAGAAACCTCAAGAATAGTGAGAGAGACAAAAAAAGTACTTCAATCTGTGTTCAGATTCCAATGGCTCTGTCTCTGGGATGAGTTGCCTTCCCCATTGTAGCCATCAAAGAAGTGGCTTCAATATATTTCCCACAGTTGCTATCACTAACTGTATTTTCCCCCTACTCTATTCCTCCCCAGTTTCATCTATTCCATTCTCTCTCTCCTTTCATCCTGTCCCTGTTCAGAATTATGTTGTATCTGAGTACCTTCTCCCACAATCTTCCTTGTCTTCTATCTCCTACTCCCCCCTTCCCTCCTCCCATTGTTCCTTATCCCATCCCTCTCCTCTCATTTTTCTCTAGGGTAAGATAGATTTCTGCGTATGTTATTTCCTCTCTGAGCCATATCTGATGAAAATGAAAGCTCACTCATTCCTCCTCGCCTTCCCCTGTTCTACTCCATTGTAAAAATATTTTCTTGACTCTTATATGAAATATCTTAGCCCCTTTTCCGCTCCTTTCCTCTTCCTCCTGGTAGTTTTCTTTATCACCCATTGACTCCATCTTTTTATTATATCATACCATTATATTCAGTTACTTTCTATGCCTTTATATGCTCCTTCTAACAGCTCTTATAAATGAGTAAATGATCAGGAAAAGAGCCTTGACCTCATTTTTAAAGAAATCCTAGGAAAATTGCCTTGATATTCTAGAAGCAGAGGGCAAAATAGAAATTGAGAGAATCCACTGATCTCCCCTGGAAAGAGATCCAAAAAAAACAACCCCCAGGAATATTATAGCCAAGTTCCAGAACTCCCAAGTCAAAGAGGAAATATTGCAAGCAATCAGAAGGACACAATTCAAACATCATGGAGCTGCAGTCAGGATCACACAAGACTCAGCAGCAACTACATTAAGGGCTCATAGGGCTTGGAATATAATATACTGGAAGGCAAAAGAGCTTGGAATGCAACTGAGAATCAACTACTCAGCAAAACTGAATGTCCTCTTCCAGGGAAAAAGATGGACTTGCAATGAACCAGGGGAATTTCAAATGTTCCTGTTGAAACAACTAGACCTGAACAGAAAGTTTGACCTTCAAATACAGGACTCAGGTGAAGGAAGCATAGAGAGCAGAGGAGAAGGGTAAAATATGAGGGACTTAATGATGAACTGCATGTATTCCTGCATAGAAAAATGATACTGATAATACTCATATGAAATTTCTCATTTAATAGAGTAGGTAGAAGGAGCTTTTCTAGATGAAGCACAGGAGAGAGCTGAATCTGAAGATATAATATATTGTAAAAAAGAAGTTAATGTCTAAAAGGGAAATGCACTGGGAGTAAGAGAAAGGAGAGATGGAATAGGCTAAGTTATTTCATATAAAAGAGATTTTTTTCATTTTACAATGAGTTTTTGCAATGTTATTGGGGGGGGGAGGCAATGGGGACTGAGGGAACCTTCACTCCCATCAGAAATGGCTCAGAGAGGAAACAGCATACACACTCAATAGGGTTTAGACATCTAGAGTAAAAAAGGAGAGAAGGGGAAAGGGGGAAGGGGGGATGTGGGTGCTAGAGGAGAGGATAGATCATAGGAGAGAACAGTCAGATATAACACATTTTCTTTTTTATTTCTCACAAGGCTGGGATTGGGTGGCCTGTCTGGGACCACGGGGCCAGTAGGGTCTCAGGGGTGGTATGTGGGCTTGGGGCCTCTTGGCCCCAGGACTGGTGATCAGTCTGCTGGGCCACTCAGCCACCCTACAGCACATTTTAGAAGAGGGACAGAATGAAAGGAGAGAGTAAAATATAATAGATGGTAGTGGGGGGGAATGGATGGAGGGATTTACAATCAGCAACAGCAACAGTGCAAAAATAAGGAAGTAAATTTTTTGATGAACTTATAAAGAATGTGATCCACCCATGATAGAGCTGATGGTATCAGAACACAGACTGAAACACATTTTTTTTCTCTTTCCTTTATTTCTCATGAGGGTCTATATTTTTTGGGGGGGAAGGGTATTATGTTTACTCTTAAACAAGAATATTTTAGTAATGTATAAAAAAATCACTTGTGCAAAAAAAATCTTATGTATTTCTTTTCCTTAATCCTAATTCCTCATCCTGAAAATGACTAATCTGCAAATATGTTTAACACAAATGTGTTTGTACAATATTTACCTGGTTGTTCACCACCAAGGGGCAGGGAGGGAGGTGGGAATGGTGGGTGAAAGGAAATTTTTTAACTTAAAAATATACATAGGCATATGGATGAATGTTGAAAAAATTTTATAACTTGTCTTTGGAAAATAAAATATAAATAACAAAATAAAATCAGCAAAGTGAGTAGAAAAGGAAAGAAAATGTGTTTTAAATTTTTGTCTTGGATAATTGCTGCTATTTGCTATTTTATAGCCTTTTCTTTCTATTTGCAAACAAAATAATATTAACTACCTTTGGATACCAAAAAAAACCCCTTTGATCTGAGCTCTTAGAAATTTAGGCAGATATGGTTTTGGTCTCACTTGTTTTTATAGTTATTTCAAATCACTGCCTTATTTGCCTAAGTCATTGAATAAAAAACACATTTTGTTGTGATTTTAAAAACAAATCAATATTTCCTTTATACTTCCAAAACAAGGAAAGAAGACAGAAAAGTATACTGTACCATCAAAAAAAAGACCAAACATTTCTCCCAAGTCTTAGAAAAGTGAAGTAAAGAGAAAATCATTCTAAAATCATAGTAGCCATAAAACTCAATGGAATTTAGGTGATTGGTCTGTCATATGAAAACTCTAAAACTATTTCTGATAATACTAAAAGGAATTGAAATCCAATACTCTATGGAAAATGATCACTCCTAGATAGCACATTAACCAAAATTAATTAGTCTTCTAATAGAAAAACTAAGTTTAAATTCATTCTCTAATTTTTGAAATTATTATTTCCTACCTCTTATGATACTCTTCAAATATAAAAGGGGGATACCATCAGAAAAACAAGACCCAAGAAGATAAAAGGAAAAGAAAAGGGGGTAAAAAAAGGTGAGATGAAGAGAAAAAGTCTATAGGTAGTGAAGGAGTAGTTATCTGGCACAGCCTATCTGACTGAGAAGCCATTTTGCTACTTATTTTCTAGAAAGAATAATTTTTATGATATTAAATATTTCATGCTATAAAATATGGGGAGAGAAAATAATTTTTCTGCAAATTCTTAAAGTCAGTGTTAGGTTGTTCCAACCTAACATTTTCCACTGGGGGAAAAGAGTAACTTGAATTTGAGCAAATTAGGTCTTTTGACTCAAATTGTGTGTTTTTTTCTTGTATGAAATACATCAGCCTGTCTATAGTTGCAGAAACCTAGCAAAATATTGGCTCAAATAAAATATCTATTTGAGCTGTATGTTTAAGAATTTGAAAGAATTGACGTGGAAGGTTTTTATCAAGAAATGTGACTTATTGGGTATAAACTAAGGGCCATAAATTGAGTATGGAATATAGGGTAAAATGCCTCATTTGAGAACACCAGAACCAGAGTTGAAATTAACTCCCTGGCATCTACTCTGAAGAACCTAACCTGAAAAGTGGTAAAGCATATGTTAATGACTTTGATAGATGACAGTTTGGTACTGTAGCTGTTGTTCAATAACTTCTGAAGTAACATATTTAAACCAACAGAATGTAAGATTTTTGCAGGAAAAGATTTTTTTTTACTTTATTTCCTGTATGTCCAGTTTCTGGGAAATGGCATATATTTAATAAGAGAGCTTGTTGGTTGATTGAGTGACAAATTGATACCTCAGACCTAAAACCTTCTTGTGTTGAATTAATTGGAAGAGTGATGAGTGATAATGTCATTACTATGTGCCACCAACTGCCTCATCTGCAATTCCAGAAAGATAGGCAACTATAGTCTAACAATCAACTAAAACTTTCATTAGATACTCAATCAGGGTGTGTGTCTTTGTGTGTGTGTGTGTGTGTGTGTGTGAGAGAGAGAGAGACAGAGAGAGAGAGAGAGAACAGAAATCAGAGGAAAAAGACAGAGAAGAGGAAAAAGGAGAAAGATATAGTACATGGGATAATTTTGCAAACTATGAGACATCTTTGATGGGAATGCCCTCTTTGTACATAAATTTTAAGTACCCTATTATTGTTTTTAAGGTTCAATTAGTAAAAAAAAAAATCTGCATATGGTCCTATACTAACCGCACTAAAAACAATATGTATGGGGATTTTATTCTTAACTGTATAGTCAGAATTTCACAGTGAGAGTAATTGAAGCCTAAGTAAAATTCCTACAACTTTCCTGAAAGAATAACATTATTCAGTGATTTTTTTTTGGAATAGGTATTAATGACTTTAATGGCTTCAGTCATGGTTGGTATATGAAACAGGTAATACATAGATTTTATTTTAATAATTCACTGCCATACACATTCTAACATAATTATGTGTTCTGATTGGTAAAGTAATTACATTAAATTTGCATTATAAATGCACTGTTTGTTCCTGTGAGGTTGTATTAGTAGGCATCATTTGTTGTGGCTGACAACCTCCCACATTAGAGGTGACTTTCACATGTACACATAGTACTTTGGGGACATTTTGCATAGCGTACCAATTCTTTACTCTGAGGGATTATATATGTCTTTTATTGTCTCATTTAAAAACATCACCTGATTGATACATGGTTATGTGAGAGTGATAAAAATAATGAATTTTACTTTCTGGTCTAACACTTGGGATGCTATGAAACTTCAGCTGGGTTAATTACCCTTGTGCTTTGTCTTTGGAGCTATGTGACATTGCTCTCCAGTTTTCCATGCAGTGTTAGAAGTCATAAAATTGGCATGGATTTATAATGTTATCATTTTGTCATCATAATCATTATATAAATTAAGCCCACAGATCAATTTAATTAAACTTTTATATGACTGTAAAATTCAAAGTAAGGGTATTTCAGCAGAAGATTTTTTAAAATATTACTTTGATAGTGACTTTATGAATTGCTGGATTAAACAAGATTTTTAAATGTTTAATCCTTAAACTCCACTCATACTGTCAATATTAAAACAGATTGGCTAATGAGGCCAGGACCTAAGGGATGGATTTGAGTCTCAACAACAATATTATTATATATTCCAGCTTCATTCATTATTGGACTTAGCTGCTTTAAAAACAGGTAGTTCCTTTATTCTCCTTTTCTACATGAAAAAAAGAAATTGTCAGGAAAATATAACCAGCCAATAGGATGAATTCCTTTGTATTCTTTGGCTCAATAAAACATGTACCTTCTAACATAAATGACCAAGCCAAGTTCAGTAGATTTTAGGAAACTCCTATTTCCATTTTCATTAAATTTGGGGGATAAGAAAAATTATTTTATGAATTTCACAAAAAAAGCACAAAAAATCACTTACAAAAGCTGTGGCTAGATGGCACTTTCATCTTCACTAATTCCCAATAAAGAGGCAATATATTTTTAAAATTTCATAACCAGTCTGACTGCTCAGAATTCTGGGAGATTAGCATCCTGATATGTTTACTTTTGTCATTAACTCAAGGGGATTTTCATCCAAGTACACAAACATACAGTATAGGAAACAGAAATAGCAGTTTTTTAGTTGCTGCCTTTTTTAACTTAGCTTTTCTTGCTGAGAGGGATGTTTGGGATGGGGGATTTTTTGGTTTTTGGAATGAGAAGAGTGGTTTGAGGAGGAAGTAGACTTCTTATTCCGGTAAGAGCATCTGAAGAAACAAGAAGAAATGAAGATGTGGTTCAGCATCTCCAAAATAATGCTTGGTAGGTTTTCTGGATTAGCTGAGTAATGCCTTAGAGAAGACTGGATGGTAAATTTCTTATGCCTTCTTCAATGTTATGAATGTTATTATAGTCAGAAAGGAGTAGAGAGTGGGAAGAAAATAATGAAATTTGTCGATACAGTGAACATAATAAAAGTAGCAATATGACCGATTAACCCTGAAACATCTTTTTTTAAGTAACTGCAAGAGTGAAACTATTCAGTCTGCACATCTGATCAGAAAACATGCAATCTGTTGATTAAAATCCATTTTTGTACTAAAGAATTACATACAAGATTTTTAAATATATACATATAAATATGTCTTCGTGCAAAAGGAAAATTACAGAGTTCAAATATGTACAATTTAAAAGAGAAAAAAATATTTTAAGGACTTTGACCAAAAATCATCAAATCAGAAAACGGTCTGTCAGCAAAGGAATGTTTCAAATCTTTCTATAAATCTAAATCTATGTCAGTTTTTGACAAAAAGAAGATAAAGGGTAGATTCTAGAATTTTTAACTCAGAAAAATATAGTGAAAGCTAATTAAAGTACTAGAACTTCATTTTCATTTATGAAGCACTTTAACATGGGTCCCTCTATACTAGGTATATCATATCTTTATTTTAATTCTTAAAATGAATGTAATAAACTAAATATAGCAATATGAATCCTATTGACTAAGAGCAATGCTGTTCTGTTAGAAATCTAGTAAGAGGTCTCTGAGAGTATAGTTTGACTTGTAGCTATCATACAAGAATTTCCATAATCAGAAAAGGTCTAACTCAGATGCATAGATACACTCAATTTGTGAAGATTATTGATTTCGTGGTTCTATATCACTTTGCACATTTGTTTCAGGTCTCTGCCCCAGCTAGATGCTTCAATTAAGCTATATTTGGGTCAATTCAAAGTGTATTTTTCAATATTGGTACCATTCCTTAAACCTATCCATGAAATGGTCCTTATCCGATAACTGCTACTTTGTTAAAAAATCAAGTATCTCATGAGTTAACTTGATTTCAGCATTTCCTGTGACATATCAGTTACTATATGTTCCATATAAGTGAGACCTAGAAGGAATAATAATAAACATCTGGATATTAGAATTTTCTTAACTTTTCTAGAACAATTTTCCTTGCTTTAAATAATCTTCAAGACCCCTTTCAGTTTTAACATTTTATGATTCTGCTAGCCAGGTAGCAACTCATTAACAAATAGGAAACTGAAACTTTGAGAAGCAAAATGACTTTATTTTCCAAAATTTTTCCAAAATGTTAGATATCTGTACTATATTCCAAAAATTATATTCATATTCACTCCTTTATTAAGCTAACATAGGAGAGTTGATAACTGATGAATGATATACTAAGCATATGTATTATAGCAGTCAAGGAGAAATGTTACAATGAATAACAAAGGATTGGAGGAAGGGGAAAAGGAGGGTCCAATTCTGTGAATTTAACAATGTAAAGAAATCCCTAGGGGAAAATTTTTATTGATACCAATTCATATGGATAATTTCTTTATAACTTGTAATTCAGAGAAAATGCTGAGAAGAAAGAGAGAAAATGTCTTGTCCATTTTTCATAAATCAAACTTGAACCTAGGTATAACTGATTCCAAGATCAGCCCTTTATTTGCTATGTCTTCTTTGCCTCAATAATTCCCATAAAAGACAGGAGATAAGTACTGAACTTGTGATTTCAATGGTGTAGGGATCTTTCAGATGAGGAAACTCCCATGTCTATGTAAATCAGTATCTTTTCTGCAATATGTAATATTAAAGAACTTCTTAGAACACTAAGCTGGGAAACTACTTGTTCAGGGTCACAAATAGCTTAATATGTACTAGAGGTAGAGCCTAAACCAAGACCTCTATGATTGGGAAGCCAGTTTTCTATCTATTATGTCAGACTGCCTCACCCATAAAAATAAATCAAATATGTGCATTTGTTACTGCAAACAAATATCCACTCATTTATACTTATTCATTTAATAAATTATAGAACCAAAAAAAGTTGAGACACATTATGGTCAGTATAATTAAACCTTTCAAGCCTTAGAGAGTAATCATCTTCTGTGTAGATTGACTCTCATTCATGACATCATTCTCCCTGCTTTGTGTATACATTAATTAGTAAGAACAAATTAACACTACTTTGAGATGTTGTTTTACACCTACCAGATTGGCTAAAGTGATAGGAGAGAGTGAAAAATGTTGGAGGAAATGTGGAAAAATAAGGACACTAATTTGATTGCTGGTGGATTTGTTAATGATCCAATCATTTTGGAGAACAATCTGGAATTATTCCCAAAGAGATATTAAACTGTCCATTCCCTTTTACCTAGCAGCACCACTACTACATCTATTTCCAAAGATATTTAGGGAGAAACTAAAAGAACCTATGTGTTCAAAAATATTTATAGCAGTTTTCTTTGTGGTTCCAGTTCTAAAGAACTGGAAATTGTAGGGATGCCGATCAATTAGGGCATAACTGAACAAGCTGTGATACTTGATTGTGATGGACTACTACAATGCCACAAGAAATGATGAACCCAGTTATTCTTAAAACAATATTAACTATAAAGAACATATGAAGAAAGATGCTATCTACAGTCAGAGAAAGAACTGATAAATTAAAGTTTGAAAAGAATAATTTTACAGATATATGTACACACGCACACATATATATCCTTGTGTTTAATGTTAGCCATCTTGGGGGAAGGGACAAAAAAATTTACAAAACAATTTTGTTGTAAATTTGAAAGAAATAGCTAGTTGTATGACATAGAGTTGCAGTTTCATGTGAAGTCATGTTTTTATTATACTATGTTATAGAAATTCTTGTTTTGTCCCTTAAGTTAAAAATAAAATAAGATTATTTAGACTGTTCCAAGTCTATTTAGAACCTAAAAAGAAAAGGAATTTCTTTTAAATTTCTTCCTCAGTTATAGAAATTTATAACATTGGTTCCATTAGTAGGTAAACTGTGACAAAGAGTAGCTATTCATTCCTTACTTGAAGACCTTTAGCATGTGGGAACTCAATGTTCACCAAGGCAGCTAATATGTCCTGTAAGCCTAAGCATAATAAACTAATACAAGAGTGCTTCACCAGTTTTTTGTCATTGACCCTTTTGTCAGTCTCCTAAAGAATAGTATTTTGTTGCCTACATTCATAAATGAATATATCTATAATATATTAAGTTTCAGTTAGAAAATAATGAAAATAAAAATGCAGTTTTTCCCATTGAAGTTCATGAATCCCCTAAATATCTTACAGACCCTTGGGAGGTCCATGTACCCAGGCTGAAATGTCACTTTTCTAGTACCTATTCCATCAAATAAGCGTTCAAATACTGGAAGGCAGCTGCTATCCCCCTTATCTTTCTCTTTTCCTAGCTAGATATTCTCTTTTAGACAATTCTCTTTTGGTTTTATCTTGAGCCCATTCATTTTTCTGTCTTCTCCCTCTGGAATTTATCCAGTTTAGCAGGGTACTTTCTAAAATATGGCCTCCGGAAATTCAGGTATAGATTTTAATAATATATGAGAAGTTATATTGGTAGTTGTTAGGTGTCTTTTAAAATTAAAATAGCTATCTTTTGCTTTCTAGACAATTGCTAATAATGATCCTAATTATAATAAGCCATCCCTCAAATTTCAACCTATGATCCATGTCATTGAAAGGGAATAAGGGAGACATAAAGGAGTTAAAAGCAATGCCATCCAGGGTGATGTACAGTGTATATCCTAAAACTTTTACAGAATATGTATACAGCTGATAGGAACCCAGAAATATAGGTCAGTTGGTTTCTAGCCATATCACTAGCCAAATTAAAAATCCTAGCCTGTGGGATGTGACTGTTCCTCTGAATATGTGGTCATGGTTACGGTTGC
The DNA here is from genome assembly GCF_037893015.1 of Macrotis lagotis. Taxonomy (NCBI): domain Eukaryota; kingdom Metazoa; phylum Chordata; class Mammalia; order Peramelemorphia; family Peramelidae; genus Macrotis; species Macrotis lagotis. The sequence goes on from NC_133658.1 coordinate 526,341,299, forward strand.
AGGGTGACTCTTCTTAGAGCTATTGTGTCCCTGAACTTCTGACTGAGGGTAATGGAATATGACATTTCCTGGTGTTCATGTATCACAGGAAGGCAAGTTAGATCAGAACCAGTCCAATATGCCATGATCCTACTTAATAGTGAAATGTTGTGATATAGATGATGTAGATCGCCAACATAGTTTAAAGATATGGATTTTTTTTATCATTAGGAGTATATTGTAACAAAATTAGAAACAAAATTTGCCAGTCATAGAAAAAGACTTTATTTTGAGTTACCATTTTATACAACAATGTATTATTCATCAACACAGGGCAATCATCATAATAATTTCATTCCTCGTCCTATTTTAAATAAACTAAGTGGATACTGAGAAGTTACTTAAAACTGAAGAGTAGAAATAAAATGCTGAAGACTTTGAAATACTTAACATAGCTCCAGATATGATGAAATCATGAAATAAATAGCAATAAAGTCTGGATTAAATGATTTTGAAAGAAAATTTAGACTGGAAATTTGATAATAAAATGAAGCATAACAGCAATAATCCAGTAATAAACTAATTAGACAAACATAAACTAATTCCCCAAAAAGGACCATTTATTTGCTTTAATATTATGAATTCTTTCCCAATATTTGATGGAAAGTATTTTAGGAACTTCACACAACACTATATTCTTCAACTGTTGCCATGATAGAGTCTAGGGGAAAAAAGGGAGAGTACCCTAAAATCAATAATCTCAGGTATCACTCTAGCTAAAACAATCTAAGAAAATTTTTGAAATAATAGAAAATAATAGAAAAAAGATTACATGGAAATTTAGCTGCTATGGTAAGTAGAAAAACTGAAGATTGTGATTTCCAATTAAAAGCAATGAAAAAGAAATATACAAAATGGAATCTTGAAATCAGAAATATAAGAAATTGATATTTTTTAGTCAAAAGATTAAGGAAATATGAGGAATCTAAGCATTATGAAAAGCAAAATAAGAAATTCAACACCTATCAAAAATTATAAAAACTTGATACATAAAGTGGAGGAGCAAGAGAAGCCTGAACAAGGAAGTTGTAGAAAATTTCTATGTATCCTTATAATTGAAAGATGCTCAAAGTAAATGCAAGTTAAATCAAATGCAAAAATACAAGTATTTTGTACCATTAAGATAATGAATGACAGAAGAGATATGTCAAAGAAATAGACTAGAAATCTTTCTTTTCTGCAAAACAAGAAAGCAGTGGAGCCAAATGAGATCCATTATTATTGTCTAAAGCATTTCACATCAGTGCATAAACTACTAGCACAGTACTTTACTACCTACTCTGCTGCAAACATCATTCCATCTTTCAGAAGAAAGAAAAACCCCTATTTTATCTCTGAATATAAATAGAATAAAAATAAATTCAATTACATATTACAAAAAATCATAGCTTCTATTACTCTTTTAACAATCTATAAAACCAAGAAATTAAGATTAATGGAAAAGTAAAGAGAATTAATAAAGTGTAGAAAGTGTAGAAAGAAAATTTTAAATTTGTAAATTTTTGAATAAGCTCTTATTTTATTGATTAGTGAAGAGTCTTTGCCCTAGGTCTATGTTCATGGGTTTTTTTTTATAAAATAGATGCATGTCTGAATATTATAAGAACACTTGATGTTAGTCTAGAAAATTCACATATTTGAAACATAAGACCAAAACAGTTCCATGAAGAGTTACATAAAATGCTACATAACTGGTTCTTCCTTGCCTTAAATTAATTATCATTATTCCTTTCAATTCAACATGTGAGACATGCCAAAATATCATATTTATCATTGATGTACATGGATAAATTTAAGCTACATGGCTCCTCCAAAAAAAGACATTACATTGGTACTACATCTTATGGACTTTTTCTATAATGATATAATTATTTTAGCTAACTTTGATAAGTGAAAAATTCTCAGTGTGCACCAAGAGGAAGAATAAAGATTAATATTCAAGTTCAGATTGGCCTTCTGTAGATCAGACACCTCAAGCATAAGACTATCCATTATAATGCTTAAGCTATGTATGTCAGGCGGCTGGCATCCTGAAATCAAAACTTAACAGCAAGAATGCATCTGGAGTAATTAACATTTATGCAATATAAATTTCAGTATATTCTTGTGGCATGGAAAAACGAATGATAAGGGATCTAGAAGGTTTCTGAAAGCAAATCTTGAGGTAATAATGCCTGTATTTTTAAAATACAGGCATTATTACCTCAAGTTAATTAAAGAAAGATTAATACTAAAAATAAAGCAGGTAATTGATAGATATAAGTTATGAACAAGTTATAAATACACAAAATAATTTTTTAAGCAGATTGATCTCACTTCACAAACTCATGATAAAAACAAACAATAGATATGTGTCACTGAATTGGCCAATTTGTTGTCTATAAATGAAAGTTGCTTATCTTTAGATAGGGTCTATGAAATATCTTAGAAGCGAGAGTTAAATCAAAATATATTCCATGGACAATATCCTCATAATCTTAGGGAAAAGCCTATCCATAAAGAATTATTAAACAAATTATCATTGAGTTAAACATTTTTCTTAATAGACTTGGAAGGTTTCTTATATAACATTTCAGCGTAAGTAAATCATCACCAGAAATGACAGAAAGATTATCCTTAAGGAACTCAGATTTATTGAGTGCAAATTATACAATGAATTGATTGAAAATGGTATGATATTGTTGCAGGAGACTAGAATTAGAAACTCAAACCTCACTGCTATGTCTATGAACTAATAATGAAAAATCCCCCCCTATCATAAATATGAACTTCAAATTATTCTTGAGATTTCACAAAAAACTGTATAGAAATTAGAGCATCATTACACATACAATTATTAGCTCATTGATATAACCTTAATCATCAAAGTTTAAGAATGATAATTTTAATAGCTGTTACCATTATTTTAAATAAATATCATTCTATCAAATGAGATATTTGTAAAGCATCTAGCAGAACACCTGGAATAGAGATGGTGCTTAATAAATGCTTGTTCTTGTGTTCCTTTCCTCCCCCCCCCCATCATATAGATATCCTCCCTAAACTACAAGAAATGAAAGCTTTCAAGCTATAGATTTCTGGTAGAAGGAATTAAAACTGTGAGGGAACAAGACAAGCTAAATATCATGCCTGACAATTTATCTACTGGGGGAGTTGCCCCAAGCATATTTTCAGTGAGCCAAGAGAATACCCCTCTCCAATTACAATCCATTTTAATCTAGTTAATTTTATCCACATACACAATAGTTTGTTGAACGTTTAATAAGAAAAAATAATAGCAATATGGTAAATTGTCTTTGAACCATTTCTTTCTGAACACCATCAAAAATGAAAATAATGGTGTATAGGAATAGTAGCCCCATCAGCAAAGCTTCAAATTGCTCTAAAATTTGCTGTCAGCCCTACCTATAAAAGTTAAATTGACTTTTAATCATTTAGGTGGCATCATGAATAACCAATCTCTCTTTTTCTTATCATTATAGAGACCATTAATAAGAAATACTATTTATCATTATTTGCTTCTCTAAGAGAATATGTAACATATAAGAGATGTCAATTTGGTTTTAATTTTAAATTTTGTATCTTTGACCTCTTCCTAAGATCTCCAAGTTCAGAAGCTTCAAAGTATAATATTTTTGATTTGAAGACAGTGAACCTGATCCTAAGACATTTTATTTGCTTGTGGTTGTATTCTCATATCTTAGCACAGAGACTGACATATAGTAAAGTTTTAATAAATGTAATAGCCTGCATTATCTGTCTCCTTAAAACAAATGGTATTCATTGATATTTTTTCTGTTTATATTTTTGTATAAACATATTTTTAATATGTTCATATTTCCCTGGTTAAAAAGAAATTTTCTTGAAAGTAACATTTGTTAATGTTTGCTTTATGTCCCCAAAACTTAGGAAAGTGTCTAATGTGTAGCAGATGCTTAATAAATGATTGTTAGTTAATTTATTGTGCTTTACAGTGTTAAAATAATAACATGCTATAGGTTTGGTTTACCTAGTTTTTTGGAAGCATATGCTAAAGAATCCTAGAAACTTCTAGAAGAAGAAATGGAGATATGTGGATCACACACTATATAATTATATAAACACAACACCGGTTTGATGGTTTAATTTAAAGAAGAGTAGTTAATGGTTCAGGGTCAAATTGATAGGAGGAATCCCCATGGAATATTCCCAAGATCTCTGCTTGAACTTCTTCAGTCTAAGATTTTTATCAGTATTTTGGGTAAAATTAGATGTCATACTCATCAAGCTGGAGGAGGGATAGCAGGAGTCAGGAAAGTTTGATAGGATAAAACAGGGTTTTCTAATTAGATGCAATTCAGCAAAGTCTTGAGTTCAAAAAAGCAACATCAAACATGCTTAATAGGGTTGGCATAGTTCAGAAAAATATCTGGGGGGGTTCTAGTAAAGTGAAAGTTCAAGGAGTGTATAGTTTGGTTTAGCCTTAGAAGTTGTCATAATATAATCTTGATCTACATTGAGACATCTAGCATCTAGTACAGTGCCTATTGTGTTCTGGAAGCTACAGTTTAAGAAAGAAATTGGTAAATTGAAGAACAACTAGGAGGTAGATAGATCCTGAATCCATTTCTTATAAAGTTGAAGAAACTGGAGATGGTTAGTTTGAAGTTTCAGGAAAGACATGATAGTTTTCTTTACATATATGAATGACTGTCATGTGAAGAAAGGAGATCTTTCGACCACAGAAGACAGGACAAGGTACAATGGAATGGAAATCACAGAAACAAATTTAAACAATGTCAGAAGAATATACCATACTAGCTAGAGCTACCCAAAAGTAGAATGAGAGGGCAATTTCAGCACATTATTGTTGACCGGTATTTGGAGTTTTAAGTTTGTTTTTAGTAAGATAGTTTTAAGTAATTGTTTGTGAGGTCCACACATAAATATGGGATTAAAAGCTAGAATTCAAGTAAGTCAATAGAAATGTTTTTGGTTTTGCTATTATTTTTTGTCAAATTGAATGTTGAAATAACCACCTATTCTGTTCATCTCAAATCTGTGATGTTATAACTAATTTTATCATTTGGGTAGGCATTTTAAAATTACTTCCTCTTCTCCTAATCATTTAAAAACTATTAAATATCATTGCTTAAACTAGGAAAGGTCAGAGAATGGCCAAATTAATTTTGTCTAAGCTTCACAGAAAGTGGACTATCTAAAGCACATAGAAAGTTGCACAAGCACAGAAAAGTTTGTGAATTGTTGATGTAGAAGTTGGGCAGTTCTTTAGCTTATACTATTGTTCTTTGTGAATCAGTAAGAAGGAGAGTATCCAAAAAGGCTTACTAGAAGGTATAAGACGTGATTGTAGCCTGGAAGACTAGATAGAATTAGATAGAACCTGGATATTCAGAACTGAACATGAGGGGAAAGTATATGAAAAATTATATCATTGTAGAGCTAATGTGAAATGTTTCTTTAGAATGATTTCTTGGTTAATCAAATCCTAGCAAGACAGAAAATAGACTGAACTTTCACCTTGTTCCAGGATTATACTTGGTCTCTTGATCCAAAACTTTCTTTTACTACTCTGGATCTCAGTTACCTCATTTGTAAAAATGAAAGGATGGATTAAATAATCTCTTAAGGACCCTTCTAAGGCTTATTTGCTATAGTATCAGTTTAAGATTACTGTATAAGAATTGATCAAGAATTAAACTTTCAGCCTAAAAGAAACTTGATTATAAATCCCATTAACTGTCATTTGACAAGGCATATTCCCTTGTGCAATAATACAATATAGTTTGTGGCCAAACCTTTCCTTTTTGATAAATATGGAGAAAGAGGATACTAAATTAGGCATCTGATCAGACTTGGTCCAGTGATAATCTATAAGATTTTATACAGAACACTCTTCCTAGTGCACTATAATACATTCATTAATCAGAGGCAGGTTGGACAGTGGACAGTGGAGGAAGGAAGAACTGAATTCAAATTCAACCTCAGACACTTAATACATATAAGATCCTTACCAAGTCACTTAACCCCTGTTTAACCTTAGTTTCCTCATCTATAAAATGGTAATAATAATAATAGTATCCATCTCTAAGGGTTGTTGTGAGAGTCAAATGAGGTAATAAATATAAAGTGTTTAACACAGTGCCTTATACCTAGTAATCATTGTATAAATTTTAGCTATCTGAAATGTGTATTTTTCTTCTACAGGGTATTGCTAGCTCCTATATTAAAAAGCTAATTTCTATTGTCCTAAATTAACCAATTTTTCTCTCCAGAATATTTATTTGTAATACATACAGTTTCAAAATTGATGATTAACTATAACACACGGAATTTCTAGATCCCAATAGTTTTCTAACAATTTGTTGATAGGATTATTGCCTCTGATGCTCTAAAAAATATCTTCATGACTTCTGCCAACAATACTGTCCATCAAAAGAAACTCTTAGTGAAGATGGAAAGATGGAAAATTAGCAGAATCTTGGTGGCTCTTCCTAAATGTTAGCGATATAACAATCCTTGTAGTCAAATCAGTTGCTGAGGTTTTTTTTTTAATTCTATCTTCTTAGCACCTCTCATTTACACTCACCTTTTCTTCTTAGTCACTGCCACTACCCAGGTGCATGTCTTTACCACCTTGTGCCTGTATTATCCAGTTGGCAGTTGATTGGTCTCCCTGTCTCCAGTCTCTTCTCACTCCAATCCAATTCTATTAATCTGTCAAATTTCTCTTTTTCAGTAGATCTGGATGGGGGGGGCAAGAAAACCTGGGTTTAAAGTCCCCCCTTTTCAGTGTATCTCAGTAGCTCCCTATTACCTTCAGAAACAAACACAATATCCTCTATTTGATCTCTTATGTTCTCTTATGCATGACATTGCCTCTTCCTCCCTTTTTGCAGTCTTACCCCTTGCTATTTTCCACATATCCTTTGATTCAGTGGCACTGACCTCCTTGCTGTTCCTTCACAAGATAGTCCTCTGCACCTGGAACATAATATTCTCCTTCCTCCTTTGCTTCTTCTGACTTCCTTCAAGTCCCAAGTAAAAATCATGTCTGCAAAAAAACCTTTCCCAATTCCCCCTTAATGCTAGTAACTTCCTTCTAAGACCAGTTCCATTTATCCCATATCTATCTTATTTGTATGTGGTTGTTTACATGCTGTCTCCCCTATTATACTGTGACCTCCTTGAGGACACTCTATCAAGGACTTTGTTAGCTCTGCTGTGCAAAATAATTCTTACAACAAATTTGACACTTACCTGACAGAAGGACATGCTGTCTTTTAATGCAAATTCCACCTATATGTTCCTTGACTTTGTGCCATCTGGAATGATTGTTTTCTTCATGGCTAAGTATAATCTAAATAATAAATCCTCACTATTTTCTTACTTCAAATTTTTTTAAAATAAATTGATTTTTATTATTTTTGTTTGATTTTTTCTAACTTTATCTCCCTGTACTTTACACACTGTAGGCACTATGTTTATTTATTTCATTTGACTTTTCAAAGGAATATTGCTCTTTCTCTCCCAATTTACAGAACTAAACATGGAAAATCTTTGACTGGAGGACCATAAGTCAGAAATATTGTGGAAGGTATTTCAATTCAAGTACAGTTTGGACTAATAAACTTCTAACTCTAAAATTATATGGAAATTCCTTAGATTATTTCAGTTTAATGCAGGTTGTACAAATCTTTGAATAACCTTTAAAATGTCAAACACAAACCAGTCAGTTGCTTACCTATATGTGAATTTAATAATCTCTGGCAATATCACACAGTTGAAAGAGATATAGCAGATCCAGATGAATCAAATTCATTGACTTTGTTATATTATTTCTAAAGATTTATCACTTGTTGTTTTCTGTGAGATGTAGACAAATGGGCACATGAATGGACAGAGTGACATAAATATAAAGACTAATTCTTGCCATGTTTTTAATATACAATGTTAGCATTTGTGAATACGTCAAGGGCCCATGAATTCCTCACTATTTTTTCCTTTAAAACAGATTGCAATACTTCTATTTCTCATAGTCTTCAAGTTTCCTTAACATCAGAGATGTTAAGTGACTCAGTTGGTAAATGTTGGAAGCAGACTTTTAAACCCAGGTTTTCTTGACTCTCATCAGCACTCTACCTATTATATCCTGTTGCCTCTGAAGTCGAGCATAGTTGGTATTAAACTGCTGTTATGTTATACTATCTATGTTGTTGCCTTTTAATATGGAAGGGATGGCATATTTTAGCTCTCAGTGAAATTTTTATTTCACATGTGGTCTCAAAAAGAAGGCAGGAAAAAAGCTTTTCACAAAATACTGAATTTTTCTAAAATCATTCAAAGACAACTTCATCATATTATATTTTCTATTAGTACAGTAGAATTTTCTAGGTTTATTTTAAATTACCTATCATAAAATAGATACCTCATCTTAAATGTGAAATAGATCAGACAAATAGTGGTGCTTTCAAATACCAATAAAATGTATCAAAACAACAATCTCTAAAGTAAGTTGTCTAGGCATAATTTTAATCAGGAAATGTTCCAGTTTAAACATCCAAAATTAACCCCTTTTTTTATAAGGATCAGTAAGTTATTAACAGTTGAGGGTTCTCTGACTTCAAAAGGAAGCCTTCACTAGTAATTAGATTATGGAAGATGTAGAAGGGCAAATTTTTAATGGTAAATTAAGGTCCAACTGGTAATTGTCTATACATGAGAGTTTTAAGCTTCTATAACAATCAAGATTAAAAAGACACAAGTGTCATTTCTTGATTCTTTGTGACTCAACCAGCTTAATTTTTTTGCAAGTCTATCTGCCTAAAAGTCCTAGAACTCAAAAACTTTCCATCCTGTAAAACATTTTTAAAGTCCTTCAATTTTATATTTAGTTGAAACTTAAATATCTTCCTTGGAAATGAGTCAAAAATAAGTGAGATAGTAAAAAATCAGAAGTGATTTTTCTCTAGAAATAATCTACTTTTTTAAATTCTTTCTTGGAATATTTTATATATTTTTAAAATTTTGACAAATCTCTCTTCTAAAGGAGTCTCCCCTTTTTTGTTAATGAGTTTTCATTTTTTTTGTCTTTTCTGGTTGCCATATTCAAAGTATTGCTTATAATTTTACCTATTTCTTAGCTCCTGAATATTTCCTACAAGACAAGAAGGAAAAAGAGAAGGTGGGGAAATAAATAAGCATTTATACAATAATAATGATTATATAATAATAGCAATATTAGTAATGATAAAAAAAATGGCTTTATATAGACTTAAAATATTCCAGGAACTGTGCTAAATGCTTTACAATTTTTTATCACATTTGAGCTTCATAACCATGAAAAGTAGGTGATATTATTTCTCCCATTTTACAGAAGAGTAAACTGAGGCAGACAAATGTTAGATGACTTGCCCAGGGTCAAGACAGCAAGGAACCTTCCAAAGTCAGATTTGGCCTCAGCACTTCTTCATTCCAGACCCAGTGCTCTTTCCATGTGCTCTCAGCTTCCTTCATACCTCTTAAGGGTAATTTCTGATTGTTTGGTCATCATTTATATGTCCAAGGAAAAACAATTGGTATAAGATAATAACTAAATAATGTAGCTATTATATATGGCACTCTGAAACATTCTTTTTCTGATTTATTATACAGTCAGATACAGTTGTACTTGAGATTGGTGGTTGGTTGTTATTCTTTCTCAAAGAGGACCAAAATGACATCCCTATGCTAGAATTATTACAGTGTTATCTGACTGTGACTGATTATAAGCTTGGAATGTTTTCCCACAGGTTAGGTTCAAATAAGTCATGTGAACATTTGAAGTAAGTTCTTTAAATTTGTACATCTTGAAATTCTTTAGAGCTATTACAATTCTACTTTGTTCATAAAGGATAGTACCTTCTCTGATGAGGGCATGCCATGCTGGGTAGTCCTGTGTAGTTCTTGAGACTGTCCTTGTATTGTTGAGGTTTATACTTTACTTGAAAACAGTGTTCTTTCATTTTTGTATGAACAAAAGTATAGCATGAAAATATTCACAGAGCTCAAAAAACAAATATTAAACCACTGCATTGTATCAGTTTAGCAAAAAATTGAAATGGCATCATGGATGGATGATTTTGAAGTGACTTTGCTATTATTCCTCCTATGACTTATTTTACTTATCATTTATTTGTTTGACTCTCAAAACTTCGGGGGTACTTAAAGATCAAAAGGATTTTTAAAAGCATTCAACAATTAGCCTTGGTAACATAAGAACCAAGAAAAACAAAATTAATCATTTCATGAGGTTAAGGCAACGCCATTTGAATATGCTAAATGCTGTTGATACTGGACCCTAATGAGAGCCCCAACTATCATATAATTAAATAAAAACATGAGTAAGGGAACTGAATAGTCGCAATAGGTACAACATACTAGTTGTTCTATAAAAGAGCTATTCTTATAACAATGTAAATGCAATGTCACCCCTAGCATGCATACACACACACACTCAAATAAACATACAGAAAGACACATACACACAAACACACACACACACACACACACACACACACACACACACACACACACACACACACTCTTATTTACTCCATATATTTCCTATCCATTCTTCAAAGTCCAGGTAAGTCCTGCCTCCTTTATATATGGTCTTATGTTGACTTCAGTCCATACCAATTTCCATTATACTATGAACTCCTTGAAAGTAGACTGACTTTGGTCTTTCTTTGTATCCTCTTCACCTAGCTTAAAAGTAGAACCAAGAACATCAATTGACATAAAAATTTGCTTGGTACTGAGAAGTAAATTTAAATTCTAGACTTTTTATGACATTTGACTGAAAGACTGAATATTTATAGACTACTATATTATGTCTACCCCATATAATACATTTTATCACAAAATATCTTAATCTCTAATTACTTCATTTTAAAGTCTTTTATTCACAGAATATTGCCAGCTAGTGGCTATATGGAATTTTATGGTTTGCAAAGCACTGTAAAATTAACTCATGTCATCCTTGCAACAACCTTTTTTTGGGGGGGGGGGTTGGAGTGACAGGGCAGGAGTTAGGGACTGTCATTTGCACATGTCTAAATTGAGGCAGACAGAAGTTAAGTGACTTGCCCAGAATCGACAGATGCAACTAATAAGTTTCTAAGGCAGAATTTCAACTCATGTCTTATAGTTTCTAAATGTTGTCTTTTATTCAGAGGACTACCTAATTACCTTACGCAAGTTATAAGATACTTGAGGATTGGTACTCTGTCTTAGATTTTTTTTTCATGCCTACAAGACTTAGTATAACATTAGTCATCTAATGTGATATTCAAATAATGCTAAATAAATTCATAAAGAAAATATATTCAGTGGTACATGTGTGTCATCATTTTCCAGACATATAATTTATAACCTCTATTTTAAATATAAGTAGCATGTTTTGACAGGTTTTCATGTTTCTTTTAAAGTATTGGCAATATATATTCTAACTTTTTTTACATTGAAAAATTAGCATTTATGAAAACACGGAATAGTTATATATCATAAAAACAAGCATTTATAAAAACAGAGTAGTTGTGTATCATGTAAGAGCCCCATCAATAGAAATAACTGTAAATATTGTCATAATAGGAAGAGAAGTAAGTCTTATTAATTTATATATAGCTATAATATATTTGTGTTACTTTTCCCTATCAACTGTTATTCTGATTTCGAATCCTCTAAGGTATATTTCAATATTTGACACTCTTAATTCACTCTCGCCTCATTTTGAGTGCTACCTTCCCAGCTTACTTTTCTTTCCTTTTCCAGTCTAATCTCATTTATGTGTTCTTTTCTTCCTGTTTCTGTGCTCTTCCACTACATCTCGGACTCTCTTTGACGCTATCCCATTAATGGAGTAGATCTTGTCCAAATTTTATCAACTATCTCACAAGTATCACCATCCTCTATGTGGTCTGTAGTCCAAAATCATTTCTTAAACCTTTGTTTACAATTCCCCACCTTTCAACAAAAACTTCTAATCCCATAGCACATTTCTCCTACATATTAACAAGGTAAGATAAATTAATTCACATTAGGTGTACATTACATAGTCCTTCCAAAACTATTCCAGGAACATCTGTTTGTTAATCCAAATGGATCTCTAAATAATAGATTTTTAAGCAGTGTCAATGGGAAATTGGGGAAAGAAGGGGGAATTGGGGAAAGAATAATCTAAATGTATAATTTAAAGGGTGGCAACTACTACCCATTAAATTATAGCATTTCAATTATTCTCTGAATTACCACTGACCTGGAATGAAGAAAGTGGTTTTTGGATTCTGCTCCTCAAAATATTTCCTTATGATTAAGTTGGTCACTACATCACTTCCTTGTCTCCCACAAGCTTTCTGACTCAGTCATTACATTTTTAAAATGAAGAAGAAAGTACAAGAACAAGAAATGAACCCTACATTCTGTATCAGGTAACAGTAGATCCCCTCCCTCACCATGACCCCCATCATTATAGGTCTTCAAGAGAAAGTTAAATGAACATTATGAGGGTCAGGATGGAGGAAGGTAGAAAAGATTTTTATTTGGTCAAAAGGTAGATTAAATGACCCCTGCATTCCCTTAAAACTTGATTCTGTGATAGCCACTTGTAGTGATTGGACAGTTGGTAAGTTTTCCATCTGGAACTCTGAACAAAAATGTTCTAAGTAGTGTCCACAGGATGCAGAATATGAACACTCTCTTTACACTCATGTACATGATCTACCTTTTCTATTCCCATTCTTCTCAACATTCTTTAAGAATTCTTTAGAGTATATTGAAATCAGCATAATTGTGTGATGGCATTCTTTCTATACATGTACAGTAGGTAACTGTAATAAAGTAGAGATATAGACACTGTATTATATGACAAGTATTTTTTAATTCTGTTTTTTTCAGCCATGCATTGTTTTCTACTTCTTCATGATTATGTCATGTTAGCAGCTGGTACAAAATAATTTGAGAGCAAATTATGACAAATTGAACTTGGCAAAAAAACAAAAAGGAAACATAAAAAACCCAACCATCTTAGAAATTCTTTTGTGATATGAGCTTTTTAAGTCCTTGAAACTTTGAGAATATCTGTCTTTATTAACTTTTGCTTTTTTGCTGATGGTTTTTCTGGTTTTATTATAGCTCATAGCATTGTAAATTAATTTAACATGAAAGGATAAAAATGTTGCTTTTGAAATGTTTCTCATTAAATTATGGAAAAATATTACAATAAATAAAAGAAAGGAATGCCTCTGGTACCAGCTTCTGTTTGCTCAATTATTGCTGTACCAAAAGTGAATTATTGCACAGTTAACTTGGAGGCAATAATATTGCCATTATATTATAAAACAGATGAGTTGCTAACTTAAAAAAAGTACAGCATAGGTCCTTTGAAAGTGAAATCCCTTTCTGTATTGTGTTAGAATTATTACAGAAAGTTAGATGAAGAAGACACCATAGAGACCATTTAAATACCTACCCCTACCTTCCATTTTTCAGATTAGGAAATTGATTAAGGATTTGTCCATAATCATATGACTGGCAAAGGACAGAATCATAATTATAACTATAGTCTTAAATATTCTTGAGTCCTTATGTTTGATATGGTTTCCATGGCCACACTTCCTCAGGTACAATTTTCTAGAGATTTTTATAATGACAGGCCTAACTCTATATTAAACAGCTATGACATGAACGTTCACCATTTACCTAATCTTAGATGCCACAGAAATTTTGAGAGGCAAATACCAATTAGCTCAAGATATTCCTGAAATTCTTTTAGATGGTTACATAGGAGAATTTTTTTTATCAAACACATAACCTCACAGTAGAGAGAAGAAATCATTTCTTTGAGATGAAAATAATGGAATAGGATACAGTGGGTTTTATAACCATAGGAAGATGGCATGATGAAATTTAAAAAAATTAGAAGAGCTAGATTTGATTCCTAGCTAATATATTTAGTAGTTTGTCATGTCATTTGGCCTCATCTTTATGACTATCAGCAAATCAGTTCCCTCTGTAAGCCTCAGATTTCTCATATATAAAATGAGAATAATAATAATAATTGCATTATATCTCAGAATTGTAGAAAAATGTTGAAATGAGTGCTTTATAAACCCTATTCATTCATTCATATAAAATTAAGTTATTAAAAGAATGCAGAAGAGATTTGCTAAAGATTAACCCTTACATATCTGAAACCAGAATTTCTTTTACAAGAAAATAAGATTTTAGATTTAGAAGACATGAAAGATCAGTTAGTATGATCCCTTCAATTTACTAATGAGACTGAGGTCCAGAGAGTAAATGATTTATCCAAGCTCATACAGGGTTTGAAACTAGGATCTCTGACTCTGAGACCAGAGCAATTTCTACTACAATGTCCAACTAGTCAAAAGAATGAATAAACTCTGTCTAGCTGATGCCAAAATAAATATTTTGGTTTTTTTGTTTTGTTTTTGTGTTTGGGGGGTTTTGCAAGGCAAACAGGGTTAAGTGGCTTGCCCAAGGCAACACAGCTCAGTAATTATTAAGAGATCGGATTTGAACCCAGGTGCTCCTGCCTCCGGGCTGGTGCTTTATCCACTACACCACCTAGCCACCCCAAAATAAATATTTTAAAAAATAAAAGTAAAACCTGAATGAAGCTAACTGATTAATCTGAAAATCTCTCATTATTGACCCAACTGCATTGATGAGATGACTGAAATCATCTTTCAAAAAACAGTTATATCTAGAAATATATGATAAAAAATTAAATTTAAGTTAATTTAAAATAAATAAAACTAAACTTAATTTAAAAATTTTACACAATAGATAATTTAAACAAAACAAACAATGAGAAGGTAGGTATTCTGGTTAATTAAGAATACTTCGATTTATGAGGATTTTTTTGTTTTTGTAAAGAATTAAAATATACTGTGTGATAAGATACACTTTCACTTAAACTACAGTGCAAAGAATCTTGTTTTTGTAGAACCATACAAATGATTGTAGAATCATTTACATGAATATCAGTTATTCAAAAGTTTAGTGTATACAGGGCAGCTAGGTGGCGCAGTGGATAAAGCACCAGCCCTGGAGTCAGGAGTCAGAAGTACCTTAGGTTCAATTCCAGTCTCAAACACTTAATAATTACCTGTGTGGCCTTGGGCAAGCCACTTAACCCCATTTGCTTTGCAAAAATTAAAAAGTTTAGGGTATGGTAGGAAGATTCAAATTCAAATTCTGCTGCCTATTTCTACCTATATAAGTATTTCTTTGTTTGGGTTGGGTTTTTGTTTGTTCTATTTTTTTTAACCTTTCTAGGATTTAGCTTCCTCATCTCATCTGTAAAGTGAATTAGTTACCTAAGATGACCTCTGAGTTTTCTTTCCTTCAGTCCTACAACCAATGATCTAAAATTCTGACTGGAATTTTCTAGTTGATGACAGAAAAATCCTATTTTTTAAGAAATTCATTTCTGTGTGCCTTGGGTAAAATATTTTTTTCATTGTTGAAATGTAATTTTGTTTAAATGTGTATGCACTTGTTTTGATAAATTTCTGTATAAGTTTTATTCAGGGAGTGATATTTGATATTGTGTAAAAGACCCTTTTAAAAAAGGATACAATGCCCTGGGGCAGAGTATGTCAAGGGAGAAAATATTTGAGTCTGAGTAAAAATATGTTTGGACTGGCAAGGATTTGTTCAATCAAAGGGCTGTCTCTGAATTCTGAACTCATTTAACTAATGGAAGTTTGTAACTAAAGTAGAAGACTGCTTAGAGCACAAATATGTGAAATCTGTTGCCATAATTTAGAAAGAAGAGACCCAAGTCTGTGGAAACCTCTCAGAAGCTGAATCAAATAGATTACATTCAATAGAGAACTATATCATTTTGTTTTTAGGGAACTTCTAATTATCAATTTTGTTTTATGTGACATTTGTCATTGATTTAGTCATAGGATTAATTTCTATCATGTATTTTGCTTAAAACAGCAATTTCAGGGTTCTAGTTGTCATATTTCTTTGTAAATACCTGGGCAAGCCAAATCATTAACCCAACATTATCACTACCTATCACTCTCATTGATGAACATTACTAAGAGTAAGGAAAATATAGGAAAAGAAACTATATTTCAGAGGAAAGTAATAGATAGCCCAACATTATCACTACCTATCACTTTCATTGATGAACAGTACTAAGAGTAAGGAAAATATAGGAAAAGAAGCTATATTGCAAAGGAAAGTAATAGATTTAGAGTCTGAAAGTCGACAGCCACTCAACTGTGGCTGTACAACACTTTCTAGTCCTAAATTCACTTGTGTCAGACAAGAGGTTGGGTTAGGGTTCTTTAAGCTCCAGGCATATTCTTTTTTTAAATTTAAAAAGCCTCACTAGCATTTATTTTAAAAAAATTTAAATAGTATGGAACAACTAGGTGCCTCAGTGGAAGTCCTGAGTTCAGGAATCAGGAAGACCTGAGTTCAAATTTGGCCTCAGACACATACTAGCTGTGTGGCTCTGGGCAAGTCTTACCCAGGTAAATGCTTAATCCTGTTTGCCTCACTTTCCTCATTTGTCAAATGAACTAGAGAAGAAAATAAAAACTCACTTCAATATCTTTGCCAAGAAAAATATCAAATAGGATCACTAAAAAGTCAGATATGACTGAAATGACATAACAACAGATGAAATATTATTTGATAACTGGCTTAATCTCCACTCAACTTCTCCAAGTATGGACTATTTTCATGTAAACAGCATTAGAAAAATGTTAAGGAATATCAACAGTCAGAATTGAGTTGAAACAGAGCATTTGAAATTGTCTTTCAGGAATTAACTTTCACACTTAACATGACTATCTTAAAGATACAAACAGTGGTCAGAGAATAAAGTTTATTAAATCATTTCCACTTAATATAGTTAAAACATCCTCTGGAATCTTGACAGTCCTCATTTTCTTCCATTTTTCTCTTCTTCCAAACTAGTAGAAATGGATTTCCTCTATGTCTTCCACTGACCCTGAACTCTTCAAGTATAACCCTGGGAATATTTCTAGAAGTAGTCTAGAGATTTTTAATGCTAGATCCTATTATCTCAGAGGACTTCCATTTTAATGCCATAGTATTCTTATAAAGTATGTTAGACATTCCATTTACAGAATCGCCTATAACAGCAATTAGAAGTTTATGGTGCACATAATGCAAAGCATTCATTTTCCAAGTCGGCTTTAGAAGAAGCTAGTCATTTATCAATTCAATCTTGAATATGTCTTTGTGTTCATGATATTGCGAGACCTTGGTCATCAAGATACATTGTAAGTCTTGGTCTATTTCTTAGGTTTAAAGAAAAATTCTTAAACCACAAGTCTGATCATGTTTTTGAAACAATGGAAATGATACATTTTGTTCAAAGGGATATTCAATTTAATTCACTGAATAAGCATTTGTATCACACAGGTTGTGCTCAAAATCTTGGTATGGTTTTAAACTTTAATAGCATTTGCAGCATCACTTTATGATACTGTACTATGTTTTATTGTATTAAACTATAATGTCTTATGTTGTGTTCTGTTATATTATATCATATCAAAATTATAGAATAATTTAACAATGATGACAACAATGATGATATTAATATTTATATAATGCCTAAAAGGATCAATTTTTTGATTAGTAAATATGCCCTATACTTCTCTAATTTTGTGACTTTAGCAGTGCTCTTTCCTGTATCTGGAATGTCCTTCCTATGCAGAAAGAATTCCTTTAAGTCTTTTAAAGCTTCCTTCATTTTCTATATTGGTTTTCCTTGCTCTTTGTTGTTCAAGCTATCTGTTGCTTCACTTTATTACTCTTTTTTAAAAAAAGCATCTTGTTATATTTATCAATTAAATGTTGATTAATTTTGTTTCATTATCTTTATTTTCATTATATATTTTATAATTACCCCTGCTCCAAGACAGCTTCGTGGCAACCCCATTCTTCCATCTAATATAACTTTTATTTTTTGCACCTTTCTAACACAAGGATGGTTGATTAAGTAGAGAACTCCTTGTGAAAATTCTTTCTACCTAGGCAGAGCAATACAGTCTCTGAAGCTTAGGGTCCTTGAGAGGTGACTGGGGGCATTAGGAGATTTAATCATTTGCATGGACTGAATTCCTGTAGGGGGCTAGAATCAAGTTGTTCCATATTCTAAGGTCTTCTCTCTAAAAACTGTGGTCTAACTGCCTCTCTAATTTACAATTACTTATGGGTTGTGTCTGTCATTGTAAAGGATGAAAGGTCATGGTAAAGAATTCAGACCAGAAAAATCATTCTCACTTTACATATATATATATATGTGTGTGTATATATATATATATATATGTATATATATGCATGTGTATCTTGATATATGTATATATGTACTTTATAAATATGTATGTATTTATATGTATATATATATTTATATAAAGATATATATAAAGACATATATATATGAATAAACCTGCTTTGTTCAGACCTGCATTGAGTAAGTTTATTGAAACTATTTTTTCAACATTGTGTGCTCTCACCATGTCTCTGTGTCACATTTTGATAATTCTCACAATATTTCAGACTTTATTATTTTATCTGTTAGGTTGATCTGTAATAAATGATCTTTGATATTACTATTGTAATTGGTTTTGAGTGCTATGAACCACATCCATAGAAGATAAGAAACTTAGTCAATCAATGTTATGTGTTCTGACTACTCCACTGACCATGACCATCCTTCCTTGTCTCCTCACCTCCTTGTTCCCTGAGGCACAACAATATTGAAATTAGGCCTTTATGTATTCAAGTGAAAGAATGAGTCAAATATGTCCCAAACTTCATTGTTATCTTATTTTTAAAAATTGCTACAATTACAACTTGATCATTCAGCAGCCATTAATAATGAAGAGACAAGACCCTTCATCAGCAAATGATTGTAACTCCCTGTTGAAGGCTCACATAATGATGAACAATTTTGGCAATGAAATATTTTAATTAAAATATGTACATTATTTTTGGACATTATACTAATTAACATTTAATAGGCCACACTATAGTGTAAACATAATTTTTATGTGCACTGGGAAAGCAAAATAATTCATGTGACTCAATGGAACCAAACATACCATATCCCCAAGGTATGCCTGTATTTGGTTGACTTTGGTTACTTAATGTTTTGAATTTGTTTTGTGTTTGTGCTACAATTCTCATCATTTTCTTCAGTATTGCAGTATGTATAAATTGACTAAGAGAATTACATAGGAATTTTGTTTGTATTTACCTGAATAGCTGCTTCTATACAGATGGAAATGTCTAAAAGTTAGCTATGTAGACTAATTTAATAATATGTCTCTTTTGGCCTCTAAGCCAAACACCCAGCTTAAGATAAGAACTGTGTCACTGATAAATATAAGTATTAGCCTGGGGAAAGAAGAAGAAAAGAACAAAAGAAGTGGAAGCAGAAATAAGAAAGCATAGGGTTTGTTAAAGCAGGAAAAACTTTAGTAAAGAAGGGAAAAGAGATTGGAAATTTTGTTAAGAGTTGTTTAGTGGCATTAGTATCATAGAATTCCTACTTCTGATTTTGAAAGATTAAAACCTGTTACCTAGCAGTTCATTGACTGTTCTCTTATCAGGTATAAAGGTAAAGATCTCCCCATAACAGAAAGAAAATACATAAAACTGAAAATAAATTTTTTTTAATTTTTTTAATTCAAAACATTTAATAGCACTTAAAGGCCCTAAGAAAATTTGGCTGCTGGGCAGCTAGGTGGCTCAGTAGACAGAGCACTGGCCCTGGAGTCAAGAGTACCTGAGTTCAAATTCTGGCCTCCAACACTTAATAATTACCTAGCTGGGTGGCCTTGGGCAAGCTACTTAACCCCAATGCCTTGCAGAGAGAGAGAGAGAGAGAGAGAGAGAGAGAGAGAGAGAGAGAGAGAGAAAGAATTTGCCATAGAAAGGCTGCCACATCCTAAACCCTGATAATATTGTATAAATAATCTTTTATATAACCAATTTCTCTTTACAAATTAAGGATATGATCAGGATATGATAGGTTCTATCTCAATCCCTTTTATTCAGTCAATATCCAAGAGGAAGCCTGAAAACTGTACAACTATATATGTGTGTGTGTATACATATATGAAAACATGTTTTTTTGTGTATGTGTGTGTCCCACCAGGAAGCCCAATAATATCATCATCCAAAGTCATCAAGTCAGTAAAATATTTCTTCTGATAACTGTCTTCTTGGAGCAGATATAAAAGAAGACTGTGCTGTGCCATAATGTAGCAATAGATGTTGCAAAAGAAACCCTAAATGCGGAAAATAAAATGATCATGAAAGAGTGGTACAATCTATGAATTCAGCTCAATATTTTGCACAAGATTAATTCACATGATCCTAAAAATTCTGCCCCTGAGTGATTTTTATCTCCAATTATTTTTTCAAAGATAAATGTACCACAGCTATTTGATTGTTCAGCAGACAGAAGTGTGCTTTGTTAAAACTGTAGAGAAAATGCTATTTTCTTATCCAACATAGTAAAGTACTTTTAAACATAGCAAAGGATTCAAGGCTTTAATATATGTATGTATGTGTGTATATACTATATATATATATATATATATATATATATGTATGTATATGTTCTACTATGCTTTAGAAAGGAAAATATTCCACAGAATTTTGTTATTAAATAATTTGAATTTGCCTTTATAGAAAAAAGTCTTCATATCCTATTCAGGGGAAATAGTGTTGTTTGGAAATTTTTACCCTGATTTTTTGAAGACTTAACTTTGACTTATATTTTACTAATATGATAGAGGTTAAGTTATACTATGACTTGTGCTAAGTAGATCTGGCAGTTTTGAAATTGGATTTTTTTTTGTTCATTTTACATTAAATCCCCCTAACACCTTACTGATTAATTTATACATATTGTCATTTTAAAGAGGGTGCTTAGCCTGGGAGGTGAGAATTAAAGCAAAAACAAATCAACATCTTCAGTATCTAAAGCCAATCAACATGTCATATGTACAGCATGAAAGTTAGAGGGTCATAGCCTTCTCCAAAATCACAACCTAATCTTCAATGGAAATGCAAACTTTTTTAAATAATGGAGAGTCTGACATTTTCTACATCAAGAGTATATTCTCTGAACCTCATGTATGGGTTATTGCACAGCACAACATGTGAATGTCAAAAATTCTACAGATTTGTTGGCTGACATATTTTTGGGAATTACTTGAATAGCACAATCCTATCCTCAACTATCAGACCTGGAGTCAGTACAGTGTTGTGAATGCTTTCCCTGTGTTCTTAAAGACTCTCTCAGGATAAACTTTGAGGAATATGGTGTACCAGCAGCTGTTATGAATTCTGTTTCTATAAATTCTCCTCTGGTGCCTTAGAAAAACATACTACAAAAGAACTTCAAATTGCATAAAAGCAAATGAAGCCAGTTAGATCCTTTTCCCATAATCTAGAATATGGAAGGACAGTGATGTTGCTCAGAGAACAAAACCAACAGGTCACATTTATAAAGCGTTCTACTGTTTACAAATGAAATAAAACAAGGTAATAGAAAGAAGACTGTCCATTCTCAAATATAGGACATGTGGATTCTGATCTCAAATGTGATAATATTTGTAAAACTCTTAGCCCAATGTCTGTCACATAGTAATTGCTATATAGAAGCTCGCTAATTAGCATTAGTAGAAGTAATAACCACCATCATCATCATTGTAGTCTCTGTCCTAGTCATTACTTATTACCTGGTGGGACTTTGAACTAGTCCTATTTCTTGAATATCATAGGAATTTCATAAATGTTTGTTGAATTGGGAGTTTCCTTACTTAAAGTCTAGGTCAAAATGGGCTTTATCCTGTTTTCCAAACTTTCATTCTACCTTCCTTTTGTTATGATATTCCCTCTGTCAAGTCACCATACTGACTGTCTCTTCTATTTTTTTTAAATGTACAGTTTATTTGAAATGGTACTCAGTGCTTGTCTCTATAACTTCTGACCTTAAATCTTGGACCTCTCTAATCCCCTTCAAGGATTGTCTATCCAGGAACTCATAACCTGAATTAACTTTTACAGAAATCAAAGGGAACTAAGCAAATTAGTTTAACCTTGAACTGGGCATGGTATTTAGGGGAACTAAGGAGAAAGGCAGAGGACTGATTAGTGCTTTAATTCTGGACAAAGTATGTATCATTAACCTATCTGTAGCTATGGTTTATCTGTTGTATGTAGAATCTTTATCCTGAGAGCCCCTTTTATTGTAGGTGAAGGGCAAACTAGAGATTTGGAATGAAGAGTAAAGAAGAGTTTCTCCAGAAGTGAAAAGAAAAAAATGTTAAAACCAGGGACATTCTCTTTAATGGAAAAATTGTGAACCTTCCCTTCTTGTCTCCCTTTTCTATCTCCATCCTTACAGTGGCAAGAATAGAAAAATGCTTAAGCAAGTTGAAATCAAATCTTTTACCAGAGAGTCTTTCATTTAAGAGTTTCTCTGAAGACTACCTTTTACCACATATGTTACAGTAACCTTCCCAGTAATTCTACATGCTCTGAAATCTAGATTTCTTTTTTTTTGCAAGGCAATGGGGTTAAGTGGCTTGCCCAAGGCCACAACTAGGTAATTATTAAGTGTCTGAGGTCGGATTTGAACTCAGGTACTCCTTACTCCAGGGCCGGTGCTCTATCCAGTGCACCACCTAGCCACCCCAGAAATCTAGATTTCTTTACAGGCTTAAGAATGTGATGACAAATTACATTTGCATAGTACTTAACAATTTTCAAAGTGATTTCACAAATCAATTATATTTTTCTACTGCTTTTTTCACTCTTCATAAGTTCCTGCCTGTCTTTTCTTGTTTCCTAGAATATTCATCTTTCCTTATGGCATAATAATAATCCAAAACATTCATAAACCACATATTTTTTCAGTTGATTCAACAATTAATGGAATTCATACAACTCTTCACCATTTATTACTATAAACAGTACTACTATGAGGATTTCAAAATATATAGAACCTTTGTTTTCTGTCCTTGACCTTTGAGATACTTGTGAGTAATAGTATCACTGAATCAAAGGATATGAAGTTTAATAATTTTTCTTACTTCATTCTAAATTCTTAGCCAGAATTTTAATCAATTCACAGCTTTACTGAGAATGTATTGGTGAACCTGAATTCCCACAGGTCCTACAATATTGACTCTTTCTACTGAACCATAATGCCTTAGCTCCTTTGTGATCCCTTTCTAGGTAGAAAATAGACAGCTAAAGCAATTCATGTAAAATTAATTAAATTATGCATCAATATAATTGTTTATATTCAGCTCTTCTTGAGGCTTAGTAACTTACAACATTTTTATTAATATTATACATGTCTTAGATTGATTCAGATGAACTATAACTCTTCTTCAGAAAATCATAATTTTCAATACTTTTTCACCCCCAAGAACTATTTTGACCTAGTATATTATTAAAATCATAAATATAAATGTCATTTTCATTTTGATTAATCTTTGTTATTATTAGTGCTCTATGTAATAATTACATTATATAAATTTCATATGTACTGTATGTGTATGTATATTCTGTCTGTATGTCTATATATCCACACAGAGGAGTCTCAATTCTTAATGCAATATATTTTTGTGTGTATATATGTATATATATGTCTATACATACACGCATGTGTGTATAGACATTTAGATTTAGATACAGATATAGGTATTTAGATGATGGGAGAAAAAGAGTTATATTATTATATCATTATAGTAAGCCACTTGTGTGAAAATTTATCCACCAAGTCATATCAGTAATTTTTGTATAATTTAGAGTCTTAGAGAGTTTCCTGAAGCACTAAGAAATTAAGACTTGTCAAATCATGTGTCAAAGACAGACCTTGAACCTAGGCTTCCTTAACTGTGGTCTTTGTAATTCCAACCACTATTAACCAGCCTGAATCTCATGTGTTTTCCTTCTTTCATTCATTTTTCTTCCTTCCTTCCTTCCTTCCTTCCTTTTTTCCCTTTCTTTCTTTTTTCTATTTCATTTCCTTCACTTTTTTCTTTTTTTCTTTATTCTTTCCTTTTTCCTTCCTTATGTTCTACTCATTTTTGTTCATGTGTCTAATGTCTAAGACAGGAGTATAGTTTAAACTCTTAATAGAAAACATTGATTATTCTTTACTAAATTGAGGCAATCCATTTTAGAAGTCTGGGAATCTCAAATATTCTTTTATTTGGCTGTTAAATAAAGTATTAATGAAATCAAATGGAAGCTATCTTTTAATTATAGGTTTTAACTCCATTATGTAAGTAACTAATTCAGGAATAGAATTAGGAACCATTTTTGTTTTGTTTTGACTCTGCCATTGCTTATTTGGAATACTATGGAGGTGCTACTTTAAATGTCTGCATTTGGTATAAGATCACATGAAATAAAGGTACTAACAAAAGCCTGATAAGTAATTTTGAAGACCAGTGCTTTCTTTCAGTTTAACCATTTTTAAATGAACTTAAAAAAAAAAATGTTAAACATCCCCAAGAGACTTCCCTTTATTTTCCTATTCCTTTTAACATCTTCATTCACAGAGAATGCATACTGCCATGGACAGATTAATGTGACCCTTCAAGAGTCCACACAGAATAACACTGTTCTGGACTAATACTTTGTGGTGTGATGTTGTAATTACTCACCAAGTGAACATTAATCAGGACTCGATTACAATAGAATTACCTGTTACATTCACATTAATAGCAAATGAACTCCTCCTGATTGATGTTGTTGTAATGAATACAAAAGGAATTAATAATGATCTGGCACTCATTGTGAGGCATAGTCATTAAGGGCATACTATCAAAAGTCTAATAATGCTTTACAATAAACGAGCATTAATTAAATAAAATCACAATGGAATTCCTATTGAATTACTTATATCCACATTACAAAGAAATTAGTCACTTGGGATTAATGTTATTGCAGTGGATTCTCAAGAAATTAATAATGATTATCCACTTTAAAATATTTTAGAGAAAAATTCTTGTTATTATTTACTAAATGGTAATAGCAGCAAAGAAAATATTAAGAAACACTTTGCATGACTTATTACTATAAGAACAAAGAATAAGAACAAGTTCTATACTATGTAATATGTATTAATTCAAAGCATTTTTCTGTGAACATAACCTTTATAGTTAACATTTATGCCTTTCTTGAAATAGAAAACTAGATGAGCCATCTAATTGTCAAAGTAATATTGACTTTATTTTTATATAAAAAAGAGAAAAAAATTCTTACTTGAAAAATACTGAATACTGAGCAAAATAAGAAGCATCTTAGCTGAAATTTGTAAACAGGGTCAGATTCTTCCTAGACAATTTCTAAAATGTAATTCAGCATGCCTACATCAAGGTGGGAAAAAAGTCAGACTCTCTCAATAAAGGAGCTTTCAATCTAAAAAAAAATATTCATTTTGAAAATTACCATAGCAACAAGTCCATGTCAGAAAGTAAGTACGGTTACATGACTTTGTGTTCAGTTTCTATTTCTTATATTATTTGGAAGCATGGCACATTAAATGAATCTTGTATCTCTGCATTATTTTATGTGCATGTATACACATTCATAATATAAATATATATTTGCATATGTGTGTGTTTGTATTACATATTCCCAGGACATATATGGAACATAATGAGTGATTAATAAATATTTACTAATTGATTCCAGATTCCAGTCCCCTCAATGTTGCTAATGTCTTCCTTTTGAGATCACTTTCCATTCTGCATGTGTGTGTGGTTCTGTGCATAGTTTTATGTGTGTGTGTGTGTGTGTGTGTGTATGTGCACACACGCACTAGACAGAGAGAGACACAGACACAAAGACAGAGAGACGGAGAGAGACAGACAGAGACAGAGAGACAGACAGAAAGAGAGGGGGGTGGGGACTTCTGCAACTCTTAGTTTAGTACTTAGTCATAGTAAATTCATAATAAATTTGCTTACTGACTGACTGATTAAATTGTTCTATATAGGTAGAAAAGTATGTGTATGTGGTTTTTATTGTTGTTTGGTTCAGATTATTTCATCCATTGTTAGGAACTCAAGCCTTGAAATTTCCTACAAATGTAATTAAGGAACTCTTCCGTAACTCAGAGAATTTCCAAGGGCACTGAGAGATTCAACACCTTTTCTTTAGTCACACAACCAATATATTTTAGAGATCAAACCTGAATCTAAGTAGGTCTCCATAATTCTAAGATTGACCCCCTCTACTTTACCATACTGCCTTTCACATGTATATGTTCAAACATGTCTGATGAAATTCTTGTTGGGGGTCCACATTAGTACAGAGCATGACCAGAGTGATTAAATCACAGATCTTTCAAAGGATATATACATGCTCTACATATCCATATTCACCCTAACCAATATTTGGCGATCAGAAAATGTCATCCATGATGGGCCAATTAGCAATGTAAACATGTGTGGACAGTGAAGCTTTAAAGATGAGAATTTGCTTAAGTGATTAGGGCTGTAAAGAATGATTTTTGTTGAACCTGGCAAACAGATAAATTGCATTTATGTTTACTTTTTTTGTCTCTGGAACTAACTGCTGGTATGCTATGATTTTTTAAATCAGCTTTTCTATTTTATTGAGAGTCTCTCCTGAAGGCAATCAGTATAATTGACAGCCATTGTAAAATTTTATTAATTGTATCAATGAAATTTATATATTCGCTTGAAAAGACTTAGCCAAACAGCCAGTAGAAGCAATTGCATAATATTCCCTTTCTTTTTAGTCCAGATATAACAAATAACCAGGATAAATTTAATGTACTTCAGTCCTTCATAGAGCTGTAATTTTTGTCTGAATGAGTAACTCACTTTCCATTCTGTCATCTGAGTTACTGTGGCTAAAAAAAATTGATCCTCCTGCCATTAATCCTATTCACTTGCCTAGGTCAGTGCATGGACAGCAGATATAGAATTGGACTCATACGTGAAGCTTTTCCAGCTAGGTGGGGTCTACCAGAGTTTACATTTTGTCAATATAGCTTTTGTGAACCTTCATGTCTTGATGTGGCATTCACTTTGATGAAGGTTTTTACATATAACATTAAGAGAAATTAGTAATTGATAGGATTTACTAGTGACAGATTATATAGTAATGTATATAGAATTTTATTAAGTTGATTATTCCATATTTTAAAAAAAATATAAAGGACCAATGTAATCCAATAAATATTTATTAAACAACCATAAACATTTATTAGCACAGATGCTATAGTAAGCACTGGGGGTATAATTAATAAAGAGTAGACAGTTCCTGCTCTCAAGGAGCTTGCAATTCAAAGAAGACATTAAGCAAAAGAGGCATGAAAGGGGGAAAATGAGGGGGATCAGACACCAGGGGTTATTTGATACAGGGAAATCTTGTTCTTTGGCGATGAAAACAGGTAGGGCAGCAGATGTGGAGTGATCCAAAGGCTTGGTTTTCTCCTCTTTAAAGTCAGTTATTGAAGGAGTTTGGGTACACAATCCTCCAAACAGAGAGGAGGGGAGGTTGAGGCAGTCGTTGTCAACCAAGTTAGCCTCGTGGTGGTGAGTTTAGAAGTGATAAGCTTATCCTGGAAGGGGTATTTTTGTCCCCTGAAACCAGACAGGGTAGCAGGTGCAAAGCAGAATGATCCTGAAGTTCAGTTTTTGCTTTCTACAAAGGAAGGCATTGGAAGAAGTCTGACAATCTATCCTCCAATCCTCCTATCCGATAGGAGAGGAGACTGAGGGAGATTGTGCCAACGGGTGATGTGGGGGGGGCAGCTAGGTGATGCAGTGGGTAGAGCACTGGCCCTGGAGACAAGAGGACCTGAGTTCAAATTCGACCTCAGATACTTCATAATTGCCTAGCTGTGTGGGCAAATCACTCAAACCCCACTGCCTTAAATAAATAAGAAGTTTTTAAAAGGTGATGTGAAATAAAGGAAGTAAATTATCTATTGCTAAATAATATTAAAGGGTGATTTAGAATTTATAAATATATAATATAGATAATATAGATATATGTATCCCTATCCAATTTTGATGTATTACTCTCTATATGGAGTAGTCAAATAAATTATTAGTCTATGAAATGATAGAGATTGATAGTTACTCCATATATTGCAGTGGATTCTTTCAACATTATATATGTAAGACATTTTCCTATAATTATATAAATGAACATGGGTTAACAGCCAGTATTTTAACTGAAATGTAAAGGTTTTCGACTTGAAAATTTGAAATGCCTTGCAATGAGTCCTGGTTTTACTTTCACACAAGGCAGGGCATTTTATTATTATTTTAGTGTTCTACATGATATGTTACAGTATCAAAGGAAAGCTCTAAAATGCATGCTCAAAATCCTGAAGTGCCTTCCTTCCTTCCAAAAAATATGGCACTAGATTCAGTACAGCCTTTGGAGTTAATAATATTCAAGAACAAACCCAGCAGTTGTACTTGCCTGATTTAGCTCCTGCTGTGATGATTTTTTTTTATTAACTTTGCAATTATATTGTACAGCTAAACTCAGTGTAATTCAAACTGTGGTTTTTTCCCCCATTTATCTCAACAGCTCATAGATGACTTCAAATGTTCAACAGCAATGAATGGAACTTGTTTAGTAGTCCTGTCTGCAATACTAAATTTTATATTAAAATCTCCTAACTAAATTTTACCTTATAGTACTTAGGGAATATCATTTTTAACCAATCCAGGTGGGATGTGGACAAAATAGGTACAAAATATTTGATCAGGGATTTAACATAGCTGTGCCATGAGCCAAATACCTCTGTTATCCTCCACAATTTATTGATCATTAATGAACACAGAAATACATTTTAAGACATCAAAGTTTTATAATTTCATCACAGTGCCTCCTTCCATAGAAAAAGAGTCATACCAAACAACCAAAAGACAGAAAAAAATGTCAAAACAAAATATCTACCTTTAAAATTCTTACAACTCAAATTATTACCATTCCCTGATTTTCATTAACATTTATCTTATTCTAATTATTAAATATATATATATACATATTATATAGCTAGATGATAGATAAATATATTTTACATGTTTATGTATATATGTGTATATATATGTATATAAATATACATTTATATATACACACACACCAGGTAATAATCAACAGATCCATTGAGTAAGAACTCGAGCATCTTTGTAAATAAATATGAAGTGAAAGATTATCTTTTAAAAATGGTTTCAGATCCAGTAAATATAAAGAGAGAAATTGCAAAGCTTGCTCAAATCCAGTGAAGGGCAAATACATTGACCTACTAGGGAAGTTGAACATTTTCATCCATGACTTGAATGAAAGAATACACAATGCAGTCCTTAAAATTTACAAATTTGACTGATACCCAACTTGTTCCTCAGCAGATACACAAAATGTTACAGTCATAATAATTGACAATATAGTCCTCTGCTCTGCATATTGTTAGAGAATAATTGATGTGAAAAAGACAATTCTAATGACCTTCAAGCTCAATGTACTGCAACAGCATTTTTTCAAAGTGTGGACCATGATGCACTAACTAATAATTTAGTCTCACTAGCTATGACAGAAAATATTAAATTTTATGCTATTGCAATAAAAGAAAAATGTACTGATAATGTTGATTGATATAAATTGTATTTGCCTTGCATACATATATGGTAAGTGTAGTCTTTGTAAGATGATCGAAATTTACTTGTTGCTAGTATATACTAGCCTTCAAATACATCAGACTTTAAGCTCACAAAGAAGTCAACAAAATGGCTTTTTTTAAGGAAAAATTTCATACCCAGTAGTCTCCCAAATTTCTCATGGAGTGTCCAATTTTAAAGTTAAGAATACCACAATTCAGGGTGGCTAGGTGGTGAAGGGGCAGCTAGGTGGCGTAGTGGATAGAGCACTGGCCCTGGAGTCAGGAGTACCTGAGTTCAAATACGGCATCAGACAATAATTACCCAGCTGTATGACCTTGGGCAAGCCCATTTGCCTTAAAAAAAAAAACCTTAAAAAAAAAAAGAATACCACAGTTCCATGTGGGAAAGTATACCATACCTTGAGCAACAATATCAACAATGACAAATGTTGAAAACCTTTGACTTATAAATTAAACATGAGTCATCAGTGTAATATGGCAATCAAAAAAGATAATGAAATCTTGGAAAATACTAGGAGATGTAGAATATATATGTATACACACACACACACACACACACACACACACATATATATATATATATATATATATATAGAGAGAGAGAGAGAGAGAGAGAGAGAGAGAGAGAGAAAAGATTTAGTACTAAGAGTCATGTTGAGATTGGCGATTGGCAGAGGAAATTTAAAACTTGTCCCTATAGAGATGGAACTCTAGCCATTAAAACTGTCCAAAAGTTGAGTGGGCTGACACTAGGAGAACAATGAGTTCCCCACCATCAGAGGTTGTAGAACAAAAGCTGGGTAATCACTTTTCAAGATGATAAAGGGCAGAAAGACAGCTAAAAAGAACTGCCAATTGCTCTATAACCTCTTTCAACCAGCCTAGCAATCTAAAATTCTCTCCACCACCACCACCACCACCTCCCACACCATAGATTCTATTCAATTCCAATTCAAGTGAACAAACTTTTATTAACTCATATACTGTGATGAGCAAGACTTTTTGAATTTCTAAGGATACCACATCCATTTCAATCCAATAAACATTTGTTAAACTTCTATGAAGCACTCAACACTATGCTAAGTGCCCTGGGGCTACAATTAATTAATCAAGCAAAGACAGTCACCCTCTAGGAGTGATGTAAAAGGAAGACAGCTCTCAAAAGGAGGTACTTTGGAGATGGAGAAGGGAAACAGGACCTCAGAAGGCCCAGGGGCATCTAGTTCTGTGGAGTTGAAACCAAGCAAACTCTCAAATGCAAAGTAGAATGAAAACAAGTAAAGGTTCAAGGAGTTTAGTTAAAAAACATTTTTACTTGTCAAAGCTATTGTTGATCAGCTGAATCCAATTCTTCATGACCCCACAGACCATAGCACATCAATGCTACAATAAACACACACACACACACACACACACACACACACACACACACACATATATATATATATATATATATATCAATGGGAGAGTAAGAGTTACAATATGCATTCAAATAAGTAAGTAAAAGAAAAAAAGTCATTTTATGAGACAGGAAGCACTAACAGTGAGAAGGATTAGTCTTGAACAAGTTGGCCCCTAAGACTTCTTAAAATGTTTCATGTCAAGTTATCTCTATAGACAACCAAATTAACTGAAATAATAAATCTTATACAATCTGTAAGACATCATTTTGGGAAAATGGTATGGAGAGCTTGCCAGTGAAGATCAAGGATTGGGTAGATTAAAGATCTATGACCCCTCATTCTATGATAAATGTCTTAACTGAAGTCTGTGTCCACCTTAGGCTCTTAGAGGAATATTAGAAATCATTTTATCCAACCCTTTTGAAATTGAGGAAAAAGGTCTGGTTTAAAAGAAGTACATGAACTGACATATCTTATAGTGGACAAAGACAATTCTGACACCAAATCTCTTGATATCAAGTCCAGTGATCTTTCCATACCACTGCCTGGTAGTTCTGGATAAAAGAGTAATATATTAGAAAAACAGAAGAAATTCCATTTCAAAATAACCAAGTTAAATCATTGATAATTCATTTCACTATAGATTGGTGTCTAAATGAATCTCAATGGAGCTTAAGCTCTAAAAAGATTTGAAAGGCAAGGAAATCCTGTCTTCCAGTGAAGAACCAAGGAGGTCATGGATTTTAATAGGGTCCTGCTTCTCTGAGTAGAGCAGAGGAGAGTTGGCAGCATATTGACATAATAGGAAATGAACCAAAACAGAAACAGAGAATATCAGAAGTTTCACTAGAGAAGTCTGAGAATGAGAGAAGAAAAGTTTCATTCCATTAATTGAGAATGACTCCAGAAATATATAGATAATATAGAAAATAATTAATAATCATTAGCATCTTGTTCTAGGTACTTGATACATTCCTAGAACAAGGATTATTCTTTTCAAAACAATCTTAAATTAATTGGTTAAGAAGACCTTGCATTGATATCAAATTTTTCTAGCTATTTGGTTTTTGAAGCATTTATATTAATGGTGCATCGTTTACTGAAATTAGAGTTAAGAAGATAGGAGATCCTTCCATAGGTCTTTACTATCTGTGGTGAGCCTTAGTAAGTTACTGAATCTTTATAAGCCTTATTTTTCTAGCCTATGAAATGAGCATGGGTTATTGCAAGTATTAAAGGAGATAACTTTTATAAGATGCGAATAGATTCAGTGAATTCAATAACCACATCCTACAGACTTGGCCCATATTAGGAGCTACATAAATGTTTGTTGCCCCTAATGGGGCAGCTAGATGGCTCAGTGGATAAAGTACTATGTCTAGAGTCAGGAAGACCTTAATTTAATTCTGACCTCAGACACTTACTAGCTATGTGACCTTGGACAAATCACTTAACCTCTGTTTGCTTCGATTCATTGGAGAGGAAAATAGCAAACCACCCCAGTATTTTTTGCCAAGAATACCCCAATGGCAGCATTGATGTGCTATGGTCTGTGGGGTCATGAAGAATTGGATTCAGCTGATCAACAATAGCTTTGACAAGTAAGAATGTTTTTTAACTAAAGCAATAAATCAGAGGTATGCTCCTAATAGAAAGGAGATAGACTCATAGTACAAAATGAGATACAATTTTTAGACATGACCAAAGTTGAAATTTGTTTAGCTTATTGATGTTTATTTGTTACCAATGTCTTCTTTTGCTTTGTTTTCCAGTGGAGGTAGAGGTGAGAGAAAGAAAGAAATATAATTTTGTTCATTTAAAAGAATACAATTAAATATATCCTTTAAAATCAATCAAAATTGATAACTGGATATGAATAAAGTCTGGACATAAATCAATCAATTATAGACTTTAGACTAAGTATAAAAAAGTATTTGATCAATGTAAATATCCTCCAAAATCTTTGGATAAATCTGAGGAAATATGCTACTTAAGAAAGTTAAAAAAGTATTGAAAAGTAGACCCTATGAATCATCTATAAATTGATGAGTCAATTTGGAAAAAAAGGCATCCCAACATCTAGAACCTTAGTAACTTAGAAGATTTTAGCCAAGACCCTGAGGATGCTTTGGGGTTGAAGAGGAAGGTGGAAAATGAGAACACCTAAGCCTCCTCTTCTCCCTCTAGAACCTTTAAACTTTGGAGGAACTAGAAATTTGAACGTTTTGTTGTTGTCTTAGTAGTAGTATAACTAGTATAGTAACTGGGGCAGTATCTGTATCAGGAGCCAAGAATAGTCTGGACAAAATGAAGAAAAATAGATTCAAAATTATACTAAGGACACAACTGATAAGCTACACTATATCTAATGGGAATATATTGAAGACATCTTCAACTTTAGACTTCTGGTAGCTGTAGGTTATTACTACTTGGGTATTATAAGCTTGGGCCTATATTCTCTTCTATATGTAATGGTATGTACTGATAGAAGAGGATATCACAGACTTTGGGAGTGGGAATTTTTTTGTAATATAATTTTTATATAGTAACTATTCTTACAATGTCACCTTAGTAAATACTCCATTCTAAAACTTTATGTCTGGCTGACTAATTGATATCAATGGGGAAAGCACACCAGTGGATTTCATGAGTTACAACAATACAAAACCACTCACAATACCTCAATGTGAAGCCTAGAATCCTTGATGTTGTTCATCCTTCATTTTCAAAGAAGACCCAGAGACATCTTGGCGTGATGTCCTGACTTGCTCATGAATCAGATTCAAGTGAGACAGAGTTGTGAAAAGTAAACAGGATCACACTCTCTTCAGAGTCATCAAAATTCAATGGAAAGACAAAAGACAGGACAATTGGTGGTGGCCCAGGATGCAGTGAATGACCTTGACCTCTGGCCACATTCTGAGTTCAATTCCTGACCAGAGTTTTTAGAATCCTTAGGGGAAACTGTAACCGCTGATGTCTAGGAACACAACTTGACAGTGCAAGTGGGGCAAGGAGAGCAAGTCAATAGCATGTGATGTATAGATACCTTAAACCATTTAATAAATGATAATAATTGTTAAAAATTATTGCTGTTATTGTTATGGTTTGAGCCTCATAACAAGCTGTGAGGTAAGGCATTAAAAACAGAACTACTCAAAGACACCCATTAAGACACCCATTAGCAAAACTAATACTATAACCCAACACATCCAACCTCTAGAATAATCTTCCCAACATTCACACACACTACCTTTGTATCTGAAAATCCTGAACTCACTAGTTTTTTTTTAATTAAGAATTCCACATATTTTAGGAATACTTTTCAAATACTTATGGGTTTTTTGTTTTGTTTTGTAATCTAGATCTATGATTTCTTTACAATCAGGAACTTACTGATATATTTTCCCACAGATATTAATAACTATTTTAAAATTTATAATTTTATATAGTTGCTAGTACAATAAGAGGTTAAATAAGTTTCACACACACACACACACAACTGTGGAAGAAACAGGTCTCCATGATTCCAAAGTTAGTTCAGATGGTGCATCTGAATCTCAGAAATTTTGATCAAGGTTTCACCTTTGATAACTGACTGGATCTAATTGAAAGTACTTGGTTAGCTTCAAATTCAGGGTTCCTTTTATCTTTGTGAATCTATTTACAACAAAATTTCTATTTTTAGAAGATTTCTTTGGTTATTAGAAATCATTTACAGGATAACAAGATGATTATATGAGCAGTTAGGTGGTACAGTGAATAGAGCACCAAACCTGGAGCCTGAAAGACGTGAATTCAAATGTGGCCTCAAATACCAACTAGTTTTATGTCTTTGGAAAAATCATTTACATTTGCCTCAGTTTCCTCATCTGTAAAATGAAGGGAGAAGGAAATGACAAAGCAGAATCTTTGCCAAGAAAACAATAAATAGGGTCACGAAGAGGCAGACAGTATTAAAATGACTGAACAACAACCAAATAATTATTTGTATGCATGTGTATGTATTTGTGTGTATGTATGTATGTGTATGTGTTTGTGTTCGTATAAATATATATTTACATATGGATTGTCCATTGAAATGGAAAGAGTTTTTTGCAGTTATTCACTCTGCTATTAAATAACAATTATAATTCAACTCCTTTTCTTTTTACCCTCCCTCCCCCCTTCAACCTTATCAACCCATCTTGAGAAAGAAAAGAGATAAACTCCCAACACACAAAATAAATTATGATTGAAACAGGAATCCTTGTGTTTAATACCTTCCTCATTCTACTAAACCTAAAATCTTTTCACTTGATTAATCATTATCAAAAGAATGAGTTAGTCCCACATATCCAGGCCTTACAAATTTGAGACTGCATTGACTGTCCTCTCTCTGTGTACCTTTTTTCCACTCTTCTCCCCTTAAACCCACTAGTACCCCATGATTAATTTACCAGCTCTCCTCAGTTCTGCAGAATTGATGAGGAGTCTCCTAAAATTGACAGCCGATTGCTGACTTTCAGGCTGAATTATTCTTCTTCTAGGAATTTGAGGGGAGTAACCATGCATAAAGACAGGGCCTCACCTTGTACTCACTTAGAGGATTTTAGCTCCCCCATCATTCATTTCAACAACATACAAAACACATCTTTATAGGAATAGCACCATAAACTTTATCAACACCTGCTGTAAAGTTTCTCATGGGCAGAGTGCCAAAACTTGAGTCAGGAAGATTCATCTTCCTGAGCTTAGATCTGTCTTGACACTCTATGACCTAGGGCAAGTCACTTACCCCTGTTTATCTTAGTTTCCTCATCTGTAAAATAAGCTGAAAAAGAAAGTGGCAAAACCACTCTCGTATCTGTGCCAAGAAAACCCCAACTAGGGAAGAATCGAACCTGACTAAACAACAATATTTGACAGTTATCATGTATATTCTGGTTACAAAATATTCTTTTCCTAGTTGTATGTGTATTTGTTCACACATGTCCTTTGCCATGTTCACTCATCTTGTGCAGCCAAAGGATTTCGGGAGAAGGAATCCAGCTCCAAAGTCAGCCTTTGATCTTTAAGACTCAACACTGTCTGTCACTGCATTTTGGAGATGGGGCTATGCTCTTCTCCCCCTTTCTGTTTCCTTATGTGTTATTCTACCCTCTATATCTCTTTTTTTTGTACTTCAGTATTTCTCTGGTTTTTCTTTCTCTGCCTATCTTTGTATGATGTACGTTCACCTGTCCTTTTGTGCGACTCCTTCTTTTCACCTTCCATTCACTTCATTGTTTTAGCTCTCATCCCCCCAATTATCCTCTTCTCTTGATCAGCCAAATTAATAATGGGAATGTATTTATATTTATAGCTTGGACCCCCTTAAAGCTATTTTCAGTTCAATCTTACTTTGGGTCAATCTCTATCTAAAACTACAGCTCATGTATGCTCCCCGCCAAACCCCCAAAATTTATCTTACCAGATCAGCCAAATGATTTGAGAAGAGATTATAGACCTAAGATTTATTCCTACAGAGTGAACTCCCTCCACCAATGTAGGTTGGCACTATCTTTATGACTTATAGAGTAACTCTTAGTGACTCATGGAACTGTGGGGTGGGGGTGTGGGAACACACAGCCCATATGTGTCAGAGTCAGGGCTTGAACCCAGCTCTTCCAGGCTCAGAGACTAACTCTATACACTACTGTCTCTATACATTCTGCCTCTAGTACATCAAACTCATTACTTCAGATAATCACACACACACCCATAGGAGTTCCATTTCCTTCACCTTGGTGGGGGTAGAAATATACATAAAGATTGTGTGTATGGATAGAGCATTCGTGCATATATAATACGTATTTCACGTGACCAATGATATATACATAGAGAACACATGTGGCCAAGAGTGCTCCATCTTTGCTGGAAGCCCACATGTGCCTTTCATATTAACACTCCCAGCTCTCACCATTGCTCTAGCCATTGTGCTGCTATCTGTTGATCATCTGTGGATTTGCATTATACAGGTGTTCAGAAGGGCTGCATTCTGCTAATTCTTTCCTACACTTCTCTCATCTGTCACCATCTGGTTCTCCTCTGCAGCTGGTATACGACTTCTTTCCTCAATGCAAGTTCAGACTTGTAAATCAGTAGTTTTAGGGCTCCTTTAACTTTTTGGTGAATGGGGATTTTAGCTACAGCTGACCAGACAATAAAAGTTCTAGTCTAACTTTTGGATATATTTCTTTTTCCTTCAGTTATCCCTCCTTGAATTGAAATGACTACATCAGCTAGGGGTCCATAATCCTTTTTAATTCTCATTATGTCCTGTGTGCCTAACCTAGGTCTTTACAGATAATCCAAGGAACTTCACTTAGCAAGATCAGAGGGATGAGTGGAGCAGACAAAATCCTTTGTTCTGCCTTTCTGTAGGCACAAAAATTACTTCTTTCCTTTTCTACTATTAGTTTTATTTACTGAATGTTAATATACCTCTTGTTGGTCATTTACAAATCAGTTAAACTAAGTTCAAAGGAGTTTTTATTATTATTATTATTATTATTATTATTATTATTGGTATAGCCTTCAAGCAGCTTTTTTGCTGTTGGATTCTTTAGATAATCAGAATGGGTGTTCTATATTTGAAAAAACATTGGACCAAAAATCACAAGACAAGATGCTGGTTTCAATTCTGTCATGAACTCCTTCTGTTGCTTTTACAAAGTAATTTAACTACTCTAAAACTTGATTTCCGAATCTGTGAAATAGAAGAACTGGAGTGATCCTAAGATTCTTCTGTAAAAAAAGACATCTGTCAATGCTTCCTTTTTCTTTTATTGAGATATATTTCCACTAGATTATTTCTGATGTTGTCAAGGGGCTAGCTCTTTAAGTTCAGAATCAGTAAATCTGGTCCATTACCAAGATATATTTAGAGATGATAAAAATTTTAGCTCTACTTTGAATTGAGGTCATTGTTGGACTTATTTAATTGAAAGTGAGTGGCATGTTGCTACTCTTCAGAATTTCCCCTTTGTCTTTACATACATTTTAAGAATAAACTCTCCTTGCTGATCTGCATTATTTTGTTCTTTCATGGGACTATTTTTGAAAAGGCAGCTAGTTTAGAGTCTTTAAAAAAATGCCTTAATTCATATAACAAAGCACAGCTTGACAGGTCTTTTTTTTGCCTTTTGTCTTAAGAATAGGAATAGATGTGTATATAAAATCTCAATCTCTCTCTCTCTCTCTCTCTCTCTCTCTCTCTCTCTCTCTCTCTCTCTCTCTCTCTCTCTCTCTCTCTAACGGAGAGATCCTAAGATATCGTGTCCTAAGACTAAGGCTTTCATGGATGTCTCTAGCAAGGATTCTGGTTTGGTTGACCCAAAGAATAACCTATTAAAATGAGGATGGAAAGGGGAGATTTCTTCTCTACATGCAAACAATAGCTCTTTTGTGAATTTTGTTTTCAAGCACTGTACAGGACATATGACTATTCTTTCATAGGCACCACATATTGAGTTACCTTTGGATTTTTCTGTTTTGTTTTATTGCTGCTTTCTATTTGTTTTCGTTTTTCTCACCAAGAAAACCTACTGACCCCCCAACACACACAAGCACACTCTGACCATTCTGTGGGAACAAAGGAAAGATAGTCAAGAAAAACTGACTTTAAAAAATCACCAGCTCTGACTACATAATGAGTTCAATGATCTATATCTGGATCTTCTACCCCTCTGTTAAGAAAAGAGAAATGTGTATTCCATCATCTCTCTATAACCAAGATTAGACGTTTCAGTAATCTGAATTTGACTGCCTTTTAGTGATATAAATAAACACAGGCATCAAACTCACCAATGCCACCAAAACAGATTAAAATATAATTGGGAAGAAAATAAGGAAAGAAGGAATGGAGGGAGGGAGGGAAGGAGGAAGGATTCTTCCAGTCTTTTGCCTGTTTACCTTATTATTACATTTATTTTATCCTTTTGTCTAACAAGAATATGAAAGTCTCAGAGCTTTGTGTAGAGTTCTGTTTTGTTTTACACTCCTATTGAATTTCTGAAAATAGTTTACTAAAGAAATCTATTAGACTATTGATTTTTTCATAAGGATAATACAAATGACATGACATTCTCTTTAACATTTTAATCGAACTTAAAATTAGTCTTGCTTTTCAGATAAACTAATACTGAAAATTTGTTGAGAAACTTAAAAATACATTTTAGCAATAAAAAAATGTTACAGACTAGGCTGTGAGAATAGTAAAACTCTATCTAAAATATGGTCATTCATTGTCACATTTTTCTTTGAAACTTAAATAACTTGAAATCCACAATAGAACACCCAGTGATTCACAATGATATACATGCTGTCAAACCTTCCTTTTCTGTAACTACATTTTGTTTCTACAAAAATATATGGAAAAACCTATTAGTCTTGAGTGCCAGGACCTACAAAGAGGAATTCTTGTCACTTGAATAATAACTCAGTGGTAGTATCAGATAAACAAGAATATTAATGCATCCTAGACTTCAAAATAAAGATGTCTATAGAGTTGCAGACCAGGGAGTTGGAAGGGAAGTGATATCAGCCATGGACAAGCAGGCTGATAATGTACTTTTTGCAAATAGAATATTTCATTTTGCCAGCATAAAATGTACTCTGACTTCTGGTGTTTTCTACTTCTGTGCATAGATGTCTATCAGATATGGAGTGGATTTCAGAGGGGTTAGCACCAATCTCTAGTTCTATTAATTTGACCCAAATGACCTTATGCATAAGTGGAATAGCTGCCTGCTTACATGATGGAATTTTGGAACCATCTGGAAAGACACCTTGCAAAAAAAAATTCCTTCTTTGGTCTACAGATTTATTTTTTTTTTAGATTTCTCAAGGCAATGGGGTTAAGTGGCTTGCCCAAGGTCACACAGCTAGGTAATTATTAAGTGTCTGAGACCAGATTTGAACCCAGGTACTCCTGACTCCAGGGTTGGTGCTTTATCCACTGCACCACCTAGCCACCCCAGTCTACAGATTTAAACCTGAAATTCCATTATTAAGGAAGAACAAAAGAACAACCACCATATATAATAAAAAATGAATGTTTCAAAATTACCAAAGAAAAAGCACGACCTCAAGGAATAGATAGAACACACACACACACACACACACACACACACACACACACACACAATCCTTTGTAGAGGTTAGAAGGTCAACAGATGTGAAACTTTGCATAAACTTTCGAAGAAATTATACAGTTTGATAATTTAATTTGACCAATTTTTCTTTTTGTCCTCTCTCTCTCTTTTTTTTAGTTGTTGTAATTATATGAGATAGCCATAAAAGAAGCTCAAGGATATAGGGAGAAATTTTGGCAATCTAAAAACAAAAGGAATTAATAAAAATCTAACTAAAAAACAAGAGGATAAAACCATTTATTATGCAATGAAAGATAGGATTGAAATGAAAATCCTATCATTTTGATGGGGCAAGTTTTAAAATGTGGATTTTAAGATGGAATTTCTTGCCTTTTTTTGAATGAAAACATGTTTTTCCCTGCTTGTTTGAGTGATATTTATTTTTATGTGCCAAGAGTAGTGGACTTGAAGTTAGGAAGATCTGTGTTGAACCTCAGTTGGATTGTCAGTAAATTGAAAAAGTTGTATTCAGTTGTATTCCAGATCTACAATTGAATCTTAAGTCAAAAATCAGAACATAAAATGCTAATTTGTTGATTTGCTAATTTAGTTGCAATAAATACAAATGGTAATATTTTTGAAAACCAAAGATGGAATTAAAGTTGTCTTTTTTTCCCTCCAAAACTAAGATTACCTGATGAACAAGACTGAATCATAATGAAACTTTATATTGTCTAAAAATAGTGAAGCAGAACAAAACCAAAGTATCAATATCCAATAAAATGAAAACCACATCATTTTAAAAATATTGTGAGTACATGACCTTCAATCACATTTCTCTCCCCCTTACCCCTTTATTTCCTTTCATTTTTCTTTGTTTCTTCCTTTCGTCCTTCTTTTCTTCTTTTAAATCAACCACTCAATCGTCTGATCTTAGTGAATAAAATACTATTTTACTTATCATAACTTCCCTTCTATCTTACTTTTCCCCTTCTCTTATCACCTAACCACATTGTCATTTATTAGATTAGTAAACTGATTTTCCTGCTGGGATTTAATCACTAGAAAATCAATAGCTGCCAAAGACTAAGAGAAATTATTCAATATCTAGATGTTCACTGACACTTGAGTTAATGAGGAACCATTAATCAGTTACCATGTAGCTACTCAACTTTAGAAATTCTTTGGAAGAGCATAAATACCCTATAAGTGCTCCCATTCCACTATTCATTTTCTTCTTTAAAATTATCAAAGAATAATAGAGTTGCCCATGTTCCAAAATAGTCATCTCTTTTTGTAGTGGCAAACTATTGGAAATTGAGGGGGTGCCCATCAGTTGGGGAATGGCTAAACAAGTTATGGTACATGAATACTATGAAATATTATTGTTCTATAAGAAACCATAAATGGTCAGACTAGAGAAGCATGAAATGAATTATAGGATCTGATGGTTGAGTGAAGGGGGCAGAACCAAGAGAACAATATATACATTAACAAGAACACTGTGAGATAATCAACTTCAATGGAAGCAGCTCCTCTCAATAGTTCAGAGAGCTAGAGCAACCACGTTAGACCAGCTATGGACAATGCTATTCCCCATCCAGAAGAAGAAAAGCAAAGCAAAACAAAAAACAAATAAACAAAAGGAATCTTTCAGAATCTGACGAACACTTTATAAAAGTTATCTCTTTCCCTTAATCCTAATTCCTTATATTGAAAATGATTAATCTGTAAACATGTTTTATCAAAATATGTATGTACAATGTCAACCTGACTGTCCACCATTGAGGGGAAGGGAGGGTAGAAGGAAATTTTGTAACCTAAAAATATACATATGATATGAACAAATGTTGAAAAAACTTTTAAAACATATTTCAAAAAATAAAATATCAACTAAGAAATGTGTTGCAAAAACTTTTTAAGAAAGAATACTAGAGTTGGAAGAGGCATTGGACAGTCTCTAATCTAAGCATATTTTTTATAGATAAGAAACCTGAGTTCAAAAGAGCTGAAGGAGCCCACCAATATAAATACTTCATTTTTTACTGTTGTTTGCTTCCTAAATGGATTATAAATTTCTTCAAGGTCAGATTTTGCTTTATATTTCTTTCAGTCTTACATATCACTGGACCATGTAATAAACATAAAAACATAATCGATTGTTTAATTAACAGAACCTAAGTATATGTGGACTTTTAAAAAAAAACTTTCCTGTCCTCTATAAATTGTAGTGAAGGGAGGGGGACATCAATATTTTTCCTCTCAGATAGTGCTCATATTTGCTTACATATGACTTTCAATAAGCATTTTTTATTATTTAGATACAAGTCTATTCTCATTTTAGTATAAATTTTGAGTAAACTTTTTTTTAGTTTTTGCAAGGTAATGGGGTAATGCCCAAGGCTACAAAGCTAGGTAATTATTAAGTGTCTGAGGTCGGATTTGAACTCAGGTCCTTCTGACTCCAGGGCTGGTGTTCTATCCACTGTGCCACTTAGGTGCCCCTTTGAATAAACTCTTAAATAGAGGTTTAACTTTAGCACAAATAAGTATGATTTAATTCTGTACTTCTGGGTGAAATGCCAAACAAAATAAATTTAATATTCTGATATGGTAGTACAGACTGCAAAGTGAAAACAGCTTTGCTCCAAATATATTCAGGTGATACTAGAGCATCATCTTAGATACTGCAGCCATAAAACAAACAACTATAATTGAAATATTTTGGTCCTCATGTGAATAGTGCTTTACTAAAACACCTGGTATGTTCAAGAGAAAGAAGAGTGAAATAGGAACAAAGGCCAACAAATTCTGAATTGTAGGAGTCCTTAGAGAATATTTCTTTCCTCATTTTACAAATGAGGAAACTGAGGACTCATTAACTTGAATACATTGATGAGTTTTGAACCCATATTTTCTGATTACAAATATAGTACTTTTTTTTTTTTCTATTATACTAGGGGACATCCTCAAAGTTAAGACTGATCCTTTGTACTGTTCTACTAGCATACTAAAGTGTACAAAATTTGTATAGCCTGCTTCCCATTTCCCTGTTTGCTCCATTCCTCTCATTTTGCCCACTTGTTTACCTGAATATGTAACCTTATTTCCCCTCAAGGGGTTGAAGGAGAAAAGAAAGGAAGCAGATGTTTGACTTCTTAGGAAACAGAGTCCTAAATTTAAATTGATGCTGCCACATCATAGAGGAGCAGCATTCTCAAAGCACTGCAGAAATTAGCAGGCAACATTCAAGTTCAACATCCCAAATCACAGTGTACTTCTATTAGAGGATAATAATAATTCACAACAGGAAAAATGACAATGGGCAAAAAAATTGTACAATCACAAAAATGTCAAAATAAAGGAGTTTCTAATGTTATCCAATTCAATTCATACCTACAAGGACTTCTGTGACAATCAAATGATCATCTGGTCACTTGAAGCTATTCAGCAATGAGAAATTCACTATCTCAAGAGGCTGGTCATTTAGTTTTAGACAGTTCTAATTAATAGGAGGTTTTTCTTTATATTAAGTCTTAATCTATCTCTTTCAACTTCATCCTTTGCTCCTAGTACTGTCTTCTGGGGCCAAACTGACAAGTAAAACCTTCCTTCCACATGGCAACCCTTCAAATAATTGTTGCTAGCCTTCTTGTGAACCTGACATCTGTCCTCTAGTCTCCATGTCTTCTTTTTATTTCAATTGATCCTCCTCTGGCATAGTTTTGTGTCTCTTCATAATCCTTAGTGTCTTTATTTGGATAGAATTCAGTTCTTCATAAATGTATTGCCCAGAACTAAACAAAATATTTCAGATGTGTTTTTGCTGACTTATACTGACCTTGTTAGCCATTATTATACTGCATGACTCCCCTACCCTGAACCTGTATGTTGTTATTTTAACCTAATCATAGAACTTTCTATTTCTCCCTATTACATTTTATCTTAGCAGATTCTGCCCAACATTCCAGCCTGTCAAGATGTTTATATTAACCCTTGCCCAATATGTCTCAATATTCTAACTTTGTCCCATTTTCAAATGTGATAAAAATACCATTATACCTCTTCATGAATTATTAATTAATTTATTTTTTAATTTATTAATTTTTCTAAAAATGTGTAGAGCCAGGGATGGTTTCCTAAGGCACTCTAATAGATACCTGACTCCAGATTTACATCAATCCATGAAGCATTTCTCTTTGCAAAATATGCAAGCCAGCATATTTTCATTTTGTCTACAAAAACCTTTACCAACCATCTGGGTGAAATCTTTATGATTCTTCTGTCAGTATAGTAATCTTGTCAAAAAAAGAATAGGATATAAATATCCTCTCCTGTTTT
Organism: Macrotis lagotis; assembly: GCF_037893015.1. Taxonomy (NCBI): domain Eukaryota; kingdom Metazoa; phylum Chordata; class Mammalia; order Peramelemorphia; family Peramelidae; genus Macrotis; species Macrotis lagotis. The sequence goes on from NC_133658.1 coordinate 526,385,965, forward strand.
TTTGTTTGTTTTTTATAAAGCCTCGTTGAATGATTTTTACTAATCATTGCTTCCCTTTAAAAAGGTTTATAGATCATCCCTATAATCATACACTCCAGAATTTTGTGACAAGTTAAAGTCAAGCTCATTTCTCTATATTAAAAAATCATCCCTATTTTAAAAATTGGGTTGATATGTATATGTCTTATGAGATAGCTAGATGGTATAGTGGATAGAGTGCTGGATCTGAAGTGAGGAAGATCTGAGCTCATATCTGACCTTAGACATTTACTGACTCACTTAACTTTTGCCTCAGTTTCCTCATCCATAAAAAGGTGATTGTGAGGATCAGGGTTCTTGTGAGGATCAAATGAGATAATAATTGTGAAATACCTAGTACTGTCATATTATAAGAAATATATAAATGTTAGCTACCAGCAGTATTGTGGTAGTATTTCTCCAATTATGCAGCACCTCGCCCATAATCAATAATTTTTCAAAGATCTTGGAAAGAATCCCAGCTATCACATTTGCTATCTTTTGCTGGATCCTATGTCTGGTGACAATCTCATTAAGGACCTTCTAGATGTTCTCACCATCACTTTAATTATTTGGGGTTTCAAATACTCTTAAACATTTTTAACTTTACCTTCTGTCAAAGGATTCCTTTTCTTGAAAGGAAAAAAAACAACAGAAGAAAACTAAAAAATGAATAGATTAGAATAATCTCAATCATATATATAGTATCATCATGGCATTCACACCAGGAAATAGATATATCTCATCTTCCATCTTCCTCTTGCCTTTAGGATATGTGAATATATGCATGAAAGATCTTTGATTTCATCATTATGCAGCTCCCCCATGGTGGAAACCACTCCTACCAATATAATGTTAGCCATCTGTGACTTGGTAGATAAGTCCTATGGAGAACATCCCCTATGGCATGCATATCTTTTTTAAAAGACTTTTTTATTGTTGTTTTTATTCTCATAGGACCATGCTACTCTTTGTAGCCATTCAATTACCCTTGTTGCTTATATGCTTTTCTTTAAAAAAAAAAATAAGGCTAGTTTTGTGCATTCTCTCAACCTCCAAATGACTTTATTTGCACCTTTCCTTCTCATTATTACAATTGTTTTTGTTTGTATCATCAGAATTTTATCATCCCTCCCTTGAAATAACTTTCTCTGCAGAACTTTGGGCTATGAAATCTTATCTGTCCTTTCTGTGAACTCTTCGTACCAGCTCCTCTATATCTAAAGGATGCACCAAACCAAACTAGTTTATGCATTCCTTCATACCTATGCTGACCTCTTAAGATTGGGCAGTAACTTCCTCCCAAGTATTCAGTCATGTCTGTTTTGCCATAGATTCCTCCTTATTGGTCAGAATCTATTGGACATCCATCTATCTATCTATCTATCTATCTATCTATTATTTTAGGGCAGATTTATTCAAATATTATTTCATTTTATCCTCTTAACAAACCAGGGTAGGGGGGAATTTTATTGTTATCTCCTACTACAGATGAGAAAACTGAGACAGACAGAAGCTAAAAGACTTGCCTCAGGACCACACAACTAGTAAGTATCTAAGTCCAAATATGATAATTAGATCTTCCTGACTGGAGGTCCAATGTTCTATCCACTGCACTACTTACCTGTCTCATTAAATCTTTATTTTGATAGATGATGGATGGATGGATGGATGGATGGATGGATAGATAGATAGATAGATGATAGATATTAGAAACCTAGAAATACAAAGATGCAGATAGATATAGCAAAAGAAATGGTGATTTGAAGTTCCTATGTTTGAATTATCTTGCTTTTTGACACCCACTAATTTTAGGACCAATCTTTATCACATACATATTGATTTTTTCCCCTTGGAAAAGCATGCTCTGGCATCTGAAATCTCTTATACAAGTCAAACCAAAAAATATCCTGACTCCTTTAAGGTCAATGAAGACAGTAAACTTAGTCTCACAGTGATGTTACCTCATACCATTGCTTTCTACCAAATACTAACAGGCATTGATGCTCTTCTTTTAAGAGATTAGAGAGTAGATTGTTCAGGAAAGCATCAAGCATAGGTAGTGAGAGATACTAAATGCCCTAGTAGGTTGTTTTTATCTCTAATTTCTATGATTTTTAGCCATATCTCTTTGCCATAAGGATAATACAGTAATTTCACCTTTCATATCACCGGTCTTAAAAGATTTGTTCAAACTGCCGTTGGCATACTTTTGTGCTGAATGTCTCTTGACAGCCTTAAAATGACTTGTATCTCAAATTACTGCACTTGAAACAGACACAGACTTCAGTTATTCCTTCCTTTAGGCACTCTGGTTTTTTTTCTTTTTTTCTTCCTTTCTTTTTTTGGCAGGGGGTGAGAATAGTCATAAGAGAGGAATGAAAAGGAAATCAAGAAGCATCCAGATGTGGCAAACATCCTGGCTTACTTAAAGAGAATTCTTTTTTTGATAGTAGTAGTGGTCTTACTGACTTCCCAAATAGAACAACCCAGTTTCCAGTCTTAGAAATCACCTGTACCAATTCTGCACTCCAGAAGATACTGCTAAGAAAAGATGGACCCAAACTAGACAGCATGCAGTACAAAAGCAGAGTAAGCCCATTATCATTGTATAGTTTAGAGAGTGGGATATTTTGGTCAATATTTTGACTTAAGAAAGAATGCTAAACACCATACATAAAAATATCTTTTTAAAGAATTATAATATTATGAAATATATTTATTGCTACCACTGTACTTTGTATTTTTGTTGATTCAAAAAATATTTCATGCTTTTGCTTCATGGTCATTGATATCATATTATATACTTTTCTCACTCTCTCCCTCCCCCTTATGACTGAATATTTTTTAGAGGTGATATCTACTTTAAAATAAACCTCAGTGGTATCCTTGAAGACTAAAGCAAGTCAAAACATTACATGAAGAATTTATGAAGGGCAACCCCACAACTTTGTCCTGATGACAGCTCTATGGGCAAGGGTGGATGGGAATGAAATGATGGAATAATAAATTTAGAAATTTATTAATCATCAAGTCCAACCTCTCTTATTTTACAGGTTAAAAAAATTGAAGGCCAGGCTTCAATTCTGGCATGATACTGTGTCTGCTTACAAACCTCAAGTCTTTTTTTTAAGAACCAGTTAACATCAAAGCATTGATGTGACATTCAAAATTTGTTTCAGTCTAATGTCAAAAAAACTCACAACAAAAACAAAATAAAATGAAACAAAAAACACCTGACTTTCACTATAATATCAACCAGAGAAGCTTAGTATCATACTGTTGCAAAGGATATTAAAAGTGACTTAGTTCAATGATATATTTTAATGTTTGAGCCTTTTGTACAGTATTTCAGACAGTGGACTTATTCCTTTGCTTGAATACTTCTAATGTTCAGGGAACTCACAACTTCCTAGAAGAGCCCATTCTATTTTAGAAAAGTTCTAATTTTTAGGAAATTCTTCAATATACTGAGTTAAAATCTATCTAAATTTCCACCCAATTCTGTTCTATGGATCCACACAAAAGTCAAGTCTCTCTTCAACACCATAACCCTTCACATAGGTAAATATATTGTTCACTCCTCTCCTGAATCTTTTCTTCTCCCTGTCAATACTATTCTCTTAACCAGATATGATATGAGAAATGCAGAACCCAGTAAGACTATCACCTCCATTATTTTATACACTGTTGCCTAGGATTGCATTAGTTTGGGGATTTGATCTTTCTTCTCTCTTTCTTTCTTTCTTTCTTTCTTTCTTTCTTTCTTTCTTTCTTTCTTTCTTTCTTTCTTTCTTTCTTCTTTCTTTCTTTCTTTCTTTCTTTCTTTCTTTCTTTCTTTCTTTCTTTCTTTCTTTCTTTCTTTCTTTCCTTCCCTCCCTTTCTCTCTTACTTACTACCATATCACACTGTAGCAAGATATTTATAATATAGAAAAGATAAGACTAGTTAAGGCAGTGGCCAGTCAAAATAAGCAATTAAAATAATGGTGGTGGGCTAGACAAAAGAAACTTGAAGTTTCCTTTTAACACTATAATTCAGTGATTCTCTAGAAGAATTATCAAAAATGTTGAGAGAATTAAAGAAAGACATGTCATATTCGACAATTCTTCTATGTACAAAAAGAAACATGTATAAATGTAATTATTTCAATGGTGTGGATATTTTTTCCTCCTAGGCTAAAGGAGTATGGTATTACTGATTGGTGAATATTCACATATGTTAGCAAGCTTGTATATTTGCAGAAACCACTGTTCCCACACATTTTGATCTCATCTTGACACTGCATAACTCTTAGTTAATGCAATTTCAGCAATGAAGAAGTGGGAGAAATAACTACATTTTATGTTAATATGTAGGCATATGAAATAAAGACATATGGAACAATGTATTTGAAAGTTTGCAATTATGGACAATCTTTCAAGTTTCTGAAGAATCAAAGATATTTTAGGAATAAAAATCCTTATCTTTTATTCACAGCTATAGTGCTAAGAAAATGTTATTCAAACCTTAACATGGAAAATTTTTCACTTGATACTCATGCCCACACACCATTACAAAATCATTTATTTTGTTTAATTGGATGTGAAGTGAAATTCTTATAATTTTTATGCATGTAAATCTATATAGGGAAATATCATAGAATGATATTTGCAATACACTCTATACAGATGCTTAACACTCTTAGAGACATTTTATATGTAAAGCAATCACAGTCGAACTGGAAAGGACCTAAAAAAGACTATCTTGTCCATTTCCCTGAATAAGATACTGGAAAAAGCATTCTACTTAAAATGCTCCATCCCAGATAACCAAGAAAAGTTAGAATTGAAAGGAAGAATTCAGATATAAGAAACTCAAAAGTTAACCTCTGATTACAGTAGGTTTGGTGTTTGTCATGGATTGAGTTCAGTGTCCCCCCTTGAAGCTTAAGGAAGTACAAAAAGCATTCTTTGTAGGTGTACAAGAGTAGAAACTTTCTGCCCAGTTCCAAGATTTTTTCATATATTTGATTTTAGGTTCAGTTTTCCTTGGAAAACATCTTATCTTTCATAGCATCTCTTGCCACCACCTCAGATCTACAACAAATAAGTTCACTATTAAGTGAACTGATATTAACTACCTGAAATTCAGTCCATAGGTTAATACACACCACATGGAGGCTCTATAGCTAAAGAAGTCTTCCAAAGATGAGTCGAATTTGTGAAAGGAGACTGCCTCTTTCTCTTTTAATATAAAAAAGACCACAGAAGCTAACTCAAACACAGTCCAGGACAATGGTGATAAAAGGATTTGCTATAAGACTTTCCCAGGGGACATAGAAATAAACAGTCAGTGACCAGCACAAAGACATTTAGTACTAACCAAAATTGATGGTGTCATGAAAGTGAGGTAAATAGAGACAGAGAGCAGAGAAATGGACTATAAGCAGCAAAGGAAGAAGATCTAACAAGGTTACCAACTATAATGAATGTGATTGGGTTGGGAATGTGGTCCAGTTGGGAAGCTGACCTCCTTCACTATATTCCCCACTTTTCATTCTGTGATCTTGACATGGATAATAGGTACCTTTATTCCATGTCCACAGTTGTCAGTGAGTAAGATCAGGATCCCATCTTCTCACAGATAAAAATTTTGAAAAGTATGTGAGAATTCTAGATAATGGACTAGAGTTGGATACTTTCATACAGAGATGTTTGGTCTAGTACCTTTGTGTGTATTTTACAGAAAATAAACTAGAAGATTCACATTATTCTGTTTACAAAACTGTGAAGTCAGAAGACAATGAAGAAAGAGGGGATCCCAGAGGGACTGAGAGATCATGATGTAGCACTGACAATAGATTTTGTATTTTGATATTTTCAACAATATTCTATTCAATTTCAGGTTAGGTATAGAATGAAGGAAGAAAATCCTAAGAATGTATTTTGGTTAAGAGCTTGTTGGTAGCCAGTGGTGCTACTGAACCTCTTAGAGTAGCAATCAGCACTTGGTCCATAGAGAAACTGACAAGGTTTATATGGTTGTTCAAATAGAACACCACAAATGGACAATTATTTCACCCTTCTTTGCTAGATAATCAAATGACAAAATGTCCTTATGGAGGTTTAAGGAAGGCTAAAATCATGTAAACCAAGATCTGTGAGGAGTGCACATAGATGAGAGTTGTATTAAAGACTACAGAGAAATACATAACAATGTTCACTCCTTTCTATATCCTATCCTCACCTTAATGCAGGCTCAGTAATACATATGGGTAAAACTGGAAGTGTGCTAACAGAACTTCAGAGACCAACAACATCCCTGTACAAACAGAGAAGATGCCACCTGGCTCTCCTAACTTAACCTTGTAGCTTCTTCCTACCAGGTCAGGACACAGGGTGGAGTTCAGAAAGTCCAGTATTAGGAGTAGGGGACAAGGTGACAATTTTTTCCTGTAGATTCTTCTGTGATGCCCATGATGTACATTTTGGATACGGTTACAAGTCTTTCATGGAAATATATATGCCATATCCAAGATGTGCCAACATGATGTGAAATATAAAAGAACTGCAATTTTTATTCTTCAAAGATCTAGACCAGATAATAGAGCAATTAAAAAAATTGGTGTATTTATTGTGAAATGACAGATCATCAGTGTTTTTAGTGCTACTTTCCTTTAGGGAAATTTCTTTTGGAGTTCACATATCATTTTATAATTACTCACTTACAGTTTAGGCTATGAACACAAGTAAATACAGATGGTCCAGTTTTTAGAATGTTGTGAGGTTTGAGTCTTGCTATTTTTAGCCTGAGAGCTTTGACACCTCACCCTTGAAACTAAAATGTTATGAGACTGTGTGAGATGAATTGAACCGTAGGCAAATCTTTTAAAACTGTGTGAGGACTTAGTTACATTTTCCAACAATTTGCAATGTTTAATTTTTAAAGCCCATAGGGTAAATCTATTATGCATGGAAAACTATTCCATGTGCAACACAATCCTAATCAAATGGATAATGTGCATGTGTGCTGATCCTTTGATGCCATTTTCATTTAAAGAGATCATGCTGGTATTGGGAAACCAATAGAACAAGGAGGAAACTAGCAACTCTTATACTACCTGGGAATAATACTGTAATATACCCCGGGACAAACAAAATGGCAAATTTAGTTCAACTGGGTGTGACCTCACACTGTGGAATACTGAACTCCACTGGGCAGAGAGACTCAGATACCACCCTAACAGGGGGAGACATAGGGTCCAGGAGAGTGCAATAATGCTTGACTGAGAAGGTTTCCTCAAGGAGGGAACGAGGCAGAGATGATAGAAAGAAGAAACCCTTATATTCCTCCCTGATTAAGTCTCCATCTCATTCTCCATAGAGGTAATTCTAAACCTCTTTTAGTCCTTTGGCTTCCCATACCATCTTCTTCCCCTTTCCTCTAAACTGAGGACTTGACCCAATAATTCCCTGAGAAAATTTGCAGCATCTGCTGTAAGTTCCTTCCTCTTTATTCTTTATTCTCATGACTAACTCATAAATCATTTTGATGAATTCCCCCCTAAGACCTACTCTTCTGCATGTATCCTTGATTAAGTCTCTTGTTGCCTTCTCCAGCAGTTTGCCCTCTTGATCATCCTCTATCTGGCAAATCCTTGTCTCTTCCTTTTTTTACTGGTTCTATCCTATTGCCTAAAAAAACTACCATCCTCTTTTAAAAAAAAAGAAAAGAAAAAACCTCACTAGATTCTACCATCCCCACAATCTACTGTCCTATATATGTCTTATACTTTATCAAGCCAAACTCCTAGAAAAGATATCTACACTCACTGCTTGCCTCCACTTCCTTTCCTCTCACTTCTCAATCATTTTCAATATGCCTTCCAATCTCAATCCAAACTTCTTTCTTCAAAGTCATTAATGTTCTTCTAATTGTTGGTGGCCAGTAGTCACAGCTCATTCTTCTTGATCTCTCCAAAAAGACACTGTTCTCTGTTGGGGTGTAGAGTGTGTTCAAGGAAGACTAGTACCTCTGGTGTGAGAGCTACTGAACCCTTTTCAGGGCTGCTTTCCACCTTTGATGTCCACCTGAGCCACCTAACTCTTATCTTTGACTCTAGGAAGCTGGAGAAAACACAGTGGTCACATCCAGTAAACTGCTTTGGCAGGCACATTAAACTAGATTGATGGTAACCAAGGGAGTCTCAAACTCATGGGTGCATTGTGGGGGGTGTCTACCCTAACCATGTGAAGTCTTCCACTGGTAGAATGGGCACTTTGTTCAATGACCATGAAGATAACTGAAGCAGGTACTATAGAGCACTTAGAACTTGGTTAGATATCAAAGACAGTAATGTTATCCACTGCATCTAGAACCATCACCAGTTGTCTTGATTCTGTCTTGCCACTGGATCATAATATCTTTGGAAGAGAGAATGAGGCCAATGACTTCATGCAACTCTATTTCACTTAAATCCAATTTAGCACTTTTCCAATACTCAAAGTCCTGTGACAAAAAAGTGACAAAGTAGCAGGTGGGGATACACTGGATGCTGAAGTCACAACCCTCCACACAAGGTTCCAGGCCATAGGGTCATTTCCCCACTGAGGAACTGAGAATGACAGTGAAATTCAGCAATCCCCTAGATGATTGAGCAGCCCTTTTAAGGATTGCACTGCTCACCTCCTGATGTGAGGAAGGGTCTAGAAAAGGTTCCATAAAAATTGTCTGCTTACCTTACCCTGGCCTGATGACCATGGCAGGCAGGAATCCCACAATGCACTTGAGACGCATAAAAATCTAAAAAACGTTCATCAAAGAAGATTCCACTCACCATCAGTGCATAGACAGCACAAGATGCAATAGACATGAAAGACAAACAGATTTTGTTGTAAAAGACTAACAAATGAAGTCCAGTTTACTGAAGTTGGATACACAGCTGGATACACAGTTTTTCTGGCATGGCCACAATGAAGGGGAGCACCATGAAGCTGGGGTAGACTTTGCAATCAAAACTAAGCTAGTCAATAAGCTTCAATGCCTACCAAAAGGAGTGAACAACAGGTTCATGACAATGAGATTGCCACTTGTAAGGAAATACCACATTCATCAGTGCCTATGCTCCCACCATGACAAACCCTGATGAAGTCAAAGAAAAATTTTATGATGATATGGAGACCCTTATCATTAATCAAAAGAGGACAAGCTTATAGTTCTGGGTGACTTTAATGCTAGAGTAGACTCAGATTACCAGACATGGCAGGGAGTCCTTGGGAGGAATGGAGTCGGAAACAGCAACAATAATGGTCGCCTACTATTACTGAAGATCATGACCTTCTCATTACAAACACTGTACTTAGTTTACCTAAATGCAATAAAACTTCCTTGATACACCCTCATAGCAAACATTTGCATCCTACAGGCAGGATGTGAGAGTGACAAAGGCAATGAGTGGTACAGAGTGCTGTACTAATCACAGATTCATCCACTTCAAGCTAAATATTCACATTCCATCAAAGTGGTGACCCCAAGGCAAAATGACTACTAGAAGAAATTGTCAAGAGATTAGAGTATCTCTCTGATCAGGAACAGTTTGTTGCTAACTTGGAGGGGAAATGAACCAATACCCATTTGGTAACAGAGGAGCAGAAAAAGAGTAGGCAGTTTTCATGAATCTGGTATATAACACTGCATTTGCTCACCTGAGTCAGAACACTCACAAACATCAAGACTAGTTCTATGAAAATGATGGGGAAATATAGAAGCTGCTAAATGAAAAATGAAAACTCTATAAGGTTTACCAGCAGGATAGTTCATCCATTTCTAAGAAGGCAACATTTAATTCCAACAAAAGTAAAGTACAAGTAAAAGGAAGTTTTGGGTCAGTAAGAAGGCAGATGAACTTCAGTTTTATGCAGGTAGTAATAAAATGAAGTATTTTTATGATGCCCTGAAGACTATTTATGGGTCAGAGGCCTGTGATACATCTCAACTACTCAGTGCTGGTGAATTCCCATCTTAGGGACATGAGCTGACCACTTCTATTGTTATTCGACTCCTTTCAAGTGGCAAATCATAGAGGGCTGATTTTATTCCAGCTGAGACCTAAAAGGTGGGGGTCCATTGCTCATCCAAAAACAGACTGAAATTTTCCAGCTTATACAGCAAGAATTAAAGGATGCCTCCATCATCCATCTCTGTAAACATAAAGGCAATAGATTGTTCTGTGACAATCACAGGGGTGTTTCTCTTTTAGTCATTGCTGAGAAGATTCTTGAAAGAGTCCTTCTCAATTGACTGATCCTTCACCTGGAAGATGAGTCAAGGAACAGTCGATATGGTGTTTGCTGCCCAACAACTCCAGAAAAATGCCTGAAAACAAAAAAAAAAAAATTTAGATTTGACCAGGGTCTTTGATACCATGAGTCACAAGGGTTTATGGCAAATTATGTCAAAGTTTGACTGCCTGGAGTTCTTCAGCACTGTAAGTCAGTTTCATGACTGCATGCATGCCTGGGTTCTGGATAGTAGGCAATGCGCTAGTAATTTCCTAGTTACCAATGGAATGAAACAAGGCTATGTCCTTGATCCTATACTTTTTAGCATGATGCTTTCAGCCATATTTCAGCTATATTATCACCTGCACTGAGGACAAACATGGAGCAAGATCAGATACCACAATGATGACAAATTCTTCAATTTGAAAAGGCCACAAGCCAAGGCCAAAGTGGAGGGAGTATTGGTGCATGATCTTCTGTTTGCAGATATTTGTGTATTCTATGCTGAGATGCAACAAAGTATGGATCAATTCTCTGCTGCTTGTGCTAATTTTAGCCTAACAACACCAAGAAAATACAGGTGCTCCATCAGCCAGCACCACACCATCCATATGTGGAACCATTGATTGCAGCAAATGGAGAAGATCTGAGTTCTGTGGACAAGTTCACTTACCTCGGCAGTGTCCTTTCCAGGGAGATATACACTGACAGTGAGATTGACACATGCTTTGTGTCTCAGTATTTGGGAGACTTCAAAAGAAACTGTGGGAGAGAATTGAAGGTTTATAGCACCCTTGTGCTGACCTCATTGCTATCTATATGCCTGTGAAACCTGGATAATCTATCAGTGTCATGTTAGAAAACTGTATTGTTTCCACTTAAATTGTCTTAGGAAGATTCTGAAGATCACCTGGCAGGGGAAGATATCAGACACTGAGGTCCTTTCTGGAGCTAAACTGCTTAGCATTCCAACATTACTACAAAGAGTGCAACTCAAATGGGCTGGGCATATTGTTAGAATGCCAGGTATACCTTTGCCAAAAAAAACTATTTTATGGGGAACTCAAAGAGGGTAAGTGCTTACAAAAGGGTCAGAAGAAGTGATACCAGGACAACTTGAAGGTTTCTCTTAAGAACTTTAGAATTGATCATACAACATGGAAGATACTGGCAAAGGACCTCCTAGCATGGCATGCCCACATCAGTGAGGGTGCTATGCTCTATGAGGAAGGCAGAATTGAAGCAACTCAAAGGAAACATGACATGTAAATTTAAAGTAAGCACCCTGGTATTCACATGAACTGTTTTTGCCTATCTTGTAATAGAGCATATTAGTCTAAACAGCCACATGCTATAATTTGGCTCAAACATAGTGATGTCATTTTGGTCTTTGATAGCAAAGGGCAAGAACCAATCAACTCTGTTGATTTTCTTTCTGCCTCTCAGACTACTTCTCAGTCTTCTTTGTTGGATTTTAATACTAATTGTAGTTGAACATCAAGGCTCTGCCCTTGTCCCTCTTCTCTCTATATACCTTCCCTCTTTAGTGACCTTATCAATTTCTATGTGTTTAATCAATCTATTTAGAAGACTCAATATCACCTGGATTCCAGACCTACATTACCTTCTGTACATTTCAAACTGGATGTCCTATAGATCTTTTCAACTGAACACACCTAGAGCAGAAATTGGTAATCCTTATTCCCAAACCTGCCCTCTTCCTATTTTTTGGAAGTTTGCAGCCTTCTTTAATGAAAACCATCTTTAATATCTTTATCACACTTACCACACATGTGCACTCAGCTTCTAACTCTTGTCCTTTCTCCTTCCATGGTATCTCTCATGCCATCCTCTTCTCTTCATTCACATAGCCACTACACTCACACAGTCCTATCGCCTTTTCCCTGGATTGTTTCAGTGGACTTTTAATTATACTACTTGCCTCCAGTTTTCTCTATTCCAGCCCATCCTCCACACCAATCTGATTTTTGAGAAGTACAGGCCTGACCATGTCACTCCCCATCTTAATAAACTTCATGAGTTCTTTATTATCCCTAGAATAATATTAATCCTCACTTGGTTTTTAGAGCCTTTCATAATTATCCTCCAATCTGTTTTTCCAGTCTTGTTACACATTACTCTCCACAAAAGGGACAGCTAAGATGGTTCTGTGCAAAAGTTCTAAGACTTGAGTCAGGAAAACTCATTTTTTTGTGAGTTCAAATCTGACCACAAACACTTACTAACTATGTGAACCTGGGCAAATCATTTAACCTTATTTGCCTCAATTTCCTCAACTGTAAAATGAGCTGGAGAAGGAAGCAACAAACCACTCTTCCATCTTTGTTTACACAACCCCAAATGGGATCAGGTAGACTTGGATATGGTTGAAATGCCTCAACAATAAAAACAACAAAATCTCCAAACACACTACCAACCAAAGCTGGACAGCTTTCTGATCTTCATACACTATATGCATTTCCAACCTCAAGGCTTTTGCATTGACTGTGATTCAGGTCTCAAGTTCACATCTTTCTCTCTTAGAATCTCTGCTTTTCTGTAGGGTTCAAGTGTTAACTTCTACATGCATCCTGTCAGGATCTCCTAGATGCTGAGGGAAGGAAAAAGTAGGGAGTGAGTGGCGTCTAGGTGGCGCATTGGATAGAGAGCACCGACCCTGGAGTCAGGCGTACCTGAGTTCAAATCCAGCCTCAGACACTTAATACTTACCTAGCTGTGTGTCCTTGGACGAGCCACTTGGCCCTGTTTGCCTTGCAAAAACCTAAAAAAAAGAGAAGGAAAAAGTAGGGAGTGGGTCAAGAAGGGAGAGAGTTTCACAACTTCTCAACAGTTGGTAATGTATTTTGTATATACTTACATATAATCATGTACTTACTTATATATGTACACCTTGTTCTCCCTCCTTCCACCCCTCCAATTAGCTTAAAAACTCATTAGAGAATATCCCCCCTTTTTTTTCTTTGAATCTACAGCACTGAGCAAAGTGCTCAGCATATATCAAATAAATTAATAATTGTAATACTCTTAGCAGAGTTTCTGGCACATAGAAAGTACTATATAATAAAGCAGTTATTATTATTATTTTCATAAGTACTTAATGAATGTTTGTTTGCTTGATTGGTGGGGTGGGACAGGGTAGGAAGGAATGAAATTTTATTTCCTCTTTGTATTTTCTTTGGATCTCTCCTTGGTCCTTATCACATTCCAATTTGTATAAATGCCCAATTTCCTTTTTCTTTTTTTAAAAAAAGTAATTGTTATCAGTTTTCTTTCTTTTTTGCCTTTTTTCCCCCCCTTCCCTCTGTTGAACAAGTTGCCTCTGACATACTAAGATCTGGTTAAGACCTTAACTTAAAAAAGCTAAGGATTCCTACTGCATCCAGGACCATTTCCAGTCATCATGATCCACATCTCATCATTGGACCCTGATGGTTCCAGAGGAGAGAGTGAGACTGCCAACTTTTCACATTCTCTCTCATTTAAATTCAATTTACTTGCATCATGACATTACCTTCCCAATGTCATTGTCCTCTTGTAGAGAATAAAGGACAAACAATGAAGGAATGAGTAGGCCAGGGAGGAAATGTAGTATAGTAGAAAGAACACAGGTCTTAGTAGATTTGAATTTTAATCCCATCTCTGACATTTATTGACTCTGTGGTCATGGTTTGATCACTTAACCTCTCTCTTAGCCTAAATTTCCTCATTTTTTAAAATGAATGACAACGGAACAACTTCACAGAGCTGTTCCAAAACTTTGTTAAACTTTGAAGCATTATATAAATGTGCTCTTAATATTCAAAAATGCTATATTGAAAGAACACCATTGTATTTGGTTTCTATACTGAACAGAATTTTTCAATCTGTATTTAAAATAGTTAAAATCCCTCCCTTTATGTTCAAACTATTTAAAAATCTAGATTGCATAATCAAACAAAGAAAAGGAAGAGAAATTGATGGTTTGCAGCCCTTTGCCTTTAAACCTAGCCAATGTTCAAGGAAGCTATGAAGGAAAAGCATTGTGTTTCTCCATCCAAGACTAGTCCCAACAGTGTTTTGTATTTATTGTTCAGTGACTGACCCCTTTATTCTACACAAACTGGCTTGGTTGTTTCTTAAACTCCACCCATTTCAAGCACAAGCCATTATTCTTTGAAGCAGTAATTAATTCTGCTCCAAAGAGGATATCAAGAAGGAGGGTTTGTATAAAAAATGAAATGAATAAGTGGCTAAAAGTGCAGCAAATTCTTGCTGCCAGATTTCAAGTCAATAGACTGAATGGGAACTCCACAGAGTTCTATACAAGCCATTTAAAGAACCATTCGACTCCATCTCTAAAGGATCCATAAGTTTCAAAAAACTGGCAATAGTCAATGTTGTCCCTCACTTTCTCCTTTATTTCTATTCTGAAGCAAAAATTTCATGAGCTAGAAGAGTTTCATTTTGTCCCTATCTACTGAACATTACATGGTTTTAGAAGAATCCCAAACCCACCCTGAAAAAAAAAAGTCTTCTTTTAGGACATTGAAAGATAGATTTGAAACTAGAAAAAAAAACTTTAAAGAAATCTAATCCACTAATATTATTTTTTTACAGATGAGAAAACTGAGACACTAAGCATTGTTGATTTATCCAGGACCACTCACATAGAAACTAGAAGTCAAATTCAAAATTTTTTTATTTATTCTTTATTTTTTTCCTTTTATTCAGAATTCAAAACACCATTGCTTTTCTATTCTTTTCTGACACACGAGGAGCTATATTTTAAATTTTAAGCATGAAATTCAGCTTGAAAAATTCATCCTTTACACTACAGCAAGTAAATGTACAGAAAAGGGCAGTATGAAAAAGAAATGCTACCACCACCACGTATAATTAGGCAGAGTTTTGTTTTTTTAATTTTGAGCAGAACCTGAGGTAGAAAAAAATGGGAAAGGACTTATTCTACACTTTCTACCAATCCTTTTCTCTATCTGTAGGCTTACTGTGGTCTGTGGATGGTAGAAAGGAGACTTAGAAAGGGGAGAATGATGATAAGGAAAAGAATCGAGAAAGGTCATAATGATAACAGAGGAGATCTTACACAGTTGTAGGAAAAGTGGAATGAAGATCAACAGCTGAGTCTGAGTGGCACTTCTCTTCACATCCCTTGCCATCTCAAGCACTGCCTCCAGAGGCTATTGATAGAACAGTGTATGTTATGTATCTCCTGATAATATGCCAGTTCTGTGTGCTATGCGGCTCAGTGATGATGTGGAGCCATCAGCTGTCATTCTACAAACACCTACTCCTTTTAAAAAAAATTCTTACAGATGTGAAATATCAGCTAGTAATGAATTTTAATTTCCAAAATAGTATCTCAGGTTGTCCAGTGTTTTTAGAGTATCTAAAGTATTCTGAGCAGATCATAAGTGCATTTGTAAGTGAATGCCTTCTTTCTACTCTGAAATGTCAAATGAGAACTGATATTCCAGAAGCTCCTTTTCTAATTTTTTTTTCTTTTACACTAAGCAGACTACTAACCAGGGCAACATTCAGTATTCCTCCATATAATCACATCTGATGCATTAAGAACCCAGCCCACCCAAGATAGATATTAATTACCTTCTGTTGCAGCAAACTTTTAGGACATAATTCCTAATTATAGTTCCATCTATTGTGTGATTTGCCCATTTCTGCACTAAAAGCCCCGGGGAGTCATATTTCTGTGGACTTGGTGAAATTGCCAAACTCATGGTTTTGTGTGCTGTGTTTCTTTTTGCATGGTTGCAGCATGTCATTATAATTAGTTTTCATTTTAATAGATCAAATTATAGATTCCTGCCTCTTCATGAATTGAAAGCTATTAATCCTGATACAGTTAGGTTTGTTGTGCAGATTTTAACTTTTTCTCTGGTATATACTTCAAATTCCAGTTCATGTCATGATAGGAAAAAGTTTTTTGACTATCTTAAAATAAACTACTTCCATTTAGGAGTTAGACAACTTTTTTTTTTTTTGCAAGACAATGGGATTAAGTGAATTGCCTAGGGTCACACAAATAAGTATTAAGTATCTGAATCCAATCTGAATTCAGGTCTCCCTGACTCCAGTGTTCTATCCACTGTGCCATCTAGCTGCTCCTAGATGTCTTTTAATATGAAAAAAGCAACTTCCTTTAGTATTAGGTTTTCCTCTTAGTGTTTTGATATTATCCATCCTTAATTAGCTATTTGGATGAATCATCCAATTTTTAAGATTTAGATGGGAAAACAAAGGTCAATCTAATATATGGTTGAATTTGTTTTTGCATATTCTTTTCAAACCCTCAATATTTTGAATATGTTTTTTAATTAAAAAAGGAAAATGGTAGTTGTTGCAAGAAGACTACTACTCTTTTGGAAATATTGGTTATTTATTTTTTCAAAGCATTTAAAAATTCATGACAGAAAAATCATATTAGTCCCATGAAGATACCCCTTGAGGAAAAATTACTTGTAATTCTCAGTGTTAGAAAAGCTCAGTTCTTGATCTAGAGAAAATGGACAAAATGAAGGACTATAAAGCAGAAGATAATGAGAATTGCAGTGATTATGTTGAAACACAAAACAGGTATATCAGTCATTCAGAAAAAAACTGGGTGAACCCAAGTATTAATGAAAATATTCTTGATGAGGTAGATGGACAAAAGGAAAGGTAAAATTTTAGCAATAGAAGGAATTAATGGAAAACTTTTAACATGGCCCTGATTAACAAAAAACAGCATGAAATAATGGATAGAGAGCCAGTCTTGAAGGGAAGAACACTTGGGTTCAAGTCTTGCTATTGGTATATGCTAACTCTGTCACATTGCAAAGGTGCTTCTAAGTTATTTACTAAGCTGCATTTTTAGGGAGAATTTTCACAGTACGTATTCTCTCTCACTAAAAGAATAAAAAAATAACATTAATACTATTGAGAATTAAATTATTTACTAACGTATAGATTTCATTTTTTCTGCATGTAGCTAGTTCCCACTAGAGCAGCTGATCAGTTCCTTGGTATCATCTATATGTATATAGTCTGTTCAATGAAGATTTGTTTCAAAAGCATTCTGTTCCATTAGCTGAATCTTTAGTCTTGTCTTTCCACTTAAATGACACCAATGGTAGCTAGGTGGCACAGTGTATAATACACCAGGCCTGGAATCAGGAAGACTCATCTCCCGAGTTCAAATCTGGTCTCAGATATGAATAGCTGTATTTCTCTTAACCCTGTTTGCCTCAATTTCTTCATCTGTCAAATGAGCTGGAGAAGGAATAACAAACCACTCCAGTATCTTTGCCACGAAAATCCCAAATGGGATCAGACTCAGACACAACTGAAAAAAACTAATTGAAACAACATGTCACTAATAAGCTCCTCAGAAAAATAAATGACATCTTTGACAAGTCCAAATGGTGATAAATGTTGAAAACGATTTGGGAAAACTAGGACACTAATACACAGTGGTAGAATTGTGAACTGATCCAACCATTTTGGCCAGCAATTTGGAACTATATCCAAAGGCCTATAAAACTGTTCATACTTTTTGATCCAGCAATACCATTACCAGGTCTGTATCCCAAAGATATAATTAAAAAGGGAAAAGAACATACACATACAAAAATATTTATAGCAGCTATTTTTTTGTGGTGGTAAAGAATTAAAAATTGAGGGAAAGTCCATTAAATGAGGAATGACTGAGCAAGTTGTGGCATATGAATATAATGGAATACTATTGTTCTTTAAGAAATAATGAACAGGCAGATTTCAGAAAAACCTCAAAAATGTTCATATGAACTGATGCTGAGTGAAGTGAGCAGAACCAGGAGAACATTGTACACATTAGTGGCAATATGTGATGATCAACTATGACAGACTTAACTCTCTCAACAATATAGTGATCTAAGACAATTCTAAAAGGCTTGTGATAGAAAATGCCATCCACATCCAGAGAAACAATTAAAGAGTCTAAATATAGATCAAAACATACTATTTTCACTTTTTCTCTTTTTTTTTCTTTCTTTCTCAGTTTTTCCCTCTTGTTCTGATTCTTTCACAGCATGACTAATATGGAAATGTGTTTAAGATGGTTGTACATGTATAAACTATATCAGATTACTTACTGTCTTGGGGGAGGGATGGAGAAAAATTTGAAATTCAAAATCTTCAAAAGATGAAGATTGAAAATTAACTTTGGAAGTTAGAAAAATAAAATCCTATTAAATGGGTGGGAAAGGAAAAGTTCCAATTACATAAACACATCCAATATTGGACCTACTCCTGACTTGCAGATTTACAATGTTGTCTTGATTTTAGTATCATACCATGGGAACCTCCTAGGATAGCCAGTTTCAACTTCCTGTCTTATGCCAGCATATATCTATGAGGCTTTGCTTACATGAACATGGAAGGGAATAGTGAAGTGGGTATAGGTTTTTAGTAATTGCCTCCTATGAAATGGTATGCTGATAAATGTTTAACAAACAGTTCTCTGAAAAACAAAAGTATATCCAACTTACTTTTATGATAAACATTTTCTCCATCACTTTTTTTCAGTCTAGACAATCATCAAAGAAACAAATCAAACCCTGATTTTTAATGCTTCTCAAATTCTGAAGTGTAAGATGCTCATACTGAAAGAAAATTTGACAGTAATCTCTCATTAACCAATGTGAGATGACTTCAGCACAGGCTAAGTAATGAGGGCATCAAGGTAAAAAATGAAAGTGCTTACATTCTTATTGAGACAAAGAACAAACAGTCTCTATTTTAGGAGCATAAATTCTTTAGTATCTTTTGTTCACTACTTCATGTTCTGAAGTTTAGTACTGATTGCCTAGATCTATGGTTTCTATATGACTTTTGTTGCATTAATCAACAAATCTAAACTCTAGTATTAATAGGCTTCACAAAAACATAAGGTTAGTTGTTGAAAAGACCTTAGAGAGCCTGTGGTATCAGCCTGATACATCTAGTTTCACCCTTTTTTTACTTTGATTTTTAAACCCAGAATTGTAAATAGCAATATTTATCTCCAGGGCAGCAGAAATTGTACCCAATGTAAAATAGCAGAAAATGAATTCTCAAATCATGGTAGGGGGTAAAGGAAAGAGAGAAGTTCACCTAGAAGAAAAAAAAAGGCTGCCTTGTAATTTCTTATTTGACTAATTTACTTTGCCAACCAGTTGCTAAACTTTTATTTCCATTCTGTTCAAGAGATGTAGAGAATGATTTCCTTGTCTTTTCTATTTGTCATCTCAGTACAAAGCCCTTGTTTCTCTGCCTTAGTTATAGGTTTCATTAAACCTATTATGTGTGATTTAATTGATTAAATCATTTATGTTTTATGATTAAGCCTATTATATGGAAGCACCTGGTGACCCAATGGATAGAACTTCACCTAGAGTCAGGAATTTATGAGTTCAAATCTGATCTGAGACACTAGCTGGGTGGCTCATGCAAGTTATATAGCCACTATTTGCCTCAGTTTCCTTAACTGATTAATAATAGCACTTACTTTTCAAGATTGTTATGAGGATCAAATGACATTTTTTTAAAGAAATAAAGCTCTTAGCATAAGTCCTGGCACTATTTAAATAAATATTCCCTTCCCCTCCTTATATATGATCAAACCAGACTCTCTTGCCCAAACATATAGCATCTTTCTTTGCTAACTTCCATTCTCTGTTTCTACTTACATCTATGACACACATTTTGACAATATCTCAAAGAACATTTTTATTCATTTTCTTGCGTTGTGTCCAACAAAACATCTGAAGATGTGAAACCTAGAAAACGGTTTGGTTAGAGTAGTTCATCACAAACCATACAAAGTTTCATAATCATTTTGCATATCAAAATTATATCTTTTGCTACTTTTCCTGGTAGAAATGTTTTTTCCCTGCCCCAATGTCTTAATAAATGTGAATTGTCTAGATTTTGTTTTTAATCTAGTTCATATTGACAAAATCCATTTAACTTATTTCCTCCTTTTCTAACATGTGAAAAACTTGTCATTGACCCTTTATATGGGTCTGATGTAGAGTTGTCTAAGAATAGCTGCTAGGTATATTTTTTAATGAAAATGTCATTTATTATAAAATGTAAAAACTGCAAAATTTCATTTACTTTTTGAGATATAAAACCCTGGACATATTTCATCTAAAAGAACAGCTCTTCAAGTTACTATATAATTTCAAAACCTAGTTTAATATAGGAGAGTGTCTCTTGGCTAATGAAGAGTGTCTCTTTTTGCTCTGCTCAGGGATAGAAAAATGGCTAAAGGAAGCTGGGTTAAGAGATTAAGTTAGAGGAGCATAAGCACTCATTTTTGAAATGTCATAAATCACTTTTTATTTTTTAAATGAATGCTCCAGGACCCCCATAAAAACCATAAATAGAACTTTGCTTTTACTTTATGGGAAAACAGGCTTCTAGTTTTCTTCTTAAAGTCCCAAATTTTAAAAAGGAACAAATACTGATTGATAGGCATGTTTAGGATGAGTTGTCAAGTAAATGAAAAAAAAAAGTAGCATCCAAGGATAATGATAGTTTCTTAAGCATTCATGATAGTATTTGTCTAAGAATCTGTAATCTTTTATGCTTAGTGTATATTGAAAAATAACATATTTCTTACTAATTGTCAGTCTCTTCAATTTGTATTTTCATCTTTTAAAAGTGTTAATTTGTAAGTATTGGGCTTCTGCATTTTACAAGATTTGGCTTATCTGGTGAAGAAGAATATTTTTCATATAATTTTCATTAAGCTATTAGATCAAACTAATTTATATGTTCCTTGAAGATTACAGTAATTTCTAGAGACTTGCGTTTTTCATTTATTCTGATACTACCACTATGTACATTGCTCCTACTGACTGATTCCAGATTAATAAAAAAAACATTTGTGATTACAATGGATATTCATATATTTTTTGCAATTCAGATAAAAGTGTTCATCTTGAATTTTACTGTACTTACCTTTATCATTATTATTCTTACCATTATTATTTTTATTTATGATGGCTGTTTTCTATAATCATACTAAACGTGTATATCAGCTCTTCAAGAATCTATGATAACTACAATGTGTTGAATTCTCAGTGTAAGAATTTCCTCAAAGCATTTAAACCTATCCATAATTTAAAAGTTTAAAATGTCAGAAATGGAAGTTGTTCTCATTCTCTCTTGACTCTATGCTGTTAGAAAAAATCTACATCTATATAATTATGTATATGTATACATATATGTGTATATGAATATATAGACTTTCTAAATTTGACATTTTGACCCAAAGTATTGTAATTATTAATCTATGAACAGGAAAGTTCAATTCAACTCCACAAGCAATTATTAAATACCTTTGGTTGTTTTCAGTTGTTTTACTTGTATCCCAACTTTTCATGACCCTCTTTGATTTTTTGTTTGGTTTTGTTTTTTGCAAAAATGCTAGACTGGTTTGTGATTTCCTTCTCTACCTCATTTTATTAAATGAGTCACTAAAGTGACTTACCTGGGGTCACACAGCTAGTAAGCATCTGAGGTCAGATTTGAACTCACAAAAATAACTTCAGACCCAGCACTCTATTCATTGTGCCACCTAGCTTTCTATTAAATGCCTATTATTTATTTAGCAAAGAACTTAGTAGCATTCTAGTGGATAGAATAAAGAAAAGATGACAGTCTGCTGTTTTATTCATTCATTTTTCAATTTGATATACAAGAAAATAAATCATACAATTGAGATTTAGATTTCAATTTGATGGCAAAACTTTAAAAAATACCCCCCAAATAAAAAAGAATGGCAAAATTTTCATACCAACTGTTAAACTATTCACACAAACAACTCTGCAAGATATGAAAAGAGGGACTTAGAGGAGTGAATAGATAGATTGTTGGAGGTAAGGAACTGGGACTTTTCAAGGCAAAAATACCATAACTCTCTACTTTGTTCAGGATACTACTTTCCACCTGATGATAGACAAAGGGTGGTTTCTAGGTTTCAGTTCATATTTTCCCTTTCTTGAATCACTTCCCTCCCCTCTCTAACCTTGCAGTTGTCATTTATGGTATTCCTAAAATAAAAATCTGACCATGTCACTTCCCTGGTTAGTAAATGTCAATGCTTCAGATACAAATTCATCTTTTTGACATTCAAAGCCCTTCACCACACACCTCCAACATGCCTTCCCAACTTTATTATACACTGCTCCCCTCCTCACTCTCTTCTTTCCAACCAAACTCACCTTCTAACTGTTACCCCAGATAACTTTCCATCCCTGACTCTTTTGCCCAGGTTTTCTCCCAAATTCTGGAATGCAAGAGTTTTAGATGCTTGAGTTTTAGATCTTCTGATATTCTTCAAAGCCTACCTCAAGTATTACCTTTTATACTTTTATATGAGTCTTTTCCTGATTAACTAGATGTCAATGACTTGCCCCCCAAAATTTCATTACATCATTTTATATATTTTGTTTATATATATATATATATATATATATATATATATACATATGCGTGTGTGTATACATATATACATATATGATCATATTGTTTTTCCTGAAAGAATACAGGCTCTCTGAAGTCAGGGAATAAAACTCTTAGTGTTTGTCTTTGTACCATTGCCTACCATGGTATCTGACATATAGTAGCCATTTTAATAATTGTTCTTGCTTTTAGTCATTTTCAGTCTTATCTGACTCTTCATGACCCTTTTGGGAGTTTTCTTTAGCAGTGATACTGGAATGATTCTCCATTTCCTTCTCCCGTTCATTTGACAGATGAGGAAATTGAGATAAACAGGGTTAATTAAGTTGCCCAGGATCACACAGCTAGGAACTATCTAAGATCAGATTTGAACTCAGGTCTTCCTGGTTCCAAGCCTAGCACTCTATCCAATGTACTCTTAATACTAGCTAATTAATTGGTCAGTATATAGAGGTAGGATAAGGTTATAGAAAGAACATCAAATTTGGAGTAAAAAGATCAGCATTAAAATCATAGCTTTGCCATAGAATAGCTTGGAAATTTACTTCTCTTGGCCTTCATTTCTTTTTCTTTCTTTTTTTTTTAGGTTTTTGCAAGGCAATGGGGTTAAGTGGCTTACCCAAGGCCACACAGCTAGGTAATTATTAAGTGTCTGAGGTCGGATTTGAACTCAGGTACTCCTGACTCCAGGGCTGGTGCTCTATCCACTGCACCACCTAGCTGACCCTGCCTTCATTTCTTTAATGATGAAATTCGAGTGTTGGACTACATAAAGTATTTCTAGAATCCATTTACTTTAACTTCTTGGGACTTCAGTTTCTTCATCCTTAAGATGTACCTTTCCAGCTTTTCTGTGAGCATCACCACATCTCAAAGATTTTGATTCTATGGTTTCTAGTCATGCACTCACAGTAATTACATGCCACTACATGAAGAAAATTGGATATTTCATACCAATAGCAAAGCAGAGTGAACAGAATACTGGATTATGAATCAGTAAACTTCAAGTCCCAATTTTACCTCTGGCTAAGACTATAGATAAAACAATTTATATTTCTATGCCTCACTTCCCTCATTTGTTCAGTGAAACTAATATCCATTGTTAGCTACCTTACAGTACTGTTGTTTGGATCAAATTAGATAATGTAGATAGAGTGTTTTACCACCTTATGTGCCATATGAATATCGTAGATTTGCTTTAAAGAATAAAAAATTTTCCTTGGGCGGGGGAGGGAGTATGGATGGGAATTAGCAGACAGATATGGGTTATGGGAAATCACTAGTCCAAGGTTAAAGATTTTAGTAAGGAAGAAGTTATGATGATGATGACCAAAGTCATGATATGAAAGGTACTATACATTTTAAGTATAATCTCTCACTTCTTTGTATGGCTGAATTTGTTTATGTTCATTCAATCTTACACAGAGAGAAATTGACATAGCTTCTACTTCTGAGCATCTCAAGTCTAGTTTGGTTTTTTTAAGTAAATTTTTATTAATGTTTTTGTTAAACATCATCTGTACTTTCCATCATACCACTTACTATTCCTTTTGCCAGAAAGGTCTCCATTTTTAATAAAGAACTGAAAACCAGGTAAAACAATACAGAAATAGTATCTGATATGGAAAAATTATGCCATTATAATGTTCCATACCTGTAGTATCCCATATCTGCAAAGAAATGGACAAAGAAGCTTTTTCATATCTCCTCTTTTAAACAAAGATTGTACATTATAATTTTAGAGATCTGGTTCCTATTGTTTTGTCCCTCTTTGAGTGATGCCTTCAAGAAACTGAGCAAGGAAATACTGGCTTAGATGGCATGGCCCATAGATACAACCCTTTTAGCCACTAAATTGTGGTTCTCCAGACCCAGAGGTGGAAAGATTAGGGTATTCAGTGCATTGTCACCCCTTCTGGCTTCTACCATGACTACTGTTCCATATATTTAAATGGAAATTGATAATTAATTAGGTTGAGAAATAAAGCTCACCTCACAGATTTCCCCTTAGTTCTGAAATCAAAAAGCAATGTTCTTTGTCAGCATTTTTTTTGCTCTGGTGATGCCTTAATGTATAAAGTACAAACTCCCAGGTAGTCTCCACTTCTATGCTTATGTTTCTTTCAAACCTTAATAGCAATTTATCATGTTTTAATTAATTAGAACATCATGTTATGAAACTAATGTGTCAAATATTTTTTCTTTAACCATCAAACATACTGTCAGGAAAGAAGTGATATCCAAATTTATAGAACAAGATTGCCAGAGAGATAGGAATTGTACAGAACAAGAATGACATGTGGAGGAAACAAAAGGGACATTTTTTTCCTATAAGGACAATTATATTAAATTTTTAATGTATATCTCTCTTTTCACTATATCTTTTTTTCTTTTTTTAACTTTCCTCTTCAGTGATAAAAGAATTTCCCATCCATCCTTTAAGGCAGTCCTTGATTCACAAATGACCAACTTACAAAGGCTCCCTAAGTATATATAGCCCTAGTCTCTTCCCTTCCTCAACTGCTAAAAAGCACACAGACAGACAGACAGGCATGTTCTCACACAACACATACAGACACACACACACACACACACACACATGGGAAGGGAGTGGGGAACTAGGAGGAAGCAGAGATTCTTTGGATTTGGAAGTGGCAAAAAGGAACAATTTAGGAGAGTAATCCTCAGACTCCCAGACAGGGGTAACTGAACTGACCATATGTTTTCCTTCTGACCCTAACTATCCTTTCTTCTTATAAGTGTCTTCACTCTTCATTTATTAACACTATGTGAAATTTGGCCATTTGGAGATTCATTTGTCTCAGTGAGTATGCTCTTCTCTAAATGCAGATACCACTAGGATCAGTGGCATGGTGTAGAGGAAAATGCTTTTGGATTCAGAGGACCTGAGTTTGACTCCTGTCCCTGCTGCTTAATGGCTTATGAGAAGTCCTACTCTGGGGCTCTGCTGTGGAATGAAGGGATGGACAGGATGATCTTTTAAATCCCTTCCTAATGTAAAGTCTATGAGTAAAAAACTATTCATCTATTATGAGCTAATGTGAATTAATACAATCAAATTGCTTTCTTCTCTAGCCCCTTCACCAAGTATAATGAAGAAATGAGAGCCTTCATGAGGATCAGGGAAGGAATGAATGACATAGGAAGTTAAAGAGTACTTGATGGAATAAAACAGACCTGATTAAAGTGCCTCAGTGTTGGATTTAGAATCATCCCAGGTCACTGAGGTGGCTAGGTAGCTCAATGGATAGAATAATGTACCTTGAGTCAGGAAGACCTGAGGTCAAATTTGACTTCAGACATTTATTAGCTATGTGACCCTGGCCATGTCACTTAACCTCTCTAAGTCACTCCAGTATCTATGCCAACAGCTTTGATATACTATGACCAACAGAGTCCTAAAGAGTCAGATATAACTGAATGTCTGAACAAGAAGATCACATAACCAATGTAGTTACCATGCCTCATGATATAGAACATATTCTGTACCATAGGCACCCCACCTTTCTACTGCAAAGAGGAAAGTGCTTTCTCATCTAAGTTCTCCAGTCTTAGCTTCTTGAAGTATAAGAAGAGAGGATTAAACAAGATGAAATTGAATGGCTCTACCTCTTCTAAATCGATTATCTTGGATTCTATGAATCTCTGGGACCAGGCCTGGTCATTCCATTTACTAAACCTCAGGTTTCATTTGATATTATTTTAGGGTTTTTTTTAATTTTCTTGGCCTATTAACTGACTTCTGCGTTAATTCATATTCAATTAATTTGTCTCTCAGGGAATTTTTTTTTGTTTAGACTTCTGATTTCAATAATATAAAGAACTCTCCAAATGAAAACTCTCTCAACTAATGGACATATTTAGCATCTAAGCTGTAATCTACAATTTTAGAAAGTTGCCCTGAGGTCCTGAGAAATTAAGATCACCATGGTTGTACAGCTCCTAGATATCAGAGACAGTAATTGAACTTAGCCCTTCCTATCGCTAAAGCCGACTGTCAATTCACTGTGCCACACTGCTGCCCTTTGTAACATATTTTCTTTGGGGATGTACATGTCCTATTCCAAATATCCAACTAAATAACCAACCCTTAAAATTCAACAGTTTCATTGGGGTTTTCCATACTTCTTCAAAAGAAAATCAAAGTCTTAAATGATGAGAATCAATGTATAAAGTGGTCAGGTCAGAAGATTTAGGTTTTAATCCCACTTTGACATTGCACAACTGGATGTGTGACCTAAGACAAGTCATTTACTCTCTCCCAACCCAATGTTTTCTGTGTCTGTCCATCAAAGGGATTGGTTTAGAAAATTTCTCAAGTCTTTCCTAAATTCCCCATTCTATGGCTTTTCAGACTGCAATACAGCAAAAACTGAGAATTCTCTGTGTAGTCAAATCTGATGAAAAGAGACCATGAAAGCGTAACATTACTCTACTGAAAGAAGGGGAACTTTTCCCCCATCATCCCTGGAATTTCCTCAATGGCATTTGAAGCAGTCGGCTAGTTCAGCCTTCATGGCTACTTATTGTAAGAGAAAATCAGCAGTAATTAGAAGCAGTGGGATATTAGTCAAAGTAATAGAGGAAGCTGTTCCCCCAATTATCCTGCAAGACTTTGCATGGCAAAGAAAATAGGTATTGAAACTTTGGCTGAATAAACTGAATGAAAAAGGAAGATCCCACTGAGAATGATGCCATCTTTGTCTGCAGTCCTTACATCTCCCATGTTAGGAGTGAGAGGTGAAGGATTTATTTGGCAGAAGATCTTGCCTAGAGGTTGAGGGTTGTTGCTTGGCTAAGAAGAGATGCAGTTACAATTAGACATTCTCTGAAGACTTTGGGATTGCAGAATGTAAATATCTCTACATATTTACTGCTGTCTGAAGCTCACGTTAACTTTGTAAATCAGCCTGAGTGCTTGAAATCTGAAGCAGTATAGAAATATGAAAATCTGATTGTAAAGTTATCTTAGAATAAAAAGGAAATTTCTAATTGCTTTTACTTCAAATGGATGTATTATAGGGTCAGGAATTTTGTGCATTCATTTTTTCTTTGAAAATATAAATATAGGCCACTTTCTTTTGTATATCTTATATTTATAGAAATATGTATGCCTATATATATAGGCATATATATTTTAAAGTTTATATTTTTATAAAACATTGCTAAGTTGAAAAATAGAGTAACTGTTTTAAGAGTAGTCTTAAAATTGTCATTAAATATTTTAATGTCATTTAAATACTAGAATATCTAAAAGATATATTGTAATTATAAACTCCCTAAAATTTTATATACTGTTTCTACAATTATGGGTGAATAATGTCATTTGTTTGATCCAAGAAAGCAATAGAAAAATACTTACTTTTCATGTTAAATTCATTCAGTAGAGTTTAATTCTATTGGTATTATTAGCACCTACTGTGTAATGTACATAACTGAGGAAACAAAGATAGCTATAACCTAGATTCTGTTGCCAAAGAACTTACAATCTGATGAGAGACAGCATGTTTAACTATGTCCCAAGAGAGAATGTGATCAGTGTGAAGTACAGTGCTTGATAATAGTAAAAGCTTAATAAATGCTTTATTGATTACCAGCAGCATGGGTCTAAGGAAACAAGAATCTTGATGGGACAAGATAGAAAGGAGGAGGCCAAGAGTAGAAGAAGCCTTGATGGATATGGTGGCATGGACTCCTCAGAATTATGTTTTGAATTAAGTTGAAGTTGAATTAAGTTAAAATAAAAGAATTGAGACTGAGAGAGTAAAGAGACTTTTTCCAAGCATGGGAAAGGTAATAGAAATGGAAACAGAAACTATAGCAGAAAGTAATCTCTCTCTCTCTCTCTCTCTTTTTGTAAAGATGGAGTACATGTAGATGTTAAGCAACTAGGTGGCACAGTAGATAGTGGAAGCCCTAAAATTAGAAAGACTTTTCTTCCTGAGTTCAAATCCAGTTTCAAACACTTACTACAAACACTACTATATAAAATGAAATAATACTAGCTGGGCAAATCCCTTAACCTTTTTTGCCTCAGTATCCTCATGTGTAAAATGAACTGAAGAAGAAAATATTAAATTATTCCAGTATCTTTGCCAAGAAAACCCCAAATGGGGTCACAAAAAATCAAAAAAGAGAGAGACCAGCTAAAACAACAAAACAAATTTGATATAGTTAGTTTGGTCAAATCCACTACTGATCAGACATTGGAAAGGCCAAAGGAGATACTCTGGTTTGACATTTTAGAAACTTTAAACCCATGCCACTATGTATTTCTCTTAGGGTCAAGATTAATTGCCACAGAATGTTTTGCTACCTCCCCCAAGCCCTTGAAATGCACCCAGGAAGGATTCCAGGTATATAAGCTTTTATTGTTTCAGGGAGCTTGGACCTATGGTTACCACTTTGCTAGTCATTGAACAGGGGTTCTAGGATTTCAGAAGATCAATGTTTCAGGGCAGACTGATCCCTTTTGCTTTTAGCTGTCAGGATGTCGGTGTTAGCATCTCCACTTAAGAAGTTTCTGTTATCCTCTGATGACTGGCATGAGGGACAGAGGAAGAACCTGCAGGTGTATAAATGGGATTCAGGGGCTTATCTCTGCAATAGAGATATCTTTTATCTTCCTTTATTTTTTTCCTAATCAAGTCATTATCATGAAACTGAGAGATGTAATCACACAGGAGTAAAATTGGGGTCGTGCCGTAGGCTAGTAGAAAGGGGGGCTTTACAGCATGATGATGTATGGCCATTTCACAACAATGCCTTTAACACATAAAATTTGCCCTTTAATTACATTTTAAATCTCATTTGAAAAGATTTTATCATTATGGAAATTGCTCTGTAAATGTTCCCATGATGAGGCCCAATAAAAGTTCTCTGAGAGAATTGAAGACCAAGAGATGAATCAGCAGTGAAGAAATGTTATAATCAGGCAGTTTTTCTCGGCTTTAGGCAAAATAGTCCAACAGTAACAGAAAATCATCATCGACTCAGAGGTATATTTTTCCAAGATTATTCTAAGACATTTTTGCCTATAGCATACTGTTTCTTCAGTAAACTGAAGGAATAGTTTCTGTTATCCAGCTCAACAGGTCTTTTTCTTCCAAGCCTTAGAAACATCATTTGAATTTATAGTTGCCAAAATGAATGATATAACATATACCTCATGTCCCCTGTATCAGCACCTACATAAAGGGCATACCTTCAGTTCCTGAAATGAGAGATGAGATATTTAATAAAATAAAGAGCACCTTTACTTTCTTCTCAGAATCATTTAAAAATATATATACCAATAAGTTATAGAAGGCATATCAGGAAGAAGGGCAGCCTAGAATTGCTCATTTTGTGCTATGGGAATTGTTTCATTTCTTTGCATGGTATAACCCATTTGAAGTCTGTTATTGAGTATCACTCTTAACCATCTCTCTCATCAATGGCAAACTATTTTCACAGAAGCTAGAAAATTTCCATTATGCTAGGCCCTATGACAGGGTTATAACAGGGTTTCTGGTATTCTTTCTACTATCTCCAAAAATTTTCTTTTTAAAAGTCAGTCTCCAGTCAGTCAGATACCAAATTTGCTGCCTGAGGTGTTTAATATTGCTTTTCATTTGCAGATACTTTGTACTCTCTTACATAAATATATTTATCATTTACCTTCAGGAAAATGTAAGCTCCTTGAGGGAAAAAAAAACAAAAAATGATTTAAGTTTTGTCTTTATTTCCCTAGCACCTGACACCTTCTCTATTACATATTAAGCATTAAATAATATAATGTTTGTTGAATTGGGAACTCCTCAATAGCTAATGCTATTGGAAAGTTGAAAGACGTAAGGTTATTGTTGTATATTAAGTATTATTACATATTAAGAAGTATTTATTTGTGAGGATGCCAGGACTATCTACTTGTTGCCTCTCATCTAAAAATTAAAACTCCGGTCATTGAATGCAGGAATAAATAGTCAATCAATAATCATTTTTTAAACACTTATTAAGTGTCAGATACTGTGTTAAGTTATAGACATACAAATAAAGGCCAAAATAATCCTTGCTCTCAAGGAATTTACACTGTAACAAGGGAGGGTTGCTGCAAATAGCTATAAGTATTACTATATATGACTGAATGCATATATGCAAATATATAGTTATAGTTATTATGGATATATATATGTAACATTGCCTATGAGACTATCTCTGTGAGATTTGTCAGAGAGAGAGAGAGAGAGAGAGAGAGAGAGAGAGAGAGAGAGAGAGAGAGGAAGAAGGAAGGCAAGGGTAAGTGTGGGTGGCAGAAGGAGATAAATTGGAGGTTGTCTCAATGGAAAATCACTTAGGATTAAGGAGGACCAGGAAAGGCTTCTTGTAGAAGGTAGTATTTTAATGGAGACCCTAAAGCTAGAGAAGTTTGGGAGATAACAGTAAGGAGAGAGAGAGAGAGTAGTGAACATGCTTAGCATTGAGAAATGAGGTGCTTTGTTCCAGGAACAGTATGGAGACCTGTATCACTGGATCATAGAATACTTGGAAGTGAGTAAAGTTTAAGAGGGATGGAAAGATAGGAAGCTTATAAAGGATTTAAATACCAGAGGATTTTGTATATGATCCTAGAAGTAGCAGAATCACTAGAGCTTATTGAGTAGAGTGGATAGTGGGGAATGGCATAGTCATAATTTCATGGTCATAAACTTCAGGAAGATTATTTTGGAAGAAAAGCAATACCTTTAGAAGTATGCATAAAACATTTCTATTGCAGAAATATTCTCCTCTGCTCTTTAGGTAAGTCCTATTCGGGTTATTTTTCTGATGTACCTAGTATCACTCTTTCAGGGTTAGAACAATCTGATGTCTTAAGATAGTAGGACCATATATCTAGAGATGAAGCCTTTTGAAGCTATCAAACCTAGCTCTTCTATTTCACAGATTAGAAAATCCTGGGAAGTATAAAGGATTTGTCCAGGTTTGTACAGATAGTGTCAGAGATGCCATTCCAACTTAGTTCCCTATGCCCTTTCTACTATATTCCATCATATCCTGGTAGGAAATCTTTTCATGTATTCACTCCCAAGAAGGCTAGAACAGATTACAAAGGAGTCATAGTTGCTTGGAGGACATGCATCAAACTGGAAAGAGACAGCTTGATGAGAGCATCAAAAAAATATGCTTCAATTTCTAGCAACAAAGTGAAATGAATAGTTAGGAGGAAGAATATAAAAAGACTTTCTTATCTCATGGTACCTAAGAAAAGCAAAGAAGGAGCTAATGGGCAGAAAATGCACAGTAACGGGAAAAATTATAGCACACCCAAAAAAGCTATTGACAATTCTATAATTATACTTAGTATTGATCCCAGGATCTATCACTCAATATCCATTCAGTGTCATATATCATTTTTGCTGCAGTGCCAAGATTGGTCATAGTAAGCTGTTTGCCTTTTTCTCCTCTTTCCTTTTCCCCATTTTTTGAAATGCTTTCCTGATCAATAGTAGAACTAGAAACTCTTTTGTTATAATTTGTTTTGCAAGGCAAACAGGGTTAAGTGGCTTGCCCAAGGCCACACAGCTAGGTATTATTAAGTGTCTGAGACCGGATTTGAACCCAGGTACTCCTGACTCCAGGGCCAGTGCCTTATCTACTGCACCACCTAGCTGCCCCTTTTTGTTATAATTTCAGTGAAAAAAAATGCCTGGTTTGAACTTTTGATATTGATGATAATTAATTTCTTTATGGCACCATTCTGAACTTTGACCCAAATAAAAGGGTATAACCTCTCCACTATCTACTCTTTACCATGACAGACATTGTTAAATGGTGTATGCTAACTCCCCAAGCATGGAAGTACCATTAAGTTCTCCAAGAAGTAATTAGTTAAATCTGGTACTAAAGAACAGTTAACCCACCAAAGAGCACTGGGGGATCAGACCCAATTACTTCAGCATTTATTTAGTTAACCAATCACATTCATGATATTTGGATCTTTTTCAGATAGCTTGTAAAATAGCTAGAAACTTTTTAAAGTGCTGTTTCTTTTGTCTAATTGGATGCAGTTGATGTCCCTCATCTATTTGTAAATATAAAATATATTCTAAAACCTCCTAGCAGAGAAAATAAATAAAATATAAACATTCATTATATGTTTTATAGCGTTAATATTACCTCTGATTGAAAAAGAATGATTCTTCCCATCCTAGATGGTAAATGGATCATATGTCTTGGGTCAGAGATATCAAACTCAAAAAGAAATTGTAGTAACTAATCCATACATGAGGATTTCTGAAAGCTGCATATTGACTTAATTTTAAAATGTTAAATTAACTGTGCTTTAATTGTATTTTATTTCATTAAATATTTTCCACTTACATTTTAATCTAGAGTGTTGGTAGCCTATGACCCATGGGTTACATATTTGAAACCTCTGCTTTATGCCATTCAATTATTCTAAATAGTTTCTTTGCAGATTACAGTGTTTGCTTTGATTATTCCCTCCTCCATCATTTTTAAATTTGACAGTTAAAGCAATCCAAAGGAAATCAATTCTATCACTGTTATGATTCTAATGATTTATCAAAAAATGACATTATACTTTGTTACGTGGCCTGATCTCTATATATTGCTTATGGGTTAAGATGAGTCTTCATCAACTAATTGCTTCTTACCAATACACAATCCTTAGCTAAAATGACTATTAAAAAGCCTACATCACAAAGAAAATAGATCAAGAGATAATTGTCTTCAAAATGTTTAATTTTTATTTAGTTGATTGATATCTGTATAGTCTAAACACAAACATGTATCTCTGAGCAAATAGCAATATCTATTTTTAAATATCCAGATATAATGCATTCAATTTCAAATAAACAGAGTCATTCAAACCTTTCTTAGAGACATAACTTTTAGATATATGCAGTAATTTTCCACCTAATGCAAAAGCAATTGAGGAACATTCCCTCACCCATTCTCCTCTAAAGAAAGAGAAATCTGAGTAGGAGAGATGGCAATAGTTCAATTTGGGTTGACAGGAGAATTCAGGATTCTAGACCCTCCTTGAAAAAAAATGTCAACTGATTCCATGAAAGCTGAAGTATCCTCATAGACAAGGACCTGAAAAATTGAAGAGGGCACTTCAGGGTTTGTAACTTGTGTGAACAGCTCTTCCAGAAAGAGAGTTCCTTAAGGGTCCCTAGGAACTGCATCCAGAAGCTAAGATTCTTAGAAAAGGGGAATTGTTCATTTCAGCCAGGTCAAGGATGCAAGAAATTGCTAATCCCTGACTGCTTTAGAGATTTTATGACTAGGTGTTTCCACAACAGAATAAAGTCTCCAGGGTACCATATCTATGCTTACAGTTTTCCTCTGGAAGAAGTTACATGAAAGGGCTTAAGGGAGGGGTAAGTGAGCAGTACACATGCCCCATCCTCAACCTTCAACTCTGTCCAATTTCAATGCCTTGTCCTGAAGTCACCTTCTAATTCAAGATGCTAGCAAAGGAATCCAAAGAATGAGGGCCAAAGAGGGTAGAAATGTGTTGCCAATCTTTTAACATACGGGGCTAAATCCCATAGGAATTTTAAAAATCACTTCAAGTAAGAACCAATTGACTTTCTAGACTGGCTTTCTGAATTTTGAATCCAAGTTGCACAAGGTTCGATTCTTTCAAGCACTGTTGCTGCTGCTGCTGCTGCTGCTGCTGCTGTTGTTGTTATTGTTTGCTCTAGAATATATAATGTTTCCTTATTCCTTTTTGATTCAGATATAAACTCCTAAATCTTTCATTCAAGGTCACCCATCTCCTATCTTTGGTAAATCATTCCAAGAACATCTTATCCATGATTTCACTTCTTTCCTAATCCCAAATCATTCAGCAACTCTTACTCATAGATTCACATTACTTTTTCCATCTCTGTCTCCCTTTCTCTTTCCTAAAATAACATCTTAGCTATCAAAAGAGATACAAATATTATAAGAATAAAAACATAAAACTTTTTTGTAAAGTCAGATTTAAGTAATTGCTCTAATAGTTATTGTTCATGGGTAGATGGAGTCAATATAATAAAAAAGTCAATTTTTTTGCCTGACTTAATCATTCAATGTCAATCCAATTAAATTACTAAAAACTTGTTATTGAGTTAGAAAAAATAAGTTTATTTGGAAAGAATTTCAAAGAAGCCAGGGAAAAAATGTAAAGGAAGGAGATTTCAGCAGCATCAGATGTTAAGAAGAGAGCATTGTTGATGTATAAAGTGGATTATTTCTATTTTAAATTTAAAATTTCTTGTATAAATAAAACCAATGTGGTGAAGAATAGAAGGAATATAGAACACTGGGCAAAAAAATTTCAAAGACAATCTATAAGATAGGATATGCTCATGTTGGAATGCAGCTATGATTTAAGAAATGAGAAAAATTGATCAATTTAGAAAAACATTGAGACTCGGACTTATGAAGGAAAATACTATCCACCTCTAGAGAAAAAAGATGAAAAGTACAAATGTGGAGTACTGTTTTGCATATATAAATGTGTGTGTGTGTGTGTGTGTGTGTGTGTGTGCTTAATTGTAGCCTTCTATAGGGAAGGTAAAAGGAGAAGCAGAGGGAAAATTTTTTTTGAAAGTCCACAGCAGAGAACAAAAGAAAACCTACAAAGAAGCAAAGATGAAACTTGACCTCCCCTAAGGGAGATGTCATCTAGTCTAACTCTTTCACTTGCGAGCTAAGGAAACTGAGGTTCAGAAGGAGGAAAATCCTGAGAGAGGAACTGAGATTCAAACCTGGGTTTTCTAACATCGTAGTTAGTCTCTTTTAGGAGACCAGCTAGGAAATCACTAATGTATATGTAGATCCCAAGCAAAGACAAAGTAGAGGGCATGATTAAAAAGTTTTAATCAAAACCATGAAATAGTCAGTTCTCTGACCCAGATCTTGAAACAAAATTCATCCTTTCCCTGGCCTATAAGGTAAGACACCATTTTATTTATTTTTTTATTTTATAAAGGAAAAAATCCCCTATATTCTTTTTTTGTAAAATTTTTAATTCATTTTAAACAAATACAAAATGAGAAAAGAAAGAGAACATCTCCATGTACAATAGCAGAACATAAGAAAGGATTCAATATAAAACATGTCAAAATAAATTTTAGTTTCAAGGAAAACAGTTTTCAACGTTACCTGGCTTTCCTTTGCTTCTTTGTAAATTTTCTTTAGACCTTTTGTTTTAGACTTTCGTAGGCTTTCTTTATGCCTCTGACCCTTATGAATATTTAGAGCAGTCATGGATACATTAAAGGCATTTAGCAAATGTCTATTTTTTAATGGAAATAAATAATTCAGCAGAGAAACCCTTATTATAACTGATGAGGCATCAGAATATGGATAAAATAAATAGAGAAAAGAGACTGTTCATTTGCCTCCCAATTCCACCAGCATAATTACCAATCCAGGGTCACCTCCATGCAATGATGAGAATTCAGAGTAGGATAATGTAGCAGGGAATCAAGACAAAAAAATAAGCATTCCTTTCCCCTAAGGAGTTTACATCCTACTTAGGGGAATAGTATCATCATAAATAGTGTACACAACATATATAATATATTGACATGGATAACATATACAAAGTATTAAGTTCTTTATGGGGGAGTTAAAGTTTTCTCTTTTTCCCTTCTTAGGCAATTAACTGTCACTTTATATTGTTTTAAGTCTTCTGATTACTTAGAAATCAGATTATATATGTTTGTTAGAATTATTTCTAAAGTATAAATGGACTGAAAGCCTAATCATTTATTCTTATGCATAAAGCATAATTCTTTTAGTATTTTGCCTTTGTTTCATCTGTTGACTTTTTTGCTTTCTTATTGTTCTCAGATAGTCATTATGTATAAAATTGCTAAATTGATAAATTCCAAAGAAAGAAGTTTTTATCATATGCATAGACATATCATACGTATGTATATACTTAAAAATAAATGTATATTATATATATGCATGCCTCATTTGCAGAAAGGCAAGTAGGAGGAAGGCTACAGAAATTACATCATCTATGATGCTGATAATAGTGTTTGTGACAAATATTTAAATGTGCGTGAGAATTATTCAGTATTTGGCTTAGCTCTTTTTCTACCTCATTACATTTTTTTCCTCCTTCCATAATTTCTCTCTTTTATTCTTCCTTGGTTGACTCATCATCCATCGACAATTCTATTAATACATAACTCTATATACATTTTACTCAATCCATTATTTGTATTCTTATTCATTTTCTTGGATACTCCATTTGCAGTAGCATCCTTTCCTTATATTTGTGCTGGGATAAGAATACCTTCATCCTACTAGGAAACTTTCTTTTTATTCTAATTAGTAGGATCTGCTTCCCATACAAGCCAAGATTATTTCCACTTTTGATTCTTTCTTAGCCCATGTCCTCTTTTCTCTCAACCTATTCAAATCTTCCTTAAACCTTTAAAACCCTGTCATCTAATCAGTTAGCAAATCTTGCCAACTCATCCATGCACCATTTCTTGCATTTATCCCCTTCCCTCCATTCCCACAACCTCATTCAGTATTTCATTATCTCTTGCCTAGATTATGTTAATACCTTTCTAATTAATTTCCATGAACATATCACTTCCTTCTCTAATTTTTCGGTTTCCAAATTGATATTCCTGAAGCAGAGGTCTGACAAAATTACTCTCCAACTTAAAATCTCCACTTACATCTCTGACTTTTAGAGACTTTCAACTTCTACCCTTAACTTACTTTTCCAGGTCTACCACACAGTATGATCCTTCACATATACTAGGTTCCATCCAAACCTCTTTTCCATGTAGGCAACATTCTGCCTTCTGTCCCTATTTTCCACATTGTAGAGGACCTAGCTGCCTTCAGAGTTCTCTTCAAATATCACTCCCTATAGGAGGAATGCTGATCCCCTTAATCACCAGTATCTTTTTCCCCCAGCCAGAAAATTAGTATCTCCCTTATAGCTATTTTGTTTTTAATTTAACTGTGTATATGTTGTCCCCTTCCCCAATATAATATAAACTCCTTAAAGGTAAGCACTATTTCATTTTTACTTTGTATATCTTCAGGAACTGCAATGTGCCAGGAACTTAATAAAATTCAAGGGAATGGAAGAATGAAAAAACTATACTTATGCATGGATACCTAAATATCCATCCACAGAAACTTGTAATAAAAGGACAAATGAATAATATCTGGTACATATATTGGATGGAAGAATGAATGATTTATATATATTTGTTTCTTTAGGGAACAAGTAGCAAATTTATGAATAGAACTTTTATATAATTCTTTTAAGAAGATTCATCTGGTTTTTTAGCTTAAGTAAAGATACTCTATATTTTTCATTTAAGTTTCCATTGAGTCTTAGACCCTACAGGGAAATGCAAAGCATAGAACTCATAAATGCTTATGAAATACCAAAACACAGTTATTTGCATTTGAATGTTAACCAATTCCAATTAATGAAGACAGGACATTCAAAAGGTTTTATTTTGATCACTGAAATTTATACTTAAGACTTTTGTGATTTCTTCAATATGTGGGGATCCGCTCCATAGCTATGTGGATAATTTAAAAAGTCAAAATGGCCAAATAATAGATTATCTCATATATACTGCTCTAGTGATGAGCCTTTCTGAATTTGAGATAGTCAACCATCTATCTCTAGGTCGTGCTTAGAGAATTTCCAAATTTGTGTCTTAGAAGAATGAAGTTCATCAACACTATGATAATATATGGAAATAGAGCTTTAGTGGAGGGAATCTCTAAAGTATATCCCATAATTTATGGATAGGCATTAAATAGATCAAAATCAAGACATAGAAATCACCAATTTTTCACTGCAAAATGAAACTGAGATATCTAGAAAATTTGCTTCTAATTCAGGGGTTTGTGTGACTCTGAATCTAAGAATAAAATATAAACAGGTGGCAGGCCAGGCATGGCCCATGAGCTGTGATTTACTGACTGCTAGTTATTGATTTTTTGGAGAGCTTTGGACAAAATTATTTAGATTCTCATTCCACTGACTCTTGGACTTTTTGTTGGTGGTGGTGCTGTTTTGGGGGTTTTTTAAGATAGAGCAAAGTAAATTCTTTTTCTTTTAGGTTTTTGCAAGGCAAATGGGGTTAAGTGGCTTTCCCAAGGCCACACAGCTAGGTAATTATTAAGTGTCCGAAACCGGATTTGAACCCTGGTACTCCTGACTCCAAGGCCGGTGCTTTATCCACTGAGCCACCTAGCCACTCCTGGCAAAGTAAATTCTAATGCTCCTTTTTTTAAATCTTGTTTTAAATTCACAGTTGTTTAAATGAACTGGCTAAATCATTAAATGGATGCTTTAACAGTAGAATTCAATTTGTTTTACACAAGGTGCTAGTGTCAGAATCAGCTTATCTGCTTTTTTGAACAAACGTGTATTTGATGGGATAGAGACAGATACAATTCCATTTTACTTTATTCTTTCCATTCTTAAATTCTCTGATAGAGTTTATTCCATATCTCCCTTCTGTCTTCCAGTGA
The DNA here is from genome assembly GCF_037893015.1 of Macrotis lagotis. Lineage (NCBI taxonomy): Eukaryota > Metazoa > Chordata > Mammalia > Peramelemorphia > Peramelidae > Macrotis > Macrotis lagotis. The sequence goes on from NC_133658.1 coordinate 526,425,309, forward strand.
AGGAGAATGATCAGTCAATGATACTTTGCCAGAAATAGTGACAGAAGGTATTCATTGCCCTTCCATTTCACGTCTGCAACATTCAAAACTCTAGGGCTAGGGCTAAAGATTATGACTGAAAACACAACCTAGTTCTTTGGAATCACTACCAGAGTGTTAATGCCATCTTTTCCCATTCTTTAGAAGAGTGATTCAATTCCATTTTTAAATGGGGTAGGGTGAGGAAAGGATAATTCTTCTAGTTACAGAGATCAATTTGATTGTTAGTCGTTTCAGGATGAATTTTTAAACTTGTTGAACACAAGCATACAAATGTCTAAGAGCAAGTCAGATAATATACAAAGCCTCCATTCATTGTGTAGGCAGAAAGGAATGCTGGTCCCCGGCAACTCTCTGAAGAATGTTCTTTTGGCAGCAGCTGTTCAACTAGAAACAAGGAGGGAAACACATATAAAATGAATTTATAATGTCTCTGGCTTATAATGGCAAAAATGATAAGGAAAGTTGGCTGTTTAATACAAACTGTCAGTTGCATATTCTAGCCCTCCCCTCTTCATGGTCCCTCCCACATCCAAAGGCTTGGCTACCATCTCACCATTAGTACAAAGTGCCTGTTTATGATTATTGACTGTTGAGGCCTGTGCTCTGAAATTCATTCTGTCAACAGAATGTAAGCAAAGTTGGCATTTTAAAGCAGGGCTGTTTCAGTAGCTTAGTTTCCTCGGAATTGCTATGCAGCAGGATCAATGTTGTAGTCCCCGGTTCAAGCTGAAAATGTTACACAGGAAGACATACCATGTAAAGGTCAGATTCTACTATGATGATGAATGTTTTGATCTATGTATACAAGAGTGATTGGATGCATGGATCTTCTCAGGGCTCTCTGAACTTTTCACCTGCCAAAGGGGAAAAAAAAATACAATGATATCATTGATTGAAAATCTTATTGATAAACAAAAGCTTATGATTCAAAGGTGAAATGAATGTGAATTGTAAAGTATATGCTGCTATCACATCCTGTTACATCATTGGCATTAGGGAACAATGATAATAGGTGTTTTATCAATAGAGGCAGCCAATGAGGTCCTTATTTTAATTGGAGAACAAGATCGACCACAATAATAAAATCTGTGGTTTTTTAAGGTACTTTACAGGGGAATTAATTTCTTTTTAAAATGATGGAAGCAGTCTGTTTCGTCCTTGAGAAGGAAGAGGAATCTTCTGAGATTAGAAAGTTTTAAAAAAGTTTTTTTACAAATTTATTAACTTTCACTTCAATGTGATTTGTTACCAATTTATAATCACTAATAAAATTCATTGTACTAATCTATTTTACCAAAATGAAGAAACAATACAAGGTCTAATGAGTTTAAGTTTTGTGTGTGGATTTTAAGATTTTTTTTCCCTTATCAATAACCCAAACATAATCATTATATCTGAATTTAAAAATCTAGTTATTCTGCTTGTCCATATTGCCAATATCTTTAACTGCTTGCTTACTTTTTTACTTATCTTCTTTTTAAAAATAACTCCAGTTTTTTTCCTCTGCCCTTCATTTTTCACATAGGATCTCCAGGGAGAAATTGAAGCTCATACTGATATCTTCCACAACTTGGATGAAAATGGCCAGAAAATTCTGAGGTCTTTAGAAGGTTCTGACGATGCTGTCTTGTTGCAAAGACGCTTGGATAACATGAACTTCAAGTGGAGTGAGCTGAGGAAAAAGTCTCTCAACATTAGGTAGGAAAAGATGAAGACAAATTCTAGAATGGATTCTTAATGACAAAATTACCCCCTATTTACCAGCACAAGAACCTACTTTTTCTGTGACTATATAAATCATAGAATTACAGAATGATTCACATTATTTTGAATAAATGAATCATTCATTTGCTTGGTATGGAGATGATAGTTGAGGGTTCAGATTAGATTAAAATGGTGATGTTATATAACCACAAGAGAGATGCATATTAAGACTTTAGTGCATTTAAATTAGGAGCACAGTATTCTAATTTTCTAGAGTTGGCTCTTGGCTTATCAGAAGGCTATATAAAAAGCAATGGAATTAAAATATAATTAGGTTGGAGATTCTGGTGGCATTACTTGTATATCAGCCACTGTTAGATTTGTAATGCAAAACAGAGGGCATCCTTTTAAAATAGCAAGAGTCCCTGTATTCAGTGAAAGACTATAGGAGTTAGCAAAATGAATTGCCTTTGCTTAATGTTATAATACTTTTATATGCCAATCTCTTAAAGAAAAATTAAATTTTCAATTGCAGCATTTCTAAGAGTTACAAAGGGTGCAGTTCTCATTATAGTTAATTTGATAAATAGCTAAGAAGAGCTTCAGAGGTGATGTCTAGAACCCAAGGTCACCAATTAACTCATCACAGTACTGAGAGCAGAAGCACTAATTCCTAATAGTTATTTGTGTTTTCCTCTATACTACATTTTGTGATCTTTTATTTTCCTAATTCTTCTAGGCTGATGAGGAGTAAGGGTGAGCCATGAAGTATAAGATGGTTTAAGATAATTTTCAGAATTTCGGTAATACTAAAATTTAAACCAAAATGAATGGAGCTAAGAGTAGCGAGACAGAGAATGGCATTGTAAGTCAGAACTGGATAAGGGAGTACTTTTCAAAGATTACTTGCTGCTCTTCTCTACCTCTACCTCCTGACAATTTTGAAAGTTCATCCTGGAACTTTGCCCTTCTGGCTATGGCTCTCCAAGTGTGTACTCAGAGGTATTCGTTTCGCCTTGATTTTTTGTTCGTTACTTTTACACCCATGTGTTGGTGGTAGGTCAGAGGGTAACAATAGGTAGCAGCATTCTCAAAGTAATGTATGAAATATTAGCTTTTCTGTAGCACAAGCCCTGAGGAAGGTCAGTGTGTATAATGACAAAAAGCACCTTCGTAACATCTATCATTAAAAATAAATGAAAGATGAGACTGAAAAGATATTGGTAGGTAAAGTAGAGAAAAGAAAGATTTTGTACTTTTTTGTGGGCAAGCAAAAGAAAGAAAATGTAGCCCTTCAAAGCATTATTTCAAGATGGCTCTCCTCAGATGCCTTTTCTTTGCTTCCTGTGAACTCGATGAAATAAAAGAGGACTGAAAAAAAGACAAAACAGCATGTCAGTCAAAATACAGGAAATTCGATTCATGAGATTTCTTCATGCCAGCCATGGTGATTAATTTCTGCTTTTATTAATCATTCAGAAAAATCATCATTTAGCTTATCATTCGAATTACATCGTCTAGAATAAAAGTCACTGGTTGATTCTTTAAATAAATATCTGTGATAATATAAGCAGCAAGTTTTATAAGCAATCATTTATAATGAAAAGAAATAATCCTCTTCAAAACAAGTTCATCTAGTCTCTGTCATTTGGTTGAGATAAGTTTCTCAGGCAATTCCTAGTATATGGCAGTGTTCAGATGAGGGAGGTTGAATAGAAGTAGTAAGACTGAAAAATATTGGGAAAAGATGTTTATTAACTTAAACAGTTGCATTGCAAAAAAGAGTATTTCTCTATCTTAGTCATTGTATAGAGAAAAAATTACAAGTTGAAAAATGACCTAGAAAAAAATAGGTCCATACTTAGGAAATCTATATTCTCTGTTCAAAATTGCATTGTTTTATGGAGAACAAAACATTTTTGAGAGTTTGAAATTTTTATTTCAAGAGATAAGAGATAATATTTCATTTTCATTGTTTAGTACTTTTCAACTTTCTCAGACCACAAATGTTAACTCCATAATTTTCTCAGAGTTCAATTACTCTAAATACCTTAATCCAAATATTTTTTAGTTTTTAAATTGACTCTTAAGAAAAGTCTCAATCTTCTTTAAGTTGTCACCAAATTGTTCTCAAAGATGTCTTTCACTTAAAACATTTTTCTTCCTTTCTATTTCTCTAGCCATCACTTCCTTACTTCAGTCCAAGTTTCTATCATCAACAGCTTTGCCATTATCCTTACTTATATTGTATTTCATTTAAATTCACCCATAGATTTCAAGAGGAATATTCCATGATCTCTGTTTTCTTTATGTCAAACCCTCACTCAAAAGCTTATGCTGTCTACTTATTGTCTATATACCAAACTGAAATTTTCTATTTGCTAACAATAGAACTTTCTCATTCATTCATCCTCTCCCCTATCCCTTTCTACATACATTTGTACTTAAGGACAGATGCTTCCCAGCATGGATTTTCTGATCCTACCAAGCAAGGCAAAATACTTAAAACTTTTTTGTTCACTAATTATCCACTTTCATTAATGAATTATTTAGAAATAGAATTTCTCAAACCAACAATATTTTCCTTTCAAGATAGATGTCTGAATATATATATATATTTGTGCATATTTCTTATATCTATGCAGAGAAATATATACAGAACTATTATATATAAAGTATATTTCAAAATGAACATTCTCCAGGAAGTTTCCCCATATTACTACTTCAAGAATTTGCTCCAGTTGTCATTTTCTTATGACATCCTTTACATTGCCCTAATTTGCAGGTGTTAAGAATATCTAAGCTACTTCTATGCACACACACACATACACACATATACATATATATACATATATACACATATATGTACATATATAAAACATATTCAGAATATATTCAGTGTTTCCGAATAAACTCAAAAATTCAAAAATTTTTATAAATAAGAGTCAAAATGGTTTAATAGAAATATTACCTAAGTGGGAGTCAGAAACTTGGGTAGTGCTTCTCTCATTTACAGTGTTTTATGGAATAAGATTCTTGATCTGTCCTTATTTCCTCAGATGTAAAAAAAATTAAAAAAGGAGAGGGGGGGTATATTCCTTCAAATTCTAACATGCTGATTTTAATTTAATAACAACATTATATGTAATAGGGAACAAATATTTACTTTAATAATTATTACTAAGTAATTTCAGAAATCTATTGGGGGAAATAACTAATAGATATTTGTTTTTTTTAAGTTTAAATGATATTGAATTGAATGTGGTTGAAGAACAGAAAATTATGTATCATCTACACAAGTCATGATAAGAAAAATTCAAGGATATTTAAATAGTACGGAGCTTGAAAATGGCAATTTATATGACAACAGATTTAGAGACAGGAAGAAATTTAAAGATCAGTAAGTCTCACCCCCTCATTTTATAGATGAAGAAACCAAAGCTCAAAGACTATTGTATTATAGTATAATGTGTTGGATTATTATTGTATAGTATAATAACTAGCATATGTGTAGTTCTTTAAGATTTACAAAGAATTTCACATGTATTAATTCATTTTATTCTCACAATAACCTTTGCAGGTAGAAGCTATTATTATCCCCATTTTACAGTTAAAGAATATGAGGCAGAAATAGGCTAAATGAGTAGTCACACAATTCCTACAAAGCAGGAGCTGAACACAGATCTTCCTTGCTATAAGTCCAGTGTGCTATCTACTCTACTTATATTTATGTGAGAAATAAGCAAAAGTCATATATAGAGTATATATTTATGTATGAATAGGTCTATAAACACATGTACACATGAGTATCAGCCTATCTGCGTACTTGTATTTTTTCTGTTTCCATATCTATAATCATTGACTTTTTCATATAACTACAAAATTTGATGAAAGCTATGTGAAACAGATATTTTTTATAAATCAAAAGCTTCATATTTATCTTGGTAGAATAGTCACATTTCCAAGTAATTCCATTTACTGCTAAATAAATAAGGAACTTAATGCTTATTTATACCAAGGCTAAGTAAAACTGTGACTAAGAAAGTCATTGTGAAATGAGAAAATCTGATGTAAGTCATCTGAGAAATTCATGAAACCATTTTGAATTAATTTGGAGGAGAACATCAAAGTTGTTTTTTTTTTTTTTGCTTGATCCCCAGTGTCTGGTTGAACAGAATCTAATTGAATTTTGCTACCCAGAGCAAAGGTAGACCTCTTGAGGAGAGGTGGTTAAAGACAGAAAGCAGAAGGAAAATATGGCGTCTACCTTGAGATAGTCCCTTAGAATTTTAATTTTGGAGGTTGAAATTGAAGGCTTTTCCCTTTAACTTGTTTGACAGAAATATCATTTTAATCTTGTGTCTCAGTTTCCTTATCTTTAAAATGAGGTGATTCAACCTGATGACTTCTAGGGTTTCTTCTTCTTCGTCTTTGTCTTCTTCTTCTTCTTCTTCTTTTTTAATTTGCAAAGTTTTGTTTTTTGTTTGTTTTTTTTACAGCAGGTATAGATTTGGAAGGTTCCTCCCCCAAACAAGTCTGATACCCCTGTGTTCAGCTTGGTAATGTGATGAGACACATTGGTTCTGGTGGTGAAGAAGAACGCACCAGACAAGATCAGTCTTAACAACTGATTTCGAAGCTTTGTGTCCATTTCCCCTTTGGTCCTGTCTCAAGTGGCTTTCCAATGTCCTTCCCATGAAGCTTGAGACCAATGGCTCTTTTGATCTTTCCCAAGACCTGGTTATTAGTAATAGCCCATCCACACCCATAGTCTGCAATAACTTGAGGCTTTTTATTGATTTTTGTGGCCAGATCCTTCTGTGTCATTTCCTTGCTCTGTTGGCCCTGTTGGATCATTTTGCCCACTTCTAGGGTGACCCTATCATGGTGAAGCTCCTCAGTCTCTCAGTCCAATTTGGCTGTGTTCTTTGTGATGGAGTATTGTTTGTTCTGGCCAGCAGCCCATTTCTTAGAAGTCTCCACATCTTCTCCTCTTCTCTGAGCTGCTAAGATGGCCTGCATGAACTTGGCCTCAGCCACCATGGGGCCCTTCTTGCACAGAACCATCACCATGTCCCAGTCGCACTTGGCCATAGCAGGAGTGTGAAGGGGGAGTCTCCACTCTCGGGGATGCCAGACTCTCTAGGATTTCTTCTACCTCTGAATCTATATTGTAAGACACCAATGTCTTACATGAAAGTACACTAGAGAGTTATTAAAAAAATAGAGATTCTGTTCTACCTGGGAACTAAAAAAGATAATGAAGAGAAAGTAGAATTACAGGAAGTGAAATGACTACCTCATTTTGTTCTCTCAAAGTATAAATATTAGAGCTACCAGATTTTATAAAGATTGAAAATTTTCATGTATGAAAATTAATTGGTGCATACTTTGCAGGCAGAAGATGGCAAAGGTTATGGAAGTCTTGATATATGAGGAGCAGTTAAATTAACTGAGAATATTATAAAAGAAAAGATTTAAAGTATATATATTTATATTTTGCAATTTAAAGAGTTGATTTGTAAAGGTATTTAATCTATGAAGTTCCACAGAAAAGAACTGTATACAATGTTTGAGAATAAAAAGGAGATAAGTTGTTGCTCTGTAGAAAAATTTTCTAATATTTGTAGCTGTTAAAAAATGAAAGCCATTGCCTTATGATGTACTAAATCCCTAACCAAACAGAAATTGAATGGGATTTCTAGGACTTGATACAATCAGCATATTGTCATTGAAAAACTGAGTTATCTGGAAGATATTTATAAAGAACTCCTCTTTCATTTGGACTCTACGCTATACTCAACTGCAATGACAAACACATTTTAAAATATATAAGTCCCTATTTTATGCCTTGCTTCCTGTTAATAATCATAGGTTCATTAAACAAATTTATCTCTGTTGTTGCAACTTCAAGAAATTTTGTGTGATTTTAATATGCATTTTGAGAGTCACCTTGTTGAAGCAAATTCCCAGTAGTGGTATATTACTCTGCTGAATAAAACAATTTTTTATGTCCAACAGATATTAAAGAACAGTGAGATAGATTTTTATCTGTACCTTTTTGCAAATTAAAGCTCTGTTCTATTGTAAGATATTATTTGTGAAAGACTGCTTATGCCATTCCCTTGCCTTCATCAAGTATGAACTTAATATATATGTAGGCTATTATCATTAAGATTTTGTACAAATGGAGGGGGGCAGAGCCAAGATGGCGACATGAAGGGATCGAGTCTTAGGAGCTCTCTGATAAAAACTCATAAACTAAGGACTCTTTAACTAAACTTTCGAGAGACAGAATCCACAAAGGGACCCAGTGAGGCAGTTCTCCTACTCAAGGTAACCTGGAAAAGAGCAGAAAGGCTCTGCTCCCCGGGCCGGAGGCCACCAGAGCCAAAGAACTTCAGCCTCCCAGAGGCAGCCCCAGGGCGCTAGGAGCCTCAGCTCACAGCAACAGGGGAGTCTCCTGAGCTGCACCCCGGGGAGCACCGGCACAAAGTGGGGGAACAGCGGGGGACCTCTGCCAGAGCAAGCACATGGAGCCCAGCCCACAGGGCACACAGCCAGCAGCCTGGTCTTTCTGCAGCAGAGACCTGGAAACAGAAGCAGGCAGAGCCTGTAAGCAGGAGCCCCCAGGGCATGAGCCCATTGAGCTGAGGGAGGGGAGTGAAGAGAGAGAGACTGCCCAGCTCTGTCCTCTGCCCCTGGAACAGGACTCTGGGGCTCTGACCACATTCAGATCCTGATTGCAGTCTAGGCCCCACCCCCCACAGAACAGCAGGGCCCCCCCCCCCCACTTCAGCCCTGTGGCAGAGGGAGGCACTTATGGTCATTCACAGACCAGGAGGGAGGACAGAACCTCACACACTGAGACCCTTGTGGGAGTGTCCCAAAAGCTCAGGAAGCACCCCCAAAAAACAGGCTTAGGCTGGGAAAATGAACAAACAAAGAACAAGAGGAAGACCATTGAGAAATATTTTGCAAATGAGCCCAAGAAGGATCAAAATACTCAGTCTGAAGATGAGGAAGCACAAGCTCCTGCATCTAAAGACTCCAAGAAAAAACAGAAATTGGGCTCAGGCTATGATAGAGCTCAAAAAAGACTTTGAAAATCAAATGAGGGAGTTGGAAGAAAAACTCGGAAAAGAAAGGAGAGAGATGCAGGAAAAACATGAAAATGAAGTCAGCAGCTTAGTCAAGGAAATCCAAAAAAATGCTGAAGAAAATAGCATGCTAAAAAACAGCTTAGGCCAAATGGATAAAACAGTTCAAAAAGTTATTGAGGAGAAGAATGCTTTAAAAAGCAAAATTGGCCAGATGGAAAAAAAAGAGATAAGAAAACTCTCTGAGGAGAATAAATCCTTCAGACAAAGAATAGAATTCAGGGAGATTGATGAATTTACCAGAAATCAGGAATCAATACTTCAAAACCAAAAAAATGAAAAATTAGAAGAAAATGTGAAATATCTCATTGAAAAAACAACTGATATGGAAAACAGACTTAGGAAAGATAATTTGAAAATTATTGGAATACCTGAATGTCATGATCAGGAAAAGAGCCTTGACATCATTTTCAAAGAACTACTACAGGAAAATTGCCCTGATATTCTAGAAGCAGAGGGCAAAATAGAAATGGAGAGAATCCACCGATCCCCCAGAGAAAGAGATCCCAAAAAACAACCCCCAGGAATATTATAGCCAAGTTCCAGAACTCCCAAGTCAAAGAGAAAATATTACAAGCAGCCAGAAGGACACAGTTCAAATATCGTGGAGCTGCAGTCAGGATTACACAGGACTTAGCAGCAGCTACATTGGAAGCTCGTAGGGCTTGGAATACAATATACCGGAAGGCAAAACAGCTTAGAATGCAGCCAAGAATGAACTACCCAGCAAGGCTGAATGTCCTCTTCCAGGGAAAAAGATGGACTTTCAATGCACCAGGGGAATTTCAAAGGTTCCTTTTTGGAATGGCCAGAGCTGAACAGAAGGTTTGATTTTCAGATACAGGACTCGGGTGAAGCATAGAGATTGGAGGAGAGGGGGGGAATATGAGGGACTTAATGAGGATGAACTGCATGTATAGAAAAATGATACTGATAATATTCATATGAACCATCTCAGTTAATAGAGCAGGTAGAGGGAGCTTTTATAGTTGAAGCACGGGAGAAAGCTGAAGTCAAAGATAAAATATGGTGTAAAAATGGAGTCAATAAGAAAAAAGGGAAATGGAACGGGAGAAAGAAAAAGGAGAGGGGGAATAGTCCAAGCTATTTCACATAATAAGTTTTTTTTATTACAATGAGCTATTGCAATGATATGGAAGGGGGGAGGCAAGGGGCAATGAGGGAACCTTTGCTCTCATCAGAGATGGCTAGGAGAGGAAACAGCAAATATACTCAATGGGGTATAGACAACTGGAGTAAGAAGGAGGGGGGAGCAGGGGGAAGGGGTGGGGATGTGAATAAAGGAGGAGAGGATGGACCATGGGGAGACAGTGTTCAGATATAACACATTTTCTTTTTTTACTTCTTGCAAGGAGCTGGGATTGGATGGCCTGCCCAGGACCATAGGGCCAGGTGGATGCTGGGCCTCAGGGGTGGTATAGGGGCTCAGGGCTTCTTGGCCCCAGGACCAGGGATCTGCCTGCTGCACCACTCAGCGACCCTACAGCAGAGTCAGAGTGAAAGGAGAGAGAAAATATAGTACATGGTAGTGGAGAAATATGAAAGGAGGGAGTTGCGATCAGCAATGGCAACATTGGAAAAATATGGAAGTAACTTTTGTGATGGACTTATCATAAAGAATGTGATCCACTCAGAACAGAGTTGATGGTGTTGGAGCAAAGACTGAAACACATTTTTTGTTATTATTATTTGGGGGAGGGTGCAGGGCAAGTGGGGCTGGGTGGCCTGCCTGGGGCCACATAGCAGGGTGATCATTGGGTGTCTGGGGCCGGATTTGGACCCGGGTGCTCCTGGCTCAAGGGCCAATGCTCTGTCTGCCACCCAGCCACCCCTGCTATTATTACTATTTTATTTTATTTTGGGTCTTTTTTTTTCTTCTTTTTGGTTTTTGCAGGGCAGTGGGGATCGGGTGGCTTGCATGTCACATGGCTGGGTGATTATTGGGTTTACGAGGCTGGATATGGACTCAGGTGCTCGTGGCTCCAGGGCTGGTGCTTCGTCCATTGCACCACCTGGCCATACCTACAATTATTACTATTATTTTTTTTTTAATTTTAATTTTTTTTCTCCCCCTTTACTTTTTTGCCCAAGCAAGTCTATCTATATTCATGGGGGGAGGGGTATTTTGTTTACTTGTAAATAAGTATATTTTATTAATGTAAAGAAAAACATTTGTACAAAATGAGAATAAAAAATAAATTAAAAAAAGATTTTGTACAAATGATAAAATCGACTTATGAGTTGATGTGTTGATATTTTCTTGATAATTAAGGAATAGAAGTACATCTTTGATTTCCTCCCAAAATTTTTGCAACCTCCCCTATTTTAGATATCTTGAGAGTAAGTCCTTCAGTGATCTCAAAATTTGGCTATCTCCACCACAAACTTGGTTTGGTCTGGTGTTCTCATTTGTGTGTGTGTGTGTGTGTGTGTCTGTGTGTGTGTGTGTGTGTGTGTGTGTGTATGTGTATGAGTATGAGATTTCAACTTCCAGAGCAGGCATATTAGGAAAAACTAACATATCTAGCTTAAAATTTGTTCTTTAGCAGACCCTCTGGACCTCCTTAATTTGTAAACATAAATAATTTCTGAAGTTCTTTCTTTCCTTCTATTGACTATTCCTATACACAGCAGGCTTGTACATAGTAGCTTATATATTGTAATCCCTGATTAAGCTATTCGCCTGTTGAAAACAGAGACTATGTCTTAACTTGGTATCTCTAGTGTTTAACATAGGGTCTAGCAAATAGTCCTTGCTTAATCAATGTTTATTGGCTATTGAGTTCCAGATGTAATATCATGAGTTTCTACCACAAAATAATCACTATACCAGAGTTTGCAGATGTGTTAAAAAATACTTCAGAAACTTAAACTTATGGGAAATGTCTTCTATGCCCTTATTGTTTCATTGACAGAGAGGTGTCTTTGGAAAATACCACAGTTGGCCTACTGACATTTTACCAAATAAAATATTTTAGACATATCTAAAACACATTGAACCACAATCTATAATAAATCATAGAATTATAGCATGAGGAGAGATTTCAAAGATCAAGTCATCCAAACCACACCTGAACATGAATCTCTTCTTTAGTGTCTCTGACTGGTGGTTTTTCTCCCATTTTATATAAAACGATAAGAAATCCACTCATTCCCAAAGTATCCAATTCTACTTTTTTAGAATGGGAATGGAGATACAGTGATTGGTCTACTAAATATTCTACACACAGCATATAAAAGTTCAGAGGTAGTAATATTGAAAATTGGAATGTTCGATGCTCAGTGGTCAACAGGGAATTCATCTCTGAGTTTCTTTTGTGAAGAGACAGTACTTAGGGTAGCGTGAGGTACTGGGTGGTCAAATATAAGATCAGGCAAGTAGGTTGGCTCCTCATATTAGATGACTTGGAATGTAAATCTAAGGAGACTGAACTTAACAAGCGAGAACTATTGAAGACTTCTGAGAAGAAGAGTAACATGTCCAGAAATCCACTATTCATAAAGAGGATCTGACCAGTATATGGAACATGAATCAAAAGAAAAAGAAGAAAATATGTTACAATAGTTCATGCAGATGGTAGTAAGGACCTGTAATCTATCTAGTGTTGTTGGAAGAATGATAGATACAAAAGCTAATAGATAACAAATGGGAGCTGATTACTAGATTTAAGAAATCATACAAAAAAGAAGAAATAAAATAATTTTAATCTTTTTTTCATGAAAAATGGCTTTTTGGGGAAAATGTAGAAATATATGATGATCTAAGTAACATATAAAAATGTAAAAACAAAAGATATTTTAAAATAACATTAACTTTTTGAAAGAGATGAATGGCTTAATGGTAGTATAAATGACAAAAATAAAGAAATCAGGAGGAGGTCTAAGAAAAAAGATAAACACTGTTTTTGAGAAATTTTGGCTTTTTAAATACCAGTGGGATTTCTAGGTAGGAGATTTCCTTGTAGGTTGTTGCATATGCAGATCTAGAACTTGGAAAGGAAAACAGGTCTGGAAATATAGCTTAAGGAGGCATCTGTGTAACAGTGATAAATGAAGTCATATGAGTGAATAAGATTGCCAAATGACAGAAAATAGAGAAGATGACAGAAACCCTAGTGAATATCGACCTTAAGGTGTAGGTAAGATGAAAAGGAGGCAGAGGAGAAAATATAAAGCTAAGAAACACATACCAAAAACACTAAAGACTATATCATCTCTGAAGCCAAGGATGAGAGAAAAGCCAGGAGGTTAGGCTATTTCATTAGGTGATTACTGACCCTTGAGAAATCAGGTTCAATAGAATTGTCAAGGAAGGTTACACAGGATTGAGGAGGGAATGGGTGAGGGGGCAGTGGTGATATTAGATATAAATATCTTTCTCAAGAAATTTGTCTGTAAAGGCAGAAAGAAAAATGAGTTAGTAACTGAATGGAATCTTGATGCCAACTCCCAAATACCTACCCATTTTAACATTGCCATTATGCTTCCCTCACCACCACCATCTCAATAAATCTCAACTTCAAAGACACAGAAATTTAATGAAAGTAAATCATCCACCTGTTATTTACAACAGGACTGATAACCAAGCAACCAAATAGCATCCCTAAAGGATAATCATTCCTGGAACTAATTATGTTTGTGGATATTCTAAATAAGTTGTGTGACTATATTTTTCAGATCTCATCTGGAAGTGAGTTCAGACCAGTGGAAGCGTCTTCATCTCTCTCTTCAGGAACTCTTGGTGTGGCTCCAACTTAAAGATGATGAGCTAAGTCGGCAGGCTCCAATTGGAGGCGATTATCCCACAGTACAACAGCAGAACGATATACACAGAGTAAGACTTTCTTAAAGGATAGGAAATATCTTTGACATGGATTATTTAAATTGAGTAAAGTTCTTTTTAGGTTTCCTAAAGTCCAGAACTCTGTAACAAGCAATGCAAGATATCATGTGGGTAATTGTGAAAAGGAACCAGGTTATTGTTATGGTATCACATGGGAGAATAACATAGGATAATTCTGATAAAAATTACAAATTATTAGTAAGAAAAATTTCATGTCACTAGGATAGAAAAGAATAATAGTTTATTTTTACTCGACAATCATGTATTATAATTGTGTATGGAAACATTGAACTGTTTACTATAATAATAATAATAACTATAATAATAATAATAATAGCTAAAATGTAAAGGTCTGAAAAATGTTCTGAATCTATTACCTCATTTTATTCTGACATCAACCCTATGAAGTAGATGCTAAGACTATTCCCATTTTTCAGATGAAGAAACTGAAACTCAAGGAAGTAACTTACCTAGGATCACATAAAGAAAACAGCTAAGGCAGAAGTCAAACTCAAGTCTTCCTGACTCTTCAGTGTATCTATTCTTCCAGTACCAGCCATTTAACTGTCATACCAAAAGAAATGAAAAGGGGAAAAAGTCTCTATTCTTCATAAGGCTGGGGAAAGAATGTACATTTACAATAAACAACTAAAGAATATTTCAAAGGCAATATGTTAATTAGCAAGATGTAAAAGTGTCATAATGTAGATAGACCATAGACAGTTAAGTGCTGCATAGACTAGAGCCCTGGAGGTCTCTTCACTTCAGTAGGATCAGAGTTCAAATCTCAGACACTTAATACTCACATTTAACCCTGATTGTCTTATCTCTAGTTGTCTTGATCCATGTCTGGCCACTGGACCTAGAAGGCTCTGAGATTGCTGACTTAGCAAAGCATCCCCTCACTCAAATCCAACTCATGGGCGTGTGATGGCATCACCTTCCTTATGTCATGTTCTTCTAGAACGAAAGACAAACATTACATATAGAGCAGGTTAAATAAGGACTGAAGTTCTTCACAGTTAAGAAAATAAATATCATGGAGGTTAAGGAAAAGATCTGAGAGCAAACAAATCTTGAGCCTATGAGGGGTCTGGATCAATGGAGAGCAAAACAATATGAGTGGAGAAGCTATGAGCAAAAACACAAAGGCATTTTCAGGGTTTAATAGGAACTTTCTCTGACATGGCTGTTTGAATATTATATTCTATTCTTCATGATACAGATCAAGATCTAACTACTTAAATTATCCTTCTCTTATAAAGTGATATTTTAGAGGGATTGTAGTCTTTTTCATGTTGCTTTAGGTTTGGGGTATTTGGGATGTTTATTTTTAATTGTTTTTAGTTCTTGAACTCAGAAGAAAATTATTGGCTCTAAAGGGGAAAGTTGTATGACTAAATATTTTATAATTGGCAGGGGTGGTATTGGCAGAAGAGGCAGAGGGTGTCTAGATCTGTGATTTCATTCAATGCAGAGAATCTCCAAGATACAGATTGGTATACTGCCTATAATGTAAAGACTTAGAATTACCTCATGCTGTATATGAATACAATGATTTGCATACAGTTACACTGCTAGTATATGTTAGAGGCACTTGAATGTGGATTTTCCTCCCTCCAGGGCCTGCCACTGTGCTTTTCATACTTCATAAAAATAACATTTGCCATATAGCTTAAAAGTCTAATAGTTCATCCTCTGATTATTGCATTGTGAATTAAGTTAGGATCTGTTTCATTTTTTCTTGAGATTCCCAGCACCTAGGATAACACTTGACACAAACTACAAGATTCCTAAATACACGATGAATGAATGACCTCCCCTGCAAAAACTATCCCTTTGTACTTCTTTGTACTTCTGAGAACCCCAAAAGATGAAACACTGGTCTGTCCTTTATTTATAGAAGGAGGATGAAATCAAGCCATCATTCAAACAACAAGTCTTTGGTTTGTTTTCTAGTAGTGGTCATAGAATTGCACTTGAGCCTTGTACATTCTTTAATCCAGCCCCCTTATGACCAATGGCATTCATTTCCAATACAGTTAGTCCAGAGAAGGGGTAATGATATGTGTCCATTCACCAAGTGAGGCTAATTGGCCTCTTGTGGGGATGAACTGACCTGTAGTCAAAGATGAACTGAAATCTTGTTATGATAATGCTCTAGCAAGTGCACTGGCAAAAGAGGAACAGAAAAAAGAAGGATTTTCTGTTTATTTTGCAACCAGAGAAGGGATGGCTAGGTGGCTCAGTGGATAAAGCACTGGCCCTGGAGTCAGGAGTCAGTTCAAATCCAGTCTCAGACACTTAATAATTACCTAGCTGCGTGGCAAGCCACTTAACCCCATTGCCTAGCAAAAAGCTAAAAAAAAAAATTTACAACCAGAGTTTTTTTCAGACATACATACAGACATACAAATATTTTCAGGTATATGTATGTGTGTATGTTTGTTTGTGTGGTGTGTGTGTGTGTGTGTGTGTGTGTGTGTGTGTGTGTGTGTGTGTGTAAAGGGGGGAAGGGGGATTATTTGGATGACCCAAGCCTTCCTAACCCTTGTCCCTATTTCAATCACAGGCTTCTCAAAGAATATCATCACCTTGGTGTCAAGGATAGAACAACTTAGCAATATGTTTTACTCAGTTTCTTTCACACATTTATGAAATAAGCCTTTTTATAGTTTAGTGTAAGACCTATTTACTTACTGATGCTCTTGTTGCCTGTAGGAAAAAAAAGAACAAAAGATAATCACTGAAACTAGGTCACTCTGTCTACTCATCAAAGCTCACTTGAAGGGAGAGAAGGAAAACAAGAACTGCACAAAATTCTGTCCCCATCAAGTCTGTCTTTGATGGATTTTGTATTTTGCAGTTTTTTTTATTTTTCTTTGTCATACTTTTCAAGAATTCCATGAGCCTTCTCCTTCATTGTAGATTGCTTGGTTTGTCAAACAGCAGTTTGGTTGGCTACTTTTAATGTCATGGCTGGTTACTTATCATTTTAGAATTTCTATGTTAGGTACTTGGTGGGTTATTTCTTCCTCCCCAACCCCCTATTATTTACCACCATCTGGTCTGCCCTCCATTTTAGAATTCTCACACCTTTCTTTGAATTTGGTAAAGTAATGAACATTCCATTAAAATGGCAAAAGTAGTGAAACTATGATCAAATGAGGTTCATTTTCACCTTTCTTTCGCATAAACTTACTAATTCACACAAAACCATAGGTGGTCTCACTCCCACTTGTCAGTGAAGATTTATAGCCAAGATATATAATAATATCCTATTTTCAGAGCTATTCTTAAAGGGGAAACTGAATAGTCGAACCTTAGTTACAATGATGGAGAGAAATATGGTTTCTAGAAGAAAAATAGGCAGATTATTTCCATGAACAGATCCAGAATATAGTATCATTGTCCAGGGCTATTTTCTTGGTCATGAGAGGATATTAATATTCAAGTGAAATGAGAAGGAAGATACCTTCTTTAAATGGAATGATTTTAAGAGGTCAATAAAAACAATATTAACATGTAATAAAATGTCACTAGAAATAACTGAAGCTAATGTGTGCTTTGGCAAATATAAAATTGTTATCCTAGACCAAGAAACAACCTTGGAGGTCATCTAATTCAACCCCTTCAATTTATAGGTAAGACAATAGGGGCCTAGAAAGTTCAGAAACTTGCCTTGAAAGATCACATAGAAAATCTGGAAGTCAAATCTGAATCTTTTGATGCTAAATTTATTGTTCTCTCCATTATACCATAAGGTCACTAGAATCTTGGCAATAGAGTACCCTGATACCTCTTTATATTTGTTATTTGTCCAACTACCTTGATTAGTACTGCAATATCATCCTGTTCAAAAAAGCACTCCTTTTAAACAGACTTCCATTGTTTTACTTGAGTAGTCACTAAAGTGATATTTATTACATGTCTCCTTCAGTGATTAAGCTAGGGAGAGTTGAAAAGAAGGATATCAGAAAAGGGAATTTCTTGTCAGCCTATCATAAATTCCTATATTTATTTAATCCTTTTTATCCTCCCTAAAATATAAATGGAGATTAAATATACTGATGGAAACCCTTTAGGATTGTTTTTTGTTTCTATTTTTGCTAATGAAATTATTTGTCATTAGGTTTTTCTTCTTTTAACTTAAAATCTCTATAATCCCTTCCTTATAAAACACTAAGGATACCTTCAAAGATCCATGAAAATTTCTGGTTAAGATTTAGATGGAGGGAATCAATATATACATTATTAAAACAGTGGACAGAAAGCCATTATTGCATTTGTGTTGTTGACAAATGGAAAGGCTTGAATAAAGTAGTTTACTTGGTCTTTTGTCAGGTCATATATTATGCACATTCGATTTCCTCTGAAGTCACCACAAAGTGAGAAAGAAGTTCGGAATTTCAATGAAATTATCCTGAAATCACTGACTGCAAATTATGCATTCATTTAGGCTAATTCTAGTATCAATGCTTGCCTGCTTTCATTGGCCATATTTCAGACTGTGTATTAACTTCTTACATTTCATTGTTATCAAGTACCATTTGGGAATTCAATGAGAAGAATCAAATTCAAAAACATATGCCAAGCATAATATGTAAAGTATTTAATTATGAACACTCTACTCCCTAGTGTTGAATCAAATCAGCAATCTAGACTAGAGTGTTCTAATTCAGCTGAAGAATTATCAAATCTTAGAATTGGAAGGGACTTCAAGGGCTATCTAGCCTAGTCTTGACTATAGAAGAATCCCTCTCCTAGCATCCCCAACTTCACTTGAAGATCTTCATTGGAAGAAATTCCACTCCTTCTCAAAGGAGGAATCATAACTTTTACTCCCCTGACCTTATATCTCACCCCTGTAAATATCTATCCATCATTCCTAGTTATGGTCCCAGAATCAATCATAATAAATCCAATCTGTTGGGGATAGTCTGTTGTTTGTTACTGATAGTGGTGGTAGAGATTGCTCCCCTAGTGGACACTATACCAACAGCCCCATAAGATTGCAGTCTCTAGAGGAATTCAGTTGTAAATCAAAGTATGATTCAGTTCTGGTGCCATAGCCACTTCTGGAATAAACCTAAATTTCTAAGAAGTCAAAGGTGACTCAATTATTACCAGGTAGTCCTTATGATTAGTTGAGATCAAACAGAATCATGGTCATTTTAGAAGATCCCAAGGGTCCAATTGTGGTCAGACTGATTATGGGAACATGAGTCAAATTTCTTTTGTATCTTTGCCTAGTAATATCACCATTGTCATCATCATCATGGCTAGCATTTATATAACATTTGAGTATATTTTACAAAGCTGTTCATTACATTTCACTTAATCCTCACAATAGCTCTTCAATTTGCTATTATTATTATTATTATTATTATTATCATTATTATTATCATCATCATCATCACCATTTTATAGATGAGGAAGGTGAAATAAACAGAAGCTAAGTGACTTGTCCAGAATCACACAGCAAGTAGGTGAGATGAGACTTGAGCTCATCTTGCTATTTCCAAGTCCAGAATTCATCTGTTATATCATCTAGCTTCCAGAATGATAGGTTTGGAAAGGACATAGATTATCATCAAGTCAATTCACAAGCATTTTGAAAGTGCCTAGTATGTATCAGACATGTTAGAAGGTGGAGATGCTAATGCATGTCTGAGACAGTTTCTTCTTTGGAGGATCTTCCATCTTCCTGAGAAAGAGATAAAATATAGGTAAGCAAATATAGGATGTGTATAAAGTAAATGCAAAGTGATTTTGGTGAATAATTTCCATCTAGTTCCATCCCCAGTTGTCAAATAATGATGCACTTAGATTTAAGGAAAAAATTCTAAAGATAATAAAGAAGGAAGCTTTACAATTTCCATGATGTATTCCAACCCTGTATTTTAAATAATACTTTTATTTCAATATATCGATAGAATATTTCTTATTATTCTGTTAAACCAGCCCACTCTTTATCAAAATCTTGTCTACCTTTCTCTCACTATCCTTTGTACCCAGAATTGATACCCCCTAGACCCCCTATAACTGTTTATTAATAACCTTTCTTGCCTTCATGGTTCATAATTCTCTTCTAAGAAGACTTAATTAATGCCTCATAAATCTTATCTTTATTTATAACTTTCATCTGAAAAATAATAAACAATAAGAGATGACCATTTTGTTTTTCTCCCCAACTTCTTGCCATTCTTCAAGGTTTTCTTCCTCTCTCTAGTCCATGTAGTTTCTCAGGCAAGGCAAAATTGAACATCCACGTTTATTTTTGTTTTTGTTGTTTTTCATTTTTTCTCTAGTCTTCATATTCTATTAAGCATTCTATCTTTGCTTTACATTTTTTTCTTTCATATCTTAATACTTTCTCAAAACTATCTAGAAAGGAACATCTTTTTTCTGTTTGATCCTTTATTCCATCAGTCCTTCAAATACTTTCCTTTTCTCGGATAAACATTTTTGTCTTGAAGGCAAGTAAGATATGTTAAACTCTGATGTGATTTCTGTTTTTACTACCATATTAATAGCTTGTTTTTTCATGTTTCTCTTTCTTGATCACTCCACAGATTTCAGTAGTGAACTTGGTATTATTTGTTGCCTCTAATTTTGTTGGGTACAATTACCAAACATAGTTGACAACAAACAAAAAACAATTTACAAATTCAACTTTGTTTAAAAAACTGAAAGTACATTCCTGCAATATGCTTCTTCATCAGAAACTTTCTAATCCTTGACATCCTAGCAATCTAAGTCCTAGAAGAGACATAAACATGAATTTGATGAGCAGATGGAAGGATATGGTGCTCTTGAAAGTAACAAGAAAGAGGGGATCTTTGGGGGCAAAGATAATGAATTCTGTTTTGTATTTGTTGAGACTGAGATGCCTACAACCATCATTTTCCATAAAATATTAAAGCTTTATGTGGGTCTCTTGAATTCCATGTGTTAGAATTCAGAATATATGGGGCTTTCAACTATCTACTGTAATTCAAAAATAATAGTTTGCAATTTTTTAAAATAAATTTATCGTGTGGACTACCTACCTACATATGTAGCTAGGAAAGTGAAGGAGTACATGATATTTATGTTATGTGAAACTTTGATCTCAGGAAATTTTCTAAGAGAATGGCCCTAAACTAAACCTTATTCACTTGAAATTAAATCTTAGAAAGAAGAGAGAGAACAGCATACAAATTCCTCCATCTTAGTCTTGATTTCTGTGTAAATACAGGGAACAGGAACTTTGAATGAGAGAGCATTGGCTATTTTTTTATGTCAGCATGTAAAACAGCATGACCTTCAGATTCCAAATACTAGTTGATGCGTAGGAGCCAACAAGCAATTTCTTGTATGTGTTCATTCTAAAAATATATTCAATAAAACTTTTATCTATAAAGAGTTACACATAACACCCATTTAAAAATTCAAGAACCTGGGTATCATGCCTTTTAACAATTAACAAATAACGTATTATGAAAAGAAGCTTAATGTATTTCCTTATTTTTAGTACTGCTCTATTACTGTAATCCCTTGGCTTTCTTTCCTTTTAAGGCACAGTATGATGCTTTGTGAAATGCTGTTTGAGGAAAATACTTTTAGGTAAATAGCTCAAACCCATCACACATTTCATATTGAGATATTTAATTTTTTAAATTACAAAACCTCTCTGTGCTATTTTACTAGGAACTGTTTACCAAACATTGCTACTAAGCAAAAGTTTCAAGTCTAACATTTTTATTTTTACATTCCCAATGCGTCATTTCTACCTTTAGGAGAGACAGCATAGACTGTGGTAAGAGCTATCTTCAGAATTAGGAAGACTTGTATTCAAATCTTCCATCTCTTCCTCCTGAAGAGCCACCTATGTGCCCCAATGGTAATCTAGCCCATAGAGTGAAGAAAAGTAATTAGAGAATCAGCTATGGTCATCCCTATAAATTTCACTTAGATTAGAATTCTGCAGTTTCATGATTTCCAAGGCATTTGCTCCCTACAACCCTTGTTTAAAGTGTTTTCCTTCTGGCTCACAGTTTGACAACAAGCTCAGATATGCATTATTATATGAGGGGCATGACTCTCCTTGAGCAAATCTTGCCTTCCTTTGTCAAACACTCTCAGGGCTGACTTGAGGAGACTTGCACCTATGTATGACTGATATGCCTACAACTACAAGACAATGAGTTTCAGTCAGTAAATAGATAGTAATGGCATGGATGTCCATATGCAATGACAGACTCACTTTTGATTTTTCTTTTTATTCTGATCCTTGAGAAATCATGAAGAAATTATGGACTTTGTAAGTCTAGAAAACTTGAGAGGACCACTAAGAAAAAGGGGAAGATAGGTCAGGAAACAAAATAAATAAAGGAAAAGAGAAATTTAAAATGTTATGGCCAGAACACTGTGTATGTATTTAAATATTCCCTTTCATTTCAAAGTTCTTTTTTCAGTATATACAAATTAATTTTCAAAGAAACGATAATAAATTAGCCAAAGACTAAGAGAAAAAAGTGATCAAAAATAATTGATTAATGACTTGATATTAACCTTATTGTTAGCTATTTAGTGTCCCTGGATCTCAGTTCCCTTGACTGCAAATGGTCTGGCTTCCTCTATATTCTTTTTGAGTGCTAGGATCCATAATTCTATAGAATGTTTTTCATTATTATAGCCATTAAAATATTTAAGAACATTTTACTGGGTTAAGTTTTCACATTACTCTAGGGATTATTGTTGTTGTTATCTAATAAAATTCATTTTTAATTTCTTCATAAACCATCAACAACTATATTTGACCTTTTCTACATCAAAAGTTGTTTGTTTGTTTTCCTTTTTTTTTCCTTTTAAAGAGCGCTGACTCCAAATAAAGTCAAGAAACTCTTTTCCTGGCTCTGACACTTGTGTGACCTTGGGCAAATTACCTCCCTGACTTTCATCTGAAAAATGACAAAATTGGACTAGATAGTCTCAAGTTGAATAATCCCATGTAAAAATAATGTATAATAAATGTATAATCTCATCTACAAAATTAGAATATTGGAATAGGGACTCACTAGCTCTAATTTATATGGACCTCTGCACTGCAACTGTACTTTATCCCTGAGCTTCACATGAAATTCTCTCCCCAGGATGCTTCCTTAACACCATGAATAGATGGATTTGATCAAAGATAAACAGCTCTAACCCACTGTACTATCTGCCATTCTTGATTGCTCTGTTACTTCTGATAGTATCACCATTCGCCTTGTTATGTCATTCTCAACTCACTCTCACCATCACTCCCCCATTTCCATTCTGTTGCCAAAGCCTGCCAATTTTACCTTTGTAGCATCTCTCATTATACATCCTTTATCTTTTCTGATACTGCCATCACTATGAATGGTAGACCCTTACCATTTCATGTCTGGACTATGGTAATAACCTACTGGTTATTATGGTAATAACCTACTCCCTATCTCAAGTGTCTCACCTCTCCAGTCTATTGTCAATTCAGTTGTCAAATTAATATTTCTAAAATGTTAGTCTAGCCACATCATCTTTTATTCATAGACTCCATTGGCTCTCTCTCACCACCAATATCAAATATAAAAATCGTATCTCTTCTATTCCAAAAGTCTTTTACTATCTGATCTCCTCCTAATTTTCCAGGCCTCTTACACTTTACTCCTAGGACATACTTTGAAATCTAGTGACACTGGCCTCCTTACTGTGCCTCCAATATTCTAGACTCCAAGCAATTTTACTTGCCTGGTTTTACATCCATGGATTACTCTTTCTCCTCATCTCTGCCTTCTGTCTTCCCTCACTTCCTTCAGGTTCTAGGTAGAATCTCATCATCTACCAGAAGATTTTTCTGATTCACTTAAATTGAATCTTCCTTCTGTTGATTATCTCTAATTTATCTTATATCATGGTTGTAATAAATAGTTGTTTTCACATTGTCTCCCTATTAAACTCAATTTATTGAAAATAGGCACAATTTTTTTATTTCTATGTGTACCCAATGTTTAGCACAGTGACCTTGCACATAATACATGCTTAATAAATGCACATTAACTTAATAAATGCTCATTGAATGATGACAAGTTTCCCATCAGATTTAGTTGTTCTCCACAATCCTGGAAAATTCCTAGGAAGATCTTTTAAGTATGGCACATGCAAAGGCTATTTCCCCCCTCAGAAGTGTACAATACTCACTCAATCTACAATACAGAGAAAGTATTTACAGTATAGTGACAGACCTAGGGATGGCTTGGGCTTCTCAAATATTAGTACAAGAGAGTTTTGTTTCTATTTTATTCTTCAGTCTCAGGCCATATCTTTTTTTTTTAGCTTCTTTCACTTGTGTCCTGGAAATCCCTGGGGTTTTTATAGTGGTTTTTTAAGGCTCCATTAGACTAAATTTACATCTTTTTTTGTCAGACATTGCAACCTACATCTCAAGTCTAACAGTCACATTAAGCTCTTCTCTCAAATGAAAGGAAATTAGTAAGGGGAAAGTTTCTAAAGATTTCCTGATCATCAAAATTGTTTGTATCCTTAACCTTTCTTCCTTTTGGCATTAGTCAGTTTACCTAAATATTAGAATCAAAGGTTGACCTGGAAATATCATAATCCATTTGTAAAAACCCTGTATAAGCTGGTAATAAAAGCCCAGGCACCAAATTTACACCATTTTTATTTGGTTTTACAGGCCTTCAAGAGAGAATTAAAAACCAAAGAACCTATAATCACGAGTACCCTTGATACGGTGAGAATCTTTCTTTCAGAGAAACCTTTGGAGGAACTCGAGAAGCATTACCAGGAGCCCAGAGGTAATTGAATGGAAAAATGTAATAACATATTGATAGAAGGATCAACAATGTCTGAGAGATCCATAAATTCTTGATTCCTGTGTCAGAAGAGTTTATATTTTTCAGGTTAAATTTCACTGTATAATCAATTAAAATTAAGCCATATAGATGAAAAGAATCAGAAATCTTAATCTCCTATGTGTAAACACTTCTAAACTTCTAAACAAAATTAGAAATCATCTTAGATACAAATAGTTGAACATTTTTTAAATGAGAAATAGCTGTAGTTATTAAAAGGAACTCTATTCTTATAGAGACTATAAGCTAATTACCAATTTAAGAGATTAATCCAAATGAATTATTATTTGAGCCAAACATCATTCCCATCATTCAACTCAGCAATCTAATTGAATCTTTGAAGAAACAAGATAAAGTTAAGCATGAGACCAATGTAAAAAAACCAGCAAGAATTCTTTATATGTTATAGCTTTTTATTTCCAAAATTATGCTGTGACTTCTAAAACAGCTCTATTAAAGCAGCATTCCCATCTCTTGTTGTAAATGTTTCCTTTTATCTAATATGAACTATTCAATGCTATTTTAAAAACAGAGATGTAATAAAGAATTTGGCCTAACAGCTTGTTATATTACAAATTTAGAGCTGCCTCCTGAGGAGAGGGCCCAGAATGTCACAAGACTACTGAGAAAGCAAGCTGATGAGGTCAACAAGGAATGGGAAAAGTTGAACCTACACTCTGTTGATTGGCAGAAGAAGATAGATGAGGCCCTGGAAAGACTACAGAAACTTCAGGAAGCAATGGATGGATTAGACCTAAAACTTCGTCAAGCTGAAGTGATTAAGGGCTCTTGGCAGCCAGTGGGAGACCTACTAATTGACTCTTTGCAAGATCACCTAGAGAAAGTCAAGGTATAGTGTGTTCCTTATCTTCATCCTTTGGTGTCAACTGAAGCAGTCCAAATTTTTCACCTCACACTCCTAAAACTGAAGGCAACTTAAAAATATATAAATTCATTTTTTTTAAAGATTAGTCTTCTTAATTTGAAATCATTCATGGGCAATTATGATGTCATCATATAACCTTACCTATGATGTTTCTTAAATGTATAGAGATAAGGTACGTCATAGTAAATCACAATACTAGCATTGAGCCTGCCACTAAAGTAGACAATAAGACATAAAATTCACTTTATGAACTTGAGTCATGTCTTTACCTTCTGCAGGAGATCTTTCTGGTTCCTTCCCTTTGCTTAAGATATACTAAACACTATAATGTGGAGCAAACCATAATAAATAGCATAGTATATATGATTTCTTGTAATTCATGAAATCTTAGGAAATTTAGCTCCATGGGATTGATAAACTTTTAACCTTGGATCCAGGGCCAGTGCTCTATCCAGTGTGCCAACTAGCTGCCTCCATAACAAATATCTATAATCAAGGAAAGCAAATTTCCTCCTTGGAAATTCAAACATGTCTATTTCATTCAGCAATTTGAATTCTTCACCTTTCTGTCAGGAGATTGACAATGAGCATCATCTAAAGTCCTATGGAATTATGGTATTTTTAATATTTGTGGTTTTTTAATATTTTTATTTATTTTATTTATAAGATTATTTATTTTATTTATAAGATATTTTTCTTTATATTATTGCTCTTCTTATAAAAATTGCTCTTCTAATTCTGCTCACTTAACTTTGTCTTATTTCACATAGTTTGTCCTAGCTTAACTGTTTCATAATTTCTTATGGTAAAAACATATTCCATTTTATTCAGATGCCATAATTGTTTAGACCTTCCCTAATGGATGGATACCCTCTTGGTTTTTAGATTTTTTTGCAACTACAAAAAAAAGATGGTTCTTTTCCTTTTTCTTTGACCTCTTTAGAACATAAGCATTACAGTTGTATTACAGAACCAAAGGATATTCATGGTTTAGTGACTTTTTGAGTTTCAGATATACTCTGTTGTATTTCAGGTTAAATTTCACTGGGTAATCAATTAAAATTAAACCCTATAGATGAAAAGAATCAGAAATCTTAATCTTCTATGTGTAAACATATGTGCCCACTTCTAAAGAAAATTAGAAATCATCTTAGATATGAATAGCTGAATTTCAAATTGCTTTCCAAAATGATGATTCCAATTCACAAGTCCACCAATAGTGCAGTAGTGTGTTTTTTCCCACAGTCCCTCCAAAATTTGTTGATTTCTTCTTTTTTCATCTTTGCCTGTTGGATGGATTTGTTGTATATTTCTAAATATTGTCAAATAAGTCAGTGTAACTGCCAAATCTGTTACCTATATATTGCTGTTATTATTGTTTTATGCATTGATGAGAAAAGATTTCGTTAAACTAGATCTATTTTCTTAGAAACATGGTTTATGGGATCAAATATTTCACTATCTTTTATACATCTGCTTCATTTTAATGTCTTTTGCTATATAATTAGAACTCATCATGTTACAGTCTTATTTCTTGAGCAACTGCCACATCTATGCAGGCCTGGAAACAACAGCATATATCTCCAACTTATTATGTTAGACATCAATTAAATGGGGGAATGTACTGTTTTATATAACTTTTCAAAACTGCCTGTGCTATGTATTCTGCATTGCACATTTTGAGAATGCCTGGTACTGCAATTTTTTGTAATAATTAAGTTTAGGGTATAGATTATATCCATCCAGAAGAAAAGAAGAAACTATCAGAGCAATTTTGATTTTGCCCAATATTTATATTTTAGCTATTGAGGATAGAACTGCTAATATATGTATTAATTTCACTTTTTCAGTGGGAAGAGTAATAGTCTCCCTGTACCCCCACATCAGAAGCATTGTGGTCAAGTAAGAGTATGACAATTTAGGAAATATATCTATATACTATATTGTGCATCCCAAAGAATTTTTTTTCTTGAACTTTTTGGTCTTAGAACTAACTACTTAAAAAGCATAAAATCACACACACACACACACACACACACACACACACACACACAAAGTTTTTTTTAAGTGGGTGGTAAATTGGTAATTGACATTTACCATTATAAATGAAAATATCTTATTATAATTATAAAAATATTTGGATTCCCCTAAAAGATCTGAAGGACCCCAACTATACCTAAACAACACTTTGAAAATTGCTGCCATAGTAAGTAACTGAAATGATGAGGAAATTAGAGACTGACACATACAGAACACATAAGACAACACATAAAAATTGGGTTTGAAGATGTGTAGGCAGGAAAAAAGAAGAGTTGAGAGAATATGTTTGCTTTCACATTTAATGGGAGCAATAGGGAAGAGGCTAGAAGGAAATCAGAGATTTCATCTAAATATATGAAAAAGTCAATAATTAAAATTGCTATGACATTGGTTACTTCAAAAATCATTGAGGTATCCATTATTGGTGTTTCAGACAAAGAATTTCTGCTCTAGTATTTGTTGAACTAGATAACTTGTGAGATCCTACCCAATTCTGTGATGAGTTGCTTCATTGTTGGTGGCTTAGCCCACTTTAGCACTGAATTAAAAACAGTGCCTCTTCTAGAAACATTCCTTTAAAAAGTTAGCACAAAATATCTACATGAGATGTTTTGAGCACTTATTAAACGAATGAAGACATGGTTTTCATAAATGACTTGGTTCCTCAACAGTCGCTTTACCTTAGGAGATTTGAATTCTAGTCTTTGTTCTGCCTTTAATTCACTTGGGTCAATTTTTAGGATTACATATTTTAGATATATTATCTGAAAGGAATCTCTGAAGTCATCAGATTCAGCCTTCTCACTTACTAATGGCTTAAAGAAGATGAGTAGCTTTCCCAGGGTCATATGTGTAGTAGGTATCAGAGCTGGCATATGGAACTAGGTTCCCTAATTAAAAATTCAATATATTTACAACTTGATCATATCTTCTTACACTAACATCTGGAGGTTTTATGATATAAACATATGTTCATATATATATATGTATATATATATATATGTGTGTGTGTGTATAAATATGTGCATCTAATATACAGTATGTATAATATACATATATAGTATGTATGTATTAGTTAACAGAGTCATAAGTAGCCATTTTGGGCCTCAGAAGGTTGCCCTGTGTTGATTATTTCCAATTTGTTTTATATGTAGCTTATTTTTACATAATGGTTTTAATGTCTCCCATATTAAACTTGAGAGCCGAGACTATCTATTATCTTGTCTGTTTGTATCTCCAGTACTTAGCCCAGGTTTTATAATAGGTATTTAATAGTGCTTAATGTACACTTATTGATTGACCTTGCTTAGATTGGAGGAAGACATCCCAAGATGCTATGAGGCTATTGTATGAACAGATTAGCAGAAGTGGTTCACCTAAGAAGTAACTCATCTGCTTGCTTGCTTTATCACCCAAGTTTTTTTTTGCTAAAATGGTGCTCTGTTCAATAGATTTTTTTAATGTTACTGCCAGTATATAAAGTTCTGTTGGATCTTTTCGTTGTTGGCATCAGAAGGGGAGAGGAAGGAGTTTTTTGTTGCCTTGTTATAACTGTTGAAGGTCCCTTTGATAAAGGCTACTATAGAGGACAAAATTAATACCTATCTTTAAGTTTCTGGTTTATAAGATTTTTTTGAAAATATTTTTATATTTCAGGGTACATGAATTGATTCCTGTTATATCCCAATAAGTTAAATTTAAAGAAGTTTTACATTAAATTATAAATTCTAGAATGGACATTAAGTTCTTGCTGACTTTACAAGTAGAGATAAGAATTTTCTGAAAAAAAATTCTTGACTATGTACTTTATGACAGTGGAGAGAGAAAAAGCTCTGGACTGGATCCTCATGCATTCCCTTCCATTCTGAGTGCAGTTTATAATTCTTTGATTATGACAGGAATACTAAATTCATTCATATCCCAAAAGAATCAGATTTGGAATGGGGCTATGTGTCTCAGCATAGCTACCTCCCTTTGTGCAAGTAGAACCTGAATCTACCAGGGTATTCCCATAATGCCTTTAGTGTCTGAAAAGGCAACCCACAGTAATTGTTTCAGACATCTGCTTAACATACTTTGAAGTGCATATAAGTTCTTTCTCAGTTTCATTTGAACTCCAGCTGTCTTCACCAAAGTCTATAATCAATCTGAATTAAGTTGTCCTACTTCTCTTAATAAGTTTCTTATTAAGTTCTGCATTGGCTTCTTAGTAAGCCTTAAAGCTAATTCATGTAGAATTGCTATTTTCTTCTCATTCATTTGTCAGGCCTCCAAATCCCAACTAAAAAACAATCAGCAAGACGATTAATTTGCTGCTTCATAAACAGTTTATGCAAAAATATATGTTGCAAACAGACAGATGATGTAAGACAGTGAGTGGGGGATGAAGGAGAAAGAGGCATGTAATAGATTTGTTTTAACTCAAAGGAAATGCCTTCTGAATTCAAAATAAACATTTATTCAATAAGAGGAACATCCTTCTAGTCCCTCCAATTATTTCATAAATGACTTGATTGCTGAGTGAACTTTATTTAAAGATAGGAAATCTTTGGAACATTGAAGACCGTGAACATGTCCTTTATATCATCAAACTTATTTTAATTTGGATCTCTTTTTAATTTGTTTTGATAGGCATGTAAATGAACATAGGCACAAGAATATGCTATAAACGATACTCAATTAAATGAGAGCAGTACAGTAACTCTTTTAGTCATAAACATTTAGAAGTTTGCACATAATCAAAATGTATACTTAATGAATCCATCTTGAAAACAATAATTTCGAAGAGTTCAAATTGAACAGAGTAGCTCTAGAAAATCAGGATCTAAACTAAGTATTTTGGGGTTCAGAAACAGATAGTAAGAAATACTCTCTGGTCCTCCAGAGATACGGTCTGACAATTATAGACTTCTCCAAACAGAAATTAAGTAACATATCATTAGCATTAAAGGATTTCAGATCTCAAAATGGTATTGTTATAATCTAGTATTCAGAGAGATCTAATCTCATTATAAAGTGTGAATGTTTAATTCATTGCATCTCTGGTATTAATGGAGTCTTCATTTTCCTGGGACCATTTTTATGTAACAAGAAACCAAGAGATTAAGCATTTGTATTAGATTCTATGTATAGAAACATTGCATTAACTATACACAATCCTAAGATGCTAGTGATATTTAGTAAAAATTACACATTTGCTTAGAAAATGGCAGCTCCTGGCCTACTTTTGTTTTACTTTCCCCTTGATATTTACCAAAGATTCTCAAGCTCTAAGTTTATCATTGAGCTATTCTTCCACAACGAGAACAACAAGGCATGATTTAAGAGCAAATAACCCAAGAAGTAGGTGCCAGATGTGCTGTCATGCCCTGCAATTACATTTTTCACATTTATCCATTTAACATTGGCACCAATATCATGCCTCAGATAACCTCACATTAAACAAGTTAAGCAATGACACTGAGAAATGGTTGCCAGTAAGCCAGCATTCTGGATGTGATGGAAAAGTAGATGTGTGTATTGCTAATGAAACAAAACACAAATCTCGTTTTTGGAAAGAAATGTAAAAAAGATAGCTTTTTAGGATAAAAATCTGCCCTTCTCCAAAATATTGTTTCCAAGGCTGAATTTTTGTGTACCTTATTCATAAAGTCAGAGGAACCTTTGCAAGAAAAATTAGTTTTGTGTGTGATTATTCCATCATTTTCAATTTCTTCTATTTTCATAGGCCATGTGAAAAAATTTTATAGTATTCACTTTCAATTAAAAGCAATGTTAAATCACACAATATTCAAATATGTGGATTTAAAACTGAACTAAACTTATAGACTCCTGCTGGTCTTCTATACCAAATCCTATATTTTTTCCATTGTAGAATTTCACATAGGAACTTTAAAATTGATAACAATTTCTTCTTCAAATAGGGAGATTTTTTTAAGAGTAAAAAACTGATATGTAGGGTATAATCAATTTAACCACTGGGACCCAAAATATGACTCTTTTTAAAATTAATAATCATATTCTCACATTAAGGTGATAGGACATAAGTAACGTGAACATGACAAACCTTCTTTACTAAAACATATTAGGAGCCAAATTTTCTCATGGTCAAACAAAAAACTGCTGTTGAGATTGTGTAAAATTCAGTCTTACCTGTTAAAAAGGTTATCTTATAGCTACAAAATCTTACTAGTGAGAAATTATATTGTTCTATGAATTAAGTGATCTGAAACTTCAATGTTCGTGAGTCATCACAATGGTTGTCTGAAATATAAATACATGTTGGTATAGTGCAGAGGTGTCAAACTTGAGACTGAAAGTCCTCGTGGATCAGTTTTCTAAGTGGGAGCTGAATCAGATTAAAATGAAATTAGAAAATGTTTGACAAAAAAAATACAAAACTTCCTAGTGTTAATTTATTTTTAAGTCAACATCCTTGTAACCTGCAGGGATACATTTCTATTTGAGTTTGGTACCATTGGTGTTGTCAACAAGCCAGAAAATATTTATTAAGCCAGACACTGGATTAAGGACTGAGACATCAGTAAATGCACAAAGAAGACAGTCTGTATTCTCAAAGATCTTATATTCTAACAGGGGAAGAAAACACAGAAGAAAATGCCTGTGGGAGCCAGAGTAGAGAAAGAAGTCTAAAGGATCAGAAACTGAGCTGTGAGAGGAATGAATAGCATCCGAATAGAGTAGAGATACTTAACCTAAGATTAAGTATATTTTTGATAAATATAGTTTAAATTAATTTGTTTTGGGGCGACTAGGTGGTGCAGTGGATAGAGCACCGGCCCTGGAGTCAGGAGTACCTGAGTTCAAATGTGGCCTCAGACACTTAATAATTACCTAGCTGTGTGGCCTTGGGCAAGCCACTTAACCCCACTGCCTTGTAAAACAAAAAAAAAAATCAAAAAAGCAAGATAATTTGTTTCCTTTGTCTTCCTATATGTTTTATGTATTTAAAAACACTTTTTTTCCAAAAAAAAAAAAGGTCCATGGTCTTTGCCAGACAGCCAGAGGTGTTCATCACGTAATAAAGGTTAGGAATTCCTGCAGTGAAAAGATCATAGGAATATAGATTCTAATTGGAACTAAGCCTAGGGTCATCTGCTCCTACTTCAACTCCTTAGTTGTACAGATGAGGGCACTAAAGCTCAGAAAAGTAAAGTGTTTCACCCAAGGTCCTACAGTTAAAGCAGAGCTAGAATTTGAAAGTTATTTTCTGACTGGTATTGCCCAATGTCTCAAGCTCTAAGTTTTATTCTTGTAGTGCCTCTGGGTTTAGCTGGCAGTCTCTCTTTGAGCCAAATTAGTTATCCTTGAGGGGCAGCTAGGTGACACAGTAGATAGAACATAGGACCTGGAGTCAGGAGGACCTGAGTTCAAATTTGACCTCAGACACTTAATAATTGCCTAGTTGTGTGACCTTGGGCAAGTCACTTAGCCCCATTGCCTTAAAATAATTTTTTTAGTGTTCATATTAGTTATCCTCACAGAAACCAGGTGATTCAGTGGATAGAATAATGGGCTTGGAGTCAGGAACATTCATCTTTCTGAGTTCCAATCTGACCTCAGACTCTTGGTACCTGTGTGACCCCAAGAAAGTCACAACCCGTTTCCCTCAGTTTCCTCATCTGTAAAATGAGCTGGAGAAGTAAATGGCAAACCACTTCATTATTTCTTCTACGAAAATCCCAAATGGGGTCACAAAGGGACCAAACATGACTAGAAGTAACTGTTAAGTTTTCTCAACACCTTAGTTTTCTCATTTCTCATTAGACTATCTTGATTACCTATAAGGTTTCTTCCCATTCTGTGTTACTTTATCAAATTCAAGAATCTTTGCAATTTTTTATCCTCTGCATATTTTTAAAGTTTTCTCACTTTTATAAAATAGTACTTTTTCCCATACTCCCCAAACCCCTGCCTCTAGAAGCATATTTCCTTATCTCCATCATCTCTTGGACACTAATTAGCCCATTATAAGATATTTGGAGCAGTAATTCCCTTTAAAGCAGAACCTTTGAAGACACATAAAAGCAACTGAAGAAGGATGAACATGCATACCTGAAGAGAAACCTCCTTGGGCTAAATGTTTTTCATTGACAAATAAGTGCTATCAATCATAATCTTTCAAGTCCTACTATGTGTTAAGCACTAGTTAAACATGAGACATACAAAAAGATGTAAAAGTCATTCCCTGATATATTTTCAATATTCATTATACTTAAAATTGTCCTGGAATTGAATATGCTTGTCAATATTAAAATTTATTTAAATTAATATTTAAATATTTGGTATTTAAATATTCAATATTTAAATTGAACTACATTTTAGCTATTTTTCTCTTCCAAGTATTTTCTCTCATTAGTCAAATATAAGGATTTCCTTTTCATCATATAACTTCCTGTTTTACATGATGCTTATAAGCAGCAGCAGTCCTTAGCCTCCAAAGACTTGGCCATAACCCATTGAAGCCTTTGAACTGTGTTTAATTAACATCTGTTTACTGGAAGTAAGTAGTAGAACATTTAATCACTGTTCATTCTTCTTCAGCTTCTTTTAGCTTGCCTTCAAAGCCTCTGCTCTGAAGGGAACTGCTGGTGCTAATATCTGAAATTGGCAATTGGTGTCCAAAGAGAGCATGGTGAGAAGGAGATAAGCAACTAGATTCAGGGATTGGTGGAGTATAGAAAAGAGCATCAGACAGTCATAAAACCTGATGTGAAGTCCAGGTATGAAACCAGATGACCAGGGGTAAATCATTTAACCTTTCTGAGCCTCAGTTTCTTCATCTGTGCAATGGTGATCATATTTGCATCATTTTGTCCATAGAATCCTTGTGAAGAAAGTGCTTTTTATTTTATTATTTTAGGGTTTGGGGTTTTTTTGCAAGGCAATGGGATTAAGTGGCTTGCCCAAGGCCACACGGCTAAGGTAATTATTAAGTGTCTGAGGCTGGATTTGAACTCAGGTCTCCTGACTCCAGAGCCGGTGCTCTATCCACTGCACCACTTAGCCACCCCAAGAATGTACTTTTTAAACTGTATAGTACCATATGTGGTGGTGGTTTTTTAAATGATTGTCATTATTATTGTTCTTTACCAATATACTACATAATGCCTCTTTCTTTACTTTATGGTAAACGATGTCTGAAAGGGGAGAATAATTTAGGGACTGATTCTATTAGTTAGAATTATTCCTTACATTGTGTAGTTAAAAAAATATAAATACTATCTATTCATCACTATCTACAAAAATTGTTCAGGTTCCATTGAAAAAATCCTCCCTCTTCCTGACCAGCAGAAAACTTCATGATGACACAGCCTCTACCCTAGTAAAGGCCCTCATTACCTATTATCTGGACCATTGCAATAATTTTCTAATTGGCCAAATCTCTCCACCACCACCCCAAACCATCATCCACTTAGCTATAAGTGATTTTCCTAAAATTCACTCTAACAATGTCATTATCTATTTGATAAACTCAACTGGTGTCCTACTTAATTTTTGAGACCAATATTTCTCATCTTTATCTCATCATATCCAGGTATAAGTTCTATTGATTATTATTATTATTATTATTATTATTATTACATGATTATTAGTATGGTGATCCATATATATGTATATATATTTTATAAAAATGCACTGTCTTCATATGGCTAGTTCATAATAAGAAAACTTTTATTGGTAGAATTGCTTACTCAGTATCCCCAAGAAATGGAAACAGGTCTGAGAAGTGTGGATAGATTCATGGATGATAAACCCCTATTCAGTTATTAAGAGACTTCTTTCATCTAAAATTGGGGTATTGAACAAGGTGACCTCTAAGATTTCTTTCCACTCCAATAAAACTATCCAAGTGGTAATTAGCCTTGGGCCCAGATCCAGTCTCCCATACTGAAGTCTCAGATTCTAGTTTTGTTATTAACCATCTCCACCACTGACTCTGTGAAAGTCCTTGGACAAATCAATATGCCTTTCTCCATCTCATGTTTAATGAGAGAGGCTGGATGAGGTTTCCTTCTGCTCTATCACATTATAATTCCAAGACATTTCATATAAAATAATTATCCCAAGCAAAATTGTTGCATGGAAAGATAAGCAGAGTACTTAATTTGCAGTCAGGAGAGCTGACCTCAAACCATATCTCATAAAATCATCAAGCATAGCCTTAGAGCTAGAAAGAGTTAGGAAAGTCATCAAATCAAATATTTCATTTTACAGATGAGGAAACTGAGGCAGACAGCAATTAAGTGACTGCCTATTTTCCCAACTTAAAAATAGGGATAATAAATAGCCCCTTACTTCCAGGATTCTTTTGAGGATAATTCAATTTAATAAACATTAATTAAGATCCTGCTTCATACCAGGCAGATTGCTAAGTATTGGATAAAATGAGATAACAATTATAAAAGTTTATAAAAAGTCTTATCAACCTTAAAGTACTACATAAATACTGTTGTTATTATTATTATTATTATTATATTAATTATATTGACTGGTCTAGGGGCATATAGATGGTGTCTAAGGTAGAATTTAGGTCTTTCTGATTCCAAAATACAGCACACTATCTACTATACAACCAAGCTGCTACAGACACTTTTAGTCCTGTGACCCTGGTCAAGTTATTTAATTCTCTGCAGCTTAATTTCCTCATTTGTAAAACTCATTACCTCTAAAGTTCCTTCCAGCTTTAAATCTAGGATCCCATGATACTTAATCCAATGACTCTACTTAGATTAAGGGCATGTTAAATCGTTAAATTATGGTAGAATATAGGCAGAAATGTTAATGATTATCAATACTCATGAAGACTATTTCACATATCATCATTATGGCTCTTATTTCTAATAATTCTGGTTTATTAAAGCTCCCACAGAATGGTTGACTCTTGAACTTAAAAATAAGCCAATCAATATAGAAGGAAAATATATAACTATAAAAACATATTTTTTCCATTTTAGAAATTATTTTATGTGGAACTTTTTCTTTTTTTTCCTCTGGGAAAGGACTTTTCACTATATTTTCCAAATGTAACCTTTTTGCAACTCTAGCTTGCTTGTATTCCAAGCTATTATAATAGACACTGAAGGCCCATTTAGATGTTCTATCAAGTACACAGATTTCATAATCATGACTTTTTACTATCACATAAACAAATTAATGAGTGAAATAAAAGCAAGTTTAGTAGGTTTTTATGCCAAATACAGTAATGTTATAAAGTTTTCTCCTTTTTTTGGAATGCCAGAGATACGTAGTTCAACCAAATAAAATAGCAGGATGTTTTCCAGGTAGCACAATAGGAAATGTATTGATTGAGCAACAATGTGGACAAACTGGGCTAAAGTATACTAAATCCATTTAAAAAACATAGTACTCACTCTTCAAAAAACTGCCACCATGCTTATTTGGTACATTCTGCTATAAAATTAATAAGTTATCTACTAGTTAGATGGAATTTGGTAAAGTAATGTAATTACAACCCTATTTGCCTCAGTTTTCTCATGTGTACAATGAACTGG
The DNA here is from genome assembly GCF_037893015.1 of Macrotis lagotis. NCBI lineage: Eukaryota > Metazoa > Chordata > Mammalia > Peramelemorphia > Peramelidae > Macrotis > Macrotis lagotis. The sequence continues at coordinate 526,462,421 of NC_133658.1, forward strand.
AGAAGGAAATGGAAAACCATTCCAATATCTTTGTCAAAAAAGACCTCAAGGGGCGGCTGGGTGGCATAGTGGATAAAGCACCAGCCTTGGAGTCAGGAGTACCTGGGTTCAAATCCGGTCTCAGACACTTAATAATTACCTAGCTGTGTGGCCTTGGGCAAGCCACTTAACCCCATTTACCTTGCCAAAAGCCTAAAAAAAGACCTCAAATAGAGTGATAAACAGAAAGACAAGACGGAAAAATAACTAAGAACAGTAACAATAAAGTTGGTGGAAGTTGAGGTGGTGGGTAGCAATTCTACTTCTTATTTGCCTTTCTTTATGTTACTTATCTTCTCTTTACATTTTCTCACATGCTTGAGGATTTTGTTTTGGTGAGATTAAAAAAAAAGTTTTTAGGGAAGAAGGGAGTCAGAGTTAAATAGTAACTCATTTGACTCCCTATGGTTGATTTTAGAGGGTCCATTGGAATATTTTTAGATGCCAAGCTAGATGTAATCTTTTACCTGCAATTATTCCTACTTTTGTTTTATTTCTGCAGCTTCTAAGATAGACTACAGATTTGCTTATGGGACTTCAGTTTCCCTCAAATATTCATCCATTGGTCCACCTTATGGGGATTGGAAAGAACTAGAGCCGAAATCCATAGTAAAGTTGGTGTGTTCTTGGTGAAGAAACAGATTAATTAGCGTAAGCATGGGAAATAAGGTAATCCAGTAAAACCAGAGATATATGGTTTCCTAGTGGACTCAGTGACATAAAGCATACATCCAGTTTGCCTATTGTATTTCAGAGAGATGTAAATAACAAGTGAATTTTTACATGAAGTATAATGAAAAGGAAGTACTTAGTATCAGGTTCTTGGTCATAAAAGATGAGGACAAGAAATCTGTGAAGTCAGAAAACCCTTTGGAAAAATCAAGTTCTTTTAGCAAAACAGGTTATAAAAGAAGACATTTTTCTCCAAAATGACAGCAGCTATTAAGTTGACAACCTTGAAATGTTATCAAATTTGTCAGTCTCCTAAGAAAAAGTTGAGCATTGCTTTATAACAACAGGGATCTAAAGAATCTGTACTGGTGCTCAACTGGGTCCTTCCACACTATAAGAAACATAAAAACAACAATTTATATAGTGTTTACTATGTGCCAGATTATACTAAATGTTTTACAGATATTATTTCATTTGTTCCTCATAACAATCCAGCAATATAGGTACTCTTATTATCCCTTCTTCACATTTGAGGAAACTCAATCAGATAAAGGTTAGGAGATTTGTCCAAGATGGTAACTGTTAGAGGCTAAATTTAGATTTTCCAGACTCGAAGCCTAGAACTATATCCACTGAGCCATCTAGCTGCTCCATTAACATCTTAAATGTTTGCATTTATCAGAAAATGACATGGAAGACTCAGGAATAGCAAAAGTCCTAGATGGTCACTTGCAAAGTCCCATTGCCTACCATTCATAGCACAGAATAATTATAGACATCTGAACGTTACCTGGGAATAGATATATGAGTATGATATTAGATATATAGAGAAATATAAGCCTGCCTGAGATGATTTTTCTTCTAATAGGTGAATGTGGAGTTGATAGACAAGATAATTAATAAAGCCTAAATATACAAATTTCATTGTTCCTTTTGATGAGAGTGAAGATAAGACTGAAGTAGTTGTGACTTTTTTCATCCGGAGGAGATCATTTAGTAGTGTCCCACTTCGGAAAGCCTTTACTTAGTTTCCAAAACATAGTATCTAGTTGCTCTGGCTTTTAAGAGGTATTCTATATTAACTTTAACTATTAAATTGGGCTTACTTGACCAGATCCTGTGCTATTTATTTGCAGATAAGCTATAGACATTTGAAATTGTAGCATTTAATATGGATGATTATTAGTTATTGTTATCCCATGAAATGATATTATTACCCTTTAAAGATTGTCTTTTTAAGTGTTCCTTTTCTTATATGTTATAGATCTATTACACTTCTCTTTATCTGTAATAATGTTATAGGATCATAATAATCTAGTTTTTGAATCCATCAATGAGAAGAGAGTCTCATTTTTTTTAACTTCAGAGGCACCAGATTTCCACTATGCAAAAGCAATGAGGGTTAGGGTATAGTAAGATTACATGGAATAGCTCTTCTTTGATTTCTAGAATACACATTTAGCCTGTCTGGGAATGCCTTGGGCAATCCTTAATATATCCATGAGATATCCATGAGTAGAACGTCCAGTCGATATGTCTCTAGTAATGCCCTAGAAACTATTCTAAAAATAATTTACAATTTGGGAGTCCCTATATTTATCCCATGTCTACTTTCTGGTGATCCTTCCTAATTCCTTGATAACCTCTCAAATGCCTAAGAAATTCCAATGTTTTTTCTATTGATCAAATAGAACCATATGTTTAGATATTATACTCAAAAAGATTGTCCAGGGCACTATGGACTAACTGGATGATCTTGTAGGAATAGGAAACAAAAAATTCATGAAATATTAGAATGTTATAGAGGTCCAAAAGGATTCTTGTTGCTGGAACTAGGTCTATCTAGAAGGCTGTATTCCATTTGTCTCTCTGCTAGTCACAGGTTAGATTCTATCTAGATTTCTATCATTTTTACCAAAATGGACCATATTCCACCAAGGTTCAGTCTGATGGGAAATAATGGTTGCTCAACTGGTACAGGGGGCCAGAAATAAAGAGAAGATGGTCCTAGTTTGTGATGATGAATTCAATAAGAGTCTAGTGATCATATCATCCTTACATTATTGATATTGTTTAACAAGAAATAAAAAATACTACTATCTTGGAGAAAGGGGGCCAGTAATAGCAACTTTTTTTATGTTAATGTCCAAGAATTCAGAGAGGATTCTGTTCTTACCTTATGTCCTGTGACTGAATAGATGATTAAATCAGGGCTACCTAACCTTACTTTTAAAAGTTTTTGTTGAAACCATAGACAATATATTTTGAATTGCCATTTTAGTGAAGGCTCTGTGGTAAACTAAGCAACCACATAAAATCACCCACTGGCCACATTTTGGACAGCTCTACATTAGATAATGGGGACCCCTGAGACTAGATTATTCACTCAATCTTGGTTGCAGTGAGGTTTCAAGCATTTACTAATGCTAAAGATTGGCAGTTAATATGATATTTTTGAAGACACCAATGGAGATAATGAGGGGAAACAACATGATCTACTTTTGATCACCCAGAATTAGAGATAATAAACAGGGTCATCCATTAAATCACAAGAATTAGTGGGAAAAATGATCAGTGGTACAAAATTTGAAAATACCAAATTCTGATTTTATTTTTAACATTGACTTATAGGCAACTGGTCACATTGGTTTTATTTTTTTTACATTACTGTAATGTCATACACTATAAAGAGATGTTTCCTGCTGACTAGACAATGATCTAGGAAGTTTCATGAAGTCTCAGAGTACACTGAGTCCAGAGTATGTGTTGTAGGGAGTTCTAGGACCAGAAGCAAACATAATGGGGCCATCTGACTCCACGTTCCTCAGTGTGGATGAGGATGAGGATGGAGGGAGTTTCATGCTTTCAACCCTGCTCACTGATGATAATTCCATTTCCAAGTTTCCTTGTATATAAGCCACCACCAGAGTCAGATGACTGAAAATGGCCAAAATAAGCATAAGAATCTCTAATAAACTTCCATCATCCATCGAGGGAGAAGAGAGGCAGGGAAGAGTGATGGAACAAATTTGACCTATTTCTTTTAGACCAGGTAAATAGATGGCCTTTTGTTGAGTCTGGAGAGATACGTATGTATATGAGATAGAGGAGATATATAAGTTATATAATAGCTTAGAGGGTGGTAGCAATCCCAACCTGGACATTTTTATATTCGATCAGGTCAGAGTACCCCTCCCCACATTTACTCATGAGCATCATCAAGTCATTCCATTATATTTTGACCAGGAATTCAGAAAGTATACATATCAACTCTAGGAAAGAACTCCTGATTTCTCAGTTGAGTAAAGAGGAGAATATTAAAGAATCTCCAGTCCTTTAAGACCTCAGAATCACCTAGCAATGGGCTGTTTTGGTTTTTTATACTCAGCAATTTGTCCAACCCCCAAAATGTAATGGTCTTTCATATGGCTCAGGAACCTCCAAAGGCTTACATGAACTGTGTCCATACAAGGTCATTCTCTCTCTCTCTCTCTCTCTCTCTCTCTCTCTCTCTCTCTCTCTCTCTCTCTCTCTCTCTCTCTCTCTCTGTTAATTCTTACACTCAAGTTTTATTCTGAGGAAATGTCCAAAATGAAACAGGTATAGCTAGTGTTTAGGTTTACCCAAATACAGGCAGTTTGAAAATCTCCAATACAAATAGTTTATTTGACTCTCCTTGGAGTCAAGCTGGTGGTGGTAGGAATGGGGAGAGGAGGGAGTATGTAAAAGTGAACAATTATTCACTTTAATATAAAAATTGCATGATTTACAGCAATAAGAGAGTTGACAAGATCCAATTTGCTTCCTCCTACTTGAGAACTCTGATCTCCATAGCATGAATTTAGTCCTTCATGTGTGAGATGCTGCTTCTCCTTTTTTTAAGGGAATAATACTAAAGAAATCCTCTGCTTTTAAAGATGCTGATGTTTAAAAGCTGGCACTTGGGGACTCTCCAGCTCGGGTTACAAGGCAAATTCCAAAGTTAATACTCCTTAAGAAATCTCTTTTCTGTGACTAGAAAGATAGATTTTTGTGATCACATTGCCTAGGGAATTTTAAATCTCTCTTCTAATATACGAGAGATTACAGTTCAGGAATGGTGAATTTCTTTTAAAGGTCACATACAATTGCATGTCTACCTCTGCCCTGTCCTTCGGTGTAACCATTAGTACCCCTGAAGTGGGAGAGAAAGAGGAGTGATGGAGTTAATGGAAAACTTCTCCTCCTCTTTGCTAACAGATTCAAGGAGCTCCTTGAAAAGTGAAAAAAGACCAAAACAATCTCACAGCTCATTTTTATAGTACTCCAAGAGGGAACCTTCTTGAAGTACAGTACATGAGCTTGACTTAAACAATCACCAGGTAGGTAACCACTGTACCTGAAATCCAATCAAGACAGCCCCAGTAAATGCAGATGCAAACCTCCCCTAAACAACTTTCCTTACAATAATATGAACTTCGCAGTATCTTGACCTCATTGGGATAGTCTTTGGGCAACAGTTCCAAAATACTTTCAAAAGGTCCAAGAAACTAGCAACTTGTCTTCTTCTTTACTATTTCCATATATCATTGAATCCTTCATTTTATCAATGTCAGCAATATTTATATCTCAGTGCATCCCCATTTTAAATTTCTATGAGTTTTTTGTTCATGATCTAGATTAAATCCACCATGAAGGAGCTAAGCAATGCCTTTCTTTAAATCTTTTATTTTTGGATAATACCCCCTCCTCCTTTTCAGTGCCCAACTGTTGTATTCTATTCCAAGCTAGGGTGAGAAGATGATTTAGAGTTTGTTGTGACTTACACAAATTCTTCCCTATACCATATGGGTTATCCATAATGATGGCAAATTATGTGTACTCATTAAATAAAATAAAAATCCTAACATTATAATATATTATTGTATAATAATATTTATAAAAGTTTAATAATATAATTAATTATATAAACTTGTATAGGCAATAAATCTTATTATTAAAAAATATATATAAACCATACAAATGGTTTTAAGACCAATATTTTGGCTTATAAAAGTGAATAAAATATTTTGTCTGAAAACACTGACATTTTATTACAAAAGTTGAAGGAAATGATTTTCAAGGTTGTCTACTTGCTTAAATTGCCTAGGGGTTAGTTGCATACTAGAATGCAAGTTGTGTTTTAATGAAATTTTGGCCCAGCTTCATTTATAACAAAAGTCTTAAAACTTTTTTCAATTATTTGTTGTGCATGCTAACTTTTTATATTACCGAAGGTATGGAAAATGTAGGGTGGATTTTTATTTAGTCAGTGGGTTTATGTTCTTTTTTTTGACAGTGAAATACTTAACATTCACCTAAACTCCCTTACAAGAGTAGTAATACAGGTTTTCATGGTACTTAGCTATATATTCTTTCTTCTATCAGGGAAGAAAAAACATGAAGAGAATAATATTAAATAAAATATACCAATTACTTAGATATCAAACAAATTTTAAGAAATAGGTTTATCCATTGATTTAGAATTTTTTTCCTTTCTGATGATTTCTTTTGTCAACATCAAAATATTGATTTTCTCCTTTTTTAGAATAAATAATAAAGTTTCTAAAAATAATTTTAAGTTTGATGAGAAATAAGATGGTGAAGTGAAGAGAAAGTCATTCTCAAAGCAAATAATGACCCAGGTTTACCACCTACACATACTGGCATGAGACCTTGATCCAGTTATTTAATCTCTCAGTAAAACTATAAATACAGGAAAAAGTGCCAGACTTGCTTTGGGAAAAGGATCCAGGTGTTTCCATTAACAATAAAATCACAGTTCTAATCTTTATCCCTTAAGTTTACTAGACAGTCATTAATTTTTCATATGATGATAATATTAATACTATATTAATAGTAGTTAACATTTATATAAGCATTGTGCTGAGCACTTAATAATTGTTATCTCATTTGATCCTCACAACATCTCTGGGTAAATACTGTCATTATTTCTATTTTATAAAAGAAGAAACTAAGGTTAAACAGAGATTAATAAACTTTCCTGGAGACACAGTTACTTAAGTGTATAAGCAGTATTTGAACTCAGCTCTTCCTGACTATATAAGCTTAGCACTCTATCCATGGCATCAATTAGAAGCCTTGAAACAGAAATCCCCAAAATTAGTACTTCAACAAATTTTGAAAAATGGCAAGCACACCTTCAGTCAATCTCTAGATTATGATGAACTGGGGGTTTTCATGAATTAAAGGAGTCAGTCATGCAAGAGAAAAATAATAGATCCAGATGAACATTTTGTGGTATAGATATGATCAGATAAACCAAAGAAATATCTATGGAGTAATGATGTGGGTCAATTACTTGGGAAGAAAGAATTTAGAAGTCTCAGTTAACTTGATATATCTTAGGTCCATATATTTTTAAAGCATATCACTATAGTATACACACAAACACACACACACACACACACATACACAAAATTCTCTAATTGATGGAAAAAACTCTTACAAATGGCAGTAAATATTTTCTTTAAGTAAAGAAAATAAACACTGTTTTTTGCTCCTTGTTGTTCAGTTGTGTCAAACTCTTTATGACTCACATCTGGGGTTTTCTTGGCAAAAATACTGGAGTGGTTTTCCATTTCCTTCTCCAGCTTATTTTACAGATGAGAAAACAGGGTTATGACTTGCCCAAGATCACGTAGCTAATAAGTGTCTGAGGTCAGATTGGAACTCAGAGGTCTTCCTGGCTACAGGCCCAATGCTCTATCCATAGTGTCACCCAGCTGTCCTCTTTTTCCTCCTTGAAATATAATAAACTATATAGTAAACAAATGATAGAACCTTATAATAATTAACATTGAACAAGTTTTTTTTCTTGAACAAGTTTTTAATAAAGGAAGATACTTTGTATTCTAATGGAACTTGGGTATGTTGATGAGGGGTATTTTGTGGAATTCTTTCTCAAGAAAGAATGGTATTTTGTGAAGGCCAGAGGTCCTTTATCCAATTCAGAAGATGTAATAAGCAAAAAGTAGAAAAATATTGAAGGGCGTTTTGTTATCTTTCTCTTGGGCAAACTTCTATCTGAACTATTTTTATCTCAACTCTTTCTTATAGGATTTATATTAACCTCTGGTTCATTCCTACTTTACTATTTCTGAGTTTTAACAGTATATTGGATGGAAAATGAAATCTTCTAAAACCCATTTTGTTTCAATAAGGCCTGTCCCCAGTAGCACTAAAATTAAATATACATACCCAATCTAAAAGAAGCTAAGTACAGCATATTGAATGGACATTTCACAACCATTGCTTCCATTGCTCTTTCTTATTACAATCCCTAAATATATCACAGAGATCTCAAAACCTGTTTTAATGATAAACAATAGAACCTCTTGAATCTGTTACTATATAATCCTAAGGATCTTTGCTATTACTGTAGTTTAAAGGCTTTGAGGTTTATAACTATGAATAGTTTTCTTTCCTGAATACATTCCTTCAGAGGACTGATTTTTAAGTCACATTTTTCATTGTTCTAAAACAGTATTAGGTGTGCCCACACATATGTAAAGGGCAGCTAAGTGATATAGTAAATATAGTGCCAGACCTGGAATCAGAAGTGAGCTCAACTCTGACCTCAGACATTTATTAGTTTCATGACCCTGGGATAGTCATTTAATTGGTTTGCCTCACTTTCCTCATCTATAAAAATGAGCTGGAGAAGGAAATGGCAAAACACTCTAGTATCCTTGTCAAGAAAATTTCAAATGGGATCATAAAGAGTAATACATGACAGAACAACAATACATATGTGTGGCTATATGCTAGTTATGCTGATATTTTTGACATAGCATTCTGTACTCTCTCAAAGATTTTATGACAAATCATATTTAAGAATATTTGAAGAAATATGTATTCCCACTGCCACAATCCTAATTCAAGCTACATTTTATTACTACATGATTATAACTATCTCAGTAGTTTCTATTTCCTACATCCTGCATATCACTACCAGATTAATTTTTACTAAACCAGTTTTTATGAATATGTTACAAATACAAATTAAATTCAAAAATGTGTGTTGCATTTTTTGAGAATCAGTTGTTAAACTTTCACCAGCACTCCCTGGGTATAAGGACAATATTAAAATTGGTCCCTAAAACTAGAATCCATAAGACTACTACAAAAGCTGTTATATGCTCAAGATTAAAATAAATTAGGTAGTATGCCCAAAATATGTCAGCAGGGTTTGTTTCTCTTTAACTTGATGTTACCTATCTCTCAGAATCTGAATTAATGTGATATTCTGGGAGTATATCTGATCCTCATGCATAGTTCAGGTAAAAATGAAATTTTGTGGCAGAAATAACTAATTCTCATGTTTCTTTGTTTTATTTCAACTGACAAGATCTCATGTGAGTGTCCTTGAAAAAGGCAAAAGATTCCATTTCTTTATCAGGGTGATAAAAGGAGTGCTTGGAGAGGGAGGAAATTTAATGAAAAAGATGTTTATGATGATAAATGGAAAAATCTAGTCAGTGTTTCCAGGTTAGTGAAAATTGTGGCAAGTAGAAGAAACTTTTTTTAATCTAAAGGAAAATGTAAGAGAACTCTTGTATGTTCTATTCTTTTTTCACTCTGGAGGTGCAATTGGTCTTCTTAGTAATTCATAGATTATCATTCATTCTTTAATAAATAAATAGATTTCCTTAATTGCCACTTCATGTTTCATTTCATATAATTAAGAGTTCTCTGAAAGAAAGTGTTAGTATTCTTTTCATTTCTTAAACAATCTAAGAACACTGCTTGTTTAAATGATTGATTTATATCATTAGAAATATTTTTATTTCAGTCTTGGTGATTTTGCATTTAGTCTCTGTAAAAGTTCATATGCAACCTTTTTTGTAGCTTTAATTTTGTTGTCTGACAGTTACAGAAGACTTGAAAAAAGATTGATACTTTCTTGCAGTTTGTGTGCATGTGTGTATATGTTTCTATATACAGTGAGGGAAAAAGGCTCTCCTATAAGAAGGTAAGGAGGTAATTATATAAGGAGGTAATTAGCAGTTCATTAACAGCACTGTAGAAATGAATTCCCAAGGAAATTCCAGGTCTAATCAGACTCAAAAATCCAACTCTTTTTCCTACCTCAGTAGGAATTTTTAACTTCAATGAACACATTTTCTCATATAATTATCCATCTCTGACAGTCTAGTCCAAGGATTGTGTCCCTGTTATGAGCTGCCCAGCATCCTCCATGGTGACAGTGGACTGTGGATTCGGTACAAACAGAGACAGGCTAAGACCTCTCAGTATGCAATAAAATACAGGTGATTCATTTTAGCTGAGGGGCTGTAGCAAGGAGAATGAAGGAAGTAGAGGATTTATTTGCAAAAGAGCTAGCTGGAGAGAAGGGCCATATCTTTAGGAAATAGTCACCATCAGTTATTCAATCAACAAGCATTCATCAAGTACCTACTATGTTTTCAGGCTCTAAGAACAGAAAGGGAGGAAAACCACTATCCCTCCTGTCAAGGAGTCTATAGTCTAATTTTGGGAAGACCACACATAAACAAGAATGTACAACCAAAACTTAACACAATAAATTGAAGATTATGAATAAAGTGAGGGGGCGGAACCAAGATGGCAGCATGAAGGCAGTATTTCCGGAGAACATCGACCCCCCCTCCAACCCCAAAAGAGCAAAGGATGGCTCTAGCCAAAATTTAGCAGGGCAGAACCCACAGAAAGACTGAGTGATACATTTTCCCAGTCCAAGATAACTTAGAACTCCAGTGGGAAAGGTATGCTTCACCAGGAACGGGGTTGGAAAAAAAGCAGCAGTGCAGCCCAGCGCAGCCCAGCACAGCCCAGCACAGCCCAGCACAGCACAGCCCAGAAATCACCAGCAACAGCTTGAAGGTGCAGTAATAGAACTTTGCTACACCTGGGCAAGTGTAGAGTGAGGAGCACAGCCACAGAATCTGCAGCAAATTGGGAGAAGTAGCCTGCACCGCCAGAGACAGTAAGGCAAGTCTGCAGAGATTTCTCTGCTCTCCCTGGGGTAGGACTCTGCTGTTTGCCTACACTCACATTTTGCAGTTTGGGCTTAAATACTAAATTACCAAGCTGAATCTCTCCTCATAGCCCCAAGGCAGAGGGTAGTGCTGTGGTCCTCTACATATCAAAGCACAGGCTAGAGAGCATAAGACCTTGGAGGAATAAAGGTCCCAGTGGGGTGTCTCCCCCACCAAAAAAAAAAATAACTCCAAAGCCTTGAAAGTGTGGTAAATTAGTCTTGGGCTGAGGAAATAAGTAAACAACAGAAAATGAAGGATCTGACCATAGAGAATTACTTTAGTCCCATGGAAGATCAAAACACATACAGATGATGACAAAATCAAAGTTTCCGTATCCAAAACCTCCAAGAGAAATAGAAAATGGACTCAGACTATGGATGAGTCCAAAAAAAGACTTTGAAAAGCAATTAAGAGAGGTGGAGGAAAAATTGGGAGGAGAAATGAGAGCAATGCAGAAAAATCATGCAAACCAAATCAAAAGTTTGGTGAAAGATAAACAAAAAAATAGTGAAGAAAATAATATGTTAAAAATTAGTTTAGTTTAGGCCTAATGGAAAAAAGCAAAACAAATGGCAAATGAGGAGAAGAATGCCTTAAAAAGCAGAATTGGCCAGCTGGAAAAGGAGATAAAAAAATTCTCTGAAGAAAAGAACTCCTTCAAATGCAAAATGGAACTAAAGGAAGCTGATTACTTTGCAAGAAATCAGGAAGCAATAAAACTCTTCCAAAAAAGGCAAAAATTAGAAGAAAATGTGAAATATCTCCTTGGAAAAACAACTGACCTTGAAAACAAATCCAGAAGATATAATTTAAAAATTATTGGACTATCTAAAATCCATGACCAGAAGAGCCTAGACTTCATTTGTCAAGAAATAATACAGCATGGGGGTGGCTAGGTGGCGTAGTGGATAAAGCACCAGCCTTGGAGTCAGGAGTACCTGGGTTCAAATCCAGTCTCAGACACTTATTAATTACCTAGCTGTGTGGCCTTGGGCAAGCCACTTAACCCCATTTGCCTTGCAAAATAAATAAATAAATAAAATAATACAGCAAAATTGCCCTGAGATCCTGGAAGCTGAGGGTAAAATAGAAATCAAGGGAGTTCACCAGTCACCCCCTGAAAGGGATCCCAAAAGAAAAACTTCCAGGAATATTATAGCCAAATTCCAAAACTCACAAATCAAAGAGAAAATTCTAAAAGCTGCCAGAAACAGATAATTCAACTATGGAGGCTCTATAGTCAAGATTACACAGGATCTGGCAGCATCTACATTAAGGGCTTGTAGGGATTGGAATATGGTATTCCGGAAGGCAAAAGATCTTGGTTTACAACCGAGAATCAACTACCCAGCAAAACTGAACATCCTCTTTCAGGGGAAAAGATGAACTTTCAATGAAACAGGGGAATTTCAAACTTTCCTATCGAGATGACCAGAGCTGAACAAAAAGTTTGATTTCCAAGTACAGGATGCTGGTGAACTATAGAGGGAGTGGAAGAGAAGGACTAACTATGAGGAACTGAATGATATTGAACTATTTGTATTCCTGCATAGGAAGAAGATATTGATAACTCAGATGAACTTTCTCATTTATAAGAGCTGTTAGAAGGAGCACATATAGACAGGACATAGTAAGGAGCAGAATATAATGGTATGATGTGGTAAAGGGATGGAGTCAATGGGTAATAGGGGAAAGTACTAGGAGCAAGGAAAAGGAGATGAAGAAGAAGCTGAGAGATTTCACATAAGAGTCTAACAAAAACTTTTTCACTGGAGTGGAGGGGGGGAAGACAAGGGGGGATGAGTGAGCCTTCATCCTCATTAGAAATGGCTCAGGGAGGAAATGCCATACACACTTAATAGGGTGAAGAAATCTGTCTTGCCCTGGAGAGGGATGGGAGGAAAGGGACAGGATGAGGGGGAATGGGGGTGGGAAGGGGGCAATAAGTGATAGAAGAGAGGAAAGATAGAGGGAGAGGGTACTCAGATGCAACACACTTTTGGACATGGCCAGGATGAAAGGAGAGAGAGAATAGAATAAATGAGAGTGGGGAGAAATAGAGTGTAGGTATGGCTAGTAATAGCAACTGAGGGAAAAATATTGAAGCAACTTCTCTGGTGGACTTATGATAAAGAAATCAACTCACCCCAGAGATAGAGCCATTGAAATCTGAACACAGACTGAAGTACATCTCTCTCTCTCTCTCTCTCTCTCTCTCTCTCTCTCTCTCTCTCTCTCTCTCTCTCTCTCTCTCTCTCTCCTTGAGGTTTCCCATCTTCTTGGAGGGGAGAAGGGGTTAATGTTTATTCTTATGTTTAGTCTTATAACATTCAATTTACATCAGTGTATGGTATGGAAACAATGTACAGACTGTCAGCCTGGGGGGGGGAGGAAAGGGGGGGGCAGAAATTGTAGAATTCAGAGCCTTGCAAAAAAATGATGGGTAGGGGTGGCTGGGTGGCCCAGTGAATAAAGCACTAGCCCTGGAGTCAGGAGTACCTGGGTTCAAATCCGGTCTCAGACACTTTAATTACCTAGCTGTGTGGCCTTGGGCAAGCCACTTAACCCCATTTGCCTTGAAAAAAAACCTAAAAAAAATGATGGGTATATATTCCTATTGCATATAATTGGAAAACAAATAAAATGTTAAAATGTTAAAAAAATATATATATAAAGTGAAAAAATTAAGATAAAGCAGGATTCTCCTAAAAGGTATCATTTTGGTTGGTACCTATAGTAACATTTTGGAAAAGTAGACATTCAGTGCCACTCAACAAACTTCTACATACCTAAATTTTGTACATGGGGAGAAATAATAAGTAATATAACTAGGGAGGTAAGAGAGGACCAGGTTATGTGGGACTTTGCATAACAAATGAAGGATTTTTATATTTAAACCCTGGAGTTTTATTGAATAGAGAGGTGACATGGGCAGACCTGCATCATCTATTTTTTTTTTAATTTAAGGCAATGGGGGTTAAGTGACTTGTCAAAAGGTCACACAGTTAGGTAATTATTAAGTGTCTGAGGCCAAATTTGAACTCAGGTCCTCCTGACTCCGAGGCTGGTGCTCTATCCACTATGCTACCTAGCTACCCCTGCATCATCTTTACTATCATCATCATCATCATCATCATCATCATCACATTTATATAGTACTTTACAGTTTGCAAAATGCTTTGCAAACATTTTATTCTCATGACAACCCTGTGAGATGGGTGATATTGCTATTATAATTTTACAGATGATGAAACTGAGGCAGATAGCAGTTTTTACTTGCCCAGGCTAATATAACAAGTAAATGTCTGACAGCAAATTTGCAAATTTGAGCTCATGCTCTTCTTAACTCCAAATCCAGTACTCTAGCCAATGTAGTCACATCTAGGAAGATCAGTTTGACAGCTGAGTAGAAGATTGACTGGTGTGAGGACAGAGATTTAAGACTGAGAGATACATCAACCATCTATTGAAATAATCCAGAAATGTGAAATGATAAGAACCTAGACAATGGTGGTAACAGTGTCAAAGGAGGGAAAAGGACATAAATGAGAGATGTCATGAAATCATCAAGTCTTGGCAAGATATTGGAGGTGATGAATGAGTGTGAGAAGTTAAGAATTATATACCTAGGGTTGCTGGAATACAGTAATAGAGAACTTGGAAAATGAGAGATAATGGAAGAGGGAATAATTATTTCAGTTTTGACATGACAGGACAACCAGTTTGAGATATTTAATAGTCATTTAGAAATATAAGTCGGGTAGACAGGATGGAGATCTGGTCTAGGTGAGAAAATCTGAGAATCATCAGTATAGAGATCTACATTAAAAAACGATATCAGTGACTTGATCCAATAAGCACAGAGTCAAAGTTTTAAGTATACAAGAAAGGGAGTCAAATAATATAGATGCTTTATTCAATTCATTTGGAGTGTTGACTTATTTAGAATAAGATGAATAGAGAGCACTACCTAGTCCATCTAGCTGAAGCCATAAGTGCTATTGACTGGCCTACCCGTTATTCTGAATGAGAGGCAACTATGGTGGGTCATCGGCGGATGGCACTTAGCAGCATCCACTGGAATGCAAACAGACATCTACTCATCAGTTTCATTAGTCACTAGCTTATTTTTACATCTGCTTTAAGGCAATAAAAGTGAACTGACTTCTTATTTCCCTGCAATTCAAATTTTTTGCTAATTCAGACTGTCCTTCCCTCCAATTAGTTTAATTTAATGAGATTTTTAATTGCAATACTCAATGTCATGTTATACATATTCAATTAGTATATTTTCACCTGCATACTTAATATCTAAAGTAGTACAAAGTTTCAGAGAGAGAACAGCTTGCAATATAAGGAATCCTATCTTTGCCCAGTAGATCTTGCTAGCATCAATTGGGACATAAAAAAAAGAAATATTTCTTGATTAACACTTTATTTCTTTTGTTGGAGGAATGATTGATGTCTACTATTATAAAATATGCAGGTTTGAATCAAATAAAGGAAAAATAAGGATCCAGAAATTATCTACTAGATGGTAATTGCTGTGAGACCAGAGAATATATTTGATTGCCTTCCATCTCCAGTTCCCTTAACAAGACCTCATATGGCATACTTATTTAGGTTCATTCATTCTTTTAATGAATACAATGCTACTGTAGTTACCTGGTGTGCTACTCCCTTGAAGAGATACCAAGTTTAGATAAGATGTGAGCACCAACTTCACAAAGCTTACAGAAAGCTAGACTCAAAGGGTCCACAAAATTTATTGGCCAGAGACCCAGATGAAATAGAGGTCCTACTTTAGACTAGTTAATGAATGGTTTGCTCATCTATGATAGGATCATCACACAAAAAAATATAATAATATATCTGTAGGGAAACATGCAGGTACAAATAGGAAAGAAAATATAGTATACAAGAAAGAATTTCTGTGAGTAGGGAAAACAGATGAAATACCAAATAGTTCAGTGACTTTAGAAAGGAAAACCCAGGCACAAAAATACAGAAAGATATATTAAGCATGTCAGAAGAAAAAGTTTTGATAGTGACTTAATAGAAATGAGTATTCTTTGATGTCATAGAATGGACCTGGTAAATCTGCCTTCTCTGGTTCTTACTGGGTTAACTCCCCTACCAGCCTTCTGGTTGATCAAAGTTTGACAGTTATTGAGTAGCTAATGAATTAATTGTATTAATTGCAAACAGAAACAGAATAATACTATTAGACTTCTTTTCTGTTCCCCCATATCACTCCTATATGAAAAACCTAGTATTATGTTAGTTCACATATAAATATTTTCTATACAACACTGTCTGTTTCTCAATATACATGGTTTAATGCTACATATTTATTTTTACATAGGATATTAGCAATGTATGTTAAGATAGATAGGTGGTGAGGTGGAGAGAGGGTTGGACTATGAGATAAGATATCTTGAGTTACAAGAACTCACATCTGTCCTCAGGAACTTATAGCCTGTGACCCTGGACAAGTTCCCTGGGCTTTGTTGTGACTCAGTTTCTTCATCTACATAATGGGAATAACAGCACTTGTCTCCCAGGACTGTTATGAGGATCAAATAAGATGGTATTTTGCAGACTTTAAAGCACCATTTTAAAGATTAGTTCTGATAAAAGATGCATTCTATTAATGTAATCTTTGTGGTGTTCAGACCTGCCTTTCTTTAATTTTTATTCAGTGCCTGGCTTTCTGTCTGTATGAGGTAGGTTTCAAACTCTGATCTTACCAACTCCCAGACCTATGCTCTCTCTCCATTATCCCCTGGATTCCCCCAAAATGAAAAGTCATCACTTTAATGGCCTATGTAACTCAAGCAAAATTTCACTCAAATACCTCTCCTTCTACTCTACTCTCCCATCATTAAATCTCAGTCCTTACTATCTCTGATTGGTAAGTAAAGAATACAAGTTTATTTATTCTTTTGTAGCATTTTATATCTTTGTTACTAAATGAGGTTATCAAATCTTAATTGAAGAATCTTATCTCCAAAATTCTGTAAACTTAATGATTCAATTTATAGTCATAAGTATTTACTATTGTGACTATTACTACCACTACTACCACTACCATCTCCACCACCACTGCTACTACTGCTACTACTACTACTACTACTACTACTACTAATAATAATAATAATAATAATAATAATAATAATAATAACCAACATCTATATAATGCTTTAAAGTTCACATTTATTATTTCAGAAGGTAACTTGCCTATTATCATCACACAGCTAATGTCTATATGAGATAGATTCCAGACTCTGGTCTACCAACTCCAAGTTGTATTCTTTCGCTCCATTATATTATCTACCCCAACATAATTTGAGGTTCTACTATATTTTCCCATGTAAATAATTTTAAATTTCTTTAGGAGCACTTTAATATTTTCTAGTAGCAAAATAAATCTAAAACAGTCATCAGTTTCAGGGTAAAGGAGAATGTTAGTGAAGAAAGGAATGGACCGAAGGTCTAAAGAAAATGGTAAGGAAGCAGATGGAATGAAGATAACAATTGGTCAGGGAAGCAAGATTTTAAAGAATATAAATGGAAAGGTTGTTGCTAAATTCACTCCAGAGGAAAAAATTTAAAAAATAGGATGTAAACTCCTTGAGATCAGGAATTATTTTACATGTGTGGTCATATCTCTGCTGTCAAGTAAATTGTTCCTACTTCAGAATTGTTGAGTTGAATTGAATTAGGAGAATAAAAGTAATTGACATGATTCTATTAGGTTGCTAAATTACACATTCATTTACTCAAAATAAAATCTTGGATTTAAGAGTAACCACAAGGGTCATAGAGCCAAATATGTAGACACTTTTAGTTATGCAAAGATGCATCTCCTGTAATCTGTACATTTCTTCAGGCTCTGAGAGGAAATCTCCTTTAGCAATATTCCCACAAAGTAGTCAACCAGAAGTTACTGAAATGCTTCTACTCCCTAATTCACTTTCTTTTCATTCTTGATAGTTATAATTATTTGAAAGTTTATCCTTATATCAGCCCGAAAATTATTTTTTCTAAAATCCCTACTCCTTCCTTCCATGTCTATATAGTATATGGTGGAGATTGATAAAGTTCAAGATTTACTTGACAAAAAGTAGCCCACTAACATTTTTGAGCAGAGGAGGGTTGCTGGTATATTTAACAAGATTAGTCTGGAAGAAGTGGCTAAATTTGGAGGGTTAGAATGAGCAAGAAGATAAATTAGATGACTGTTCATATATGTATATGAACCCTCAAAAGTGATGGTAACAGGAATACAATGGAAATGGAGCTAAAAGACATTGAAAAGGCAGAGTCAATAAGACTTAGCAACTGATTGACTATGAATGAGGAAGAAAAAATATTTCAAGATAAGACAGAGTGAACTGTGGTGTTACAAAGAGAAATATTGAACATAGATGCTAGATAATAATAGCACCTAGATCTCAGATTTATTGTGAGAATAAAATGTGATAATATATGTAATGTTATTTACCCCCTGTACAGCACAATATAAATATTAACTATTTTAAAAAAGGAAAAGATAACAAGCTCAGTATTATATATATATATATATATATATATATATATATATATATATATACTGAATTTCAGGTGCTAAAGTAATGTTCTAGCAGAATTATACTGTACTTAATCTGATAGTTTTACTGTTGCCCTATATTTTTCCTCTCTTTTGTGTCAAACTCCTTAAGAATATCATTTACATTAGGTGTTTTCACTTTCTTTCCTCTTACTCTCTTTATTCACTACAATAAGGTTTCTGATGTCATAATTCAACCAAAATTACTCTCTCCCAAGTTATTAATAATATCTTACTTGCCAAATCAAATAGGTTAGAAGAAGAAAGAAAGAACAGTTTCCTGACAATCTATAAATGAGACTATCAAGGAAGTAAGAGTGAAATAGTGCCAAAGATTTCAGAGAGCTCAAGGAAAATGAGGATTGAGAAAAGATCATTGAATTTAGCAACTAAGAAACCAATAGTAACTGGAGAGGGTAGTTTTAGTGCAATGATAAGGTCAAGAACTAGTTTTAAGGATTAAGAAAGTTGAGAGAAGAGAAAATGAAAGCAACCTTTATAGACTCCTTGAGGAGTTGAACAACAAGAGAGAGAAGAAATACTGGGTAATAGCAGGGTTAGAGGGATCAAGTGAGGGATTTTTCAGGATGGGGAAGACAAGAGCATGTCTGTGGGTAGTATGGAATGAACCAGTAGACGAAAGAGAGACTGAAAATATGTGATAGAGTGGGGATGACTAAGGGAACTGGAGAAGATGGGATAGAATCATTTGAGCAAGTGGAGGGGTTAATGCCTTGATAAATAGTGAGGCCATTTCATCATGTGAAATGGATTATGTATTAGGGGAAAGAGAAGAGAAGAGGGAATTTATAGCAAATTGCATCAATTTTTTCCCATAAAATAAGAGGTAAGGTTTTTCAGCAGAAAGAATTGAGGGGTAGAAGGAGCTATTGAAAGATAGAGGAAGGATGAAAAAGAGAGGGATAGTGAGTTTCTAAGAAAGGTATAGCAGGATTGCCTAACATCAATGAGAACCCATATGAAGTTGAAGAGCATAATTTGTAGTTAACCTAATCAGAACAGTTGTATGATTTTCTCCATTCTCATTCAGCAACTCAATTGTGGAAGAAAAAGCAGAAAATTCTTGGCTGGGCATTATTGACAATTTGATAAGGAGGCTAGAGATTCAAGACAGGAGGACAATGTAGAGTTGAACTGGCCACCGAGATGTCAGGATGGGCAGAAGAAGGGAGAGTGACTAATTCAGAGGAGATAGCATTAAATTTAGATTTGGCATTTAAAACCTTTCACCTTTGCTCCCTATTTACTTTTCCAGCCTTAAAATGCATAATCCTTCAGATATGCTATGGTCCAAAATGGCCTTAACTATTTCTCAGTATGGCAGCTGGGTGGTACATTGTACTGGACCTAGATTCAGGAAGACTTAGGTTCAAATCTAGCCTTGGATACTTGCCAGATTGACCTCTGTCTGCAGTTTCTCCAACTGTAAAATGAAGATAATAACACCTACCTCCAAGAGTTGTTGTGAAAATCAAATGAGATCATTGTAAAGTTCTTAGCGTACTGTCTGGTACATTGTAGGAACTTAATAAATGTTCTTTTCCTCCTTTTTTTCCCTTCCTACTGACACATTGTAGCCATCTCCCCATCTCACTTCTCCAAGTCTTGACACTGATTCCTCGCAGAAACCCTTATTCATTTAAGGTCAAATGAAGCCTTTCCTGTTCCCTCAGATACTAATCCCTTCTCCCCATTAAAATTTCCTTATTTATTTAATATATATCCATATTGTCTCATCTGATAGAACATAAACTGCTTGGATGCATAAAATTTCATTTTTATCTTTGTGTCCTTAAAACCTTGATTAGTGCCTGGAACCCAATATGCATTTAATTCACAATTGTTACTTGACTCAGCAGGGTAGTTGGCAGTGTCAAAAGCTAAGTCAAAGTTAAGGGCTTGGGGGAAGAGTCATTGCATATTTCCTTTAAGTCATTAATTTCTTTTGAAAGAGAAGTTTTAGTAATTAGAAAACTAATGAGTAGAAGCTGGACTTCAAGGGATTTAAGAGAGAGGAGATAGGAAAGAAAGGGTGTAAACTTTTTTAAGAAGTTAAGTTATGAAAGGGCGGAATAGTAAAATGATACTTTAATGCTAAAGAACAGCCAAAATAAGACCTTTAATCTTCCTTTTTAGATTTGAGGACACTTGAGAATATTTTTAAGAAATAGAGAGCCTATGAGTGGGACAAATTCTATGGGGAAAGTGATTAATTCAGTTTTGGATGTTGAGATGCCAGATCATCTTAAAAGTTAAAAATTGAATTGGCCATTTATGCTATCTAAATTTTGGCTTGATGCAGGAAACACTTAGATATTTTGTCATTTAATGTAGAATAAATACCCAAGGGCTTGATACATATTGATTGTGAAATTTCTGTCCAGTAACTTCTCACTTGACAATGCCAACCAACTATATACTCAGATATGCTTTCCAATTGAAAATGAAAAGAAAGAAAAAACAAAGTCCAAGATAGACTATATTTTGTAAATATATATAGTGAAAGAAACACCCATCCCAGATCAAGAAAGCAAGGGCAGCATATCACCAAGTAAATTATGCTGTCCTTGTGCACAGGCATTGCATTACCAAACTGTTCTTCTAAGTGAGAGAATTTGTCCCTTAGAAATTGTTCATTGGTACATTTGGATGCTATGTATCATATTAAAGATCCATAAATGTCACCTTGGTGGGGTTAGATATGATGCATTGTAATATCTTCCCCAAATCTGCATGGAGTTCTACTCAACAGATTGTCATGATACATTGCTTTAGAAGCCTTACTAAAGCACTTCAGGGACACTGAGAAGCCTCATGGGAATCTCCCTAAATCATCATCACATGGACAGAAATACCAAGAGCCGAGGATATCATTTTTAGATATGGCAAAAAATACTCTTATATGAAACTTTTATGTTTATAATATAGAGTTTATCTGCCAATATTTTGTGATTTATTATACCTTTTTTATGAAATGTAAAGTTGACATATTTCAGTTCCAATAATGAAATAGGTTGCCTTCTGATTCTTGTAACATCTCATTACTCCATAAGTTTCTCATAGCCCATAAGGAAATTCTCATTATTGTTGCTGTATCATCATTAAGTTAATAACCCAGGAGCTTACCTTCTTTCAATATAATCATACCTTTATGATCTTAGCATTTACATTTTCCAACTTTTTCTGAATTGTTTCTTACAGGTACTCCGAGGAGAAATTGCCCCTCTTGAAGAAAATGTAAACCATGTCAATGGCCTTGCCAGGCAACTCACAGCATCTGGCATTCAGCTTTCCCCATATAACCTCAATAGTCTGGAAGACCTGAATACCAGATGGAAACTTTTGTTGGTAAGTTTTCTATGATCATCTTTGTCATTATGCCCTAAAAACAGAAAAAGAATCATTTCATCTTATCTTTTTATCAACATTTTGCAAAAGTAGACATTCAGGACCACTTGACAAACTTCTATATTACCTAAACTTTGAAAGAGTAAGGCAATCTCCAAGTCTAATAATAGTACTTTTTTCAGTGACTCATCATCTTTCAAGTCAGCACTTAATATTTTATGAAATAAGATAGCATATAATTTACTATAATAAGATAGCTGAATTTGTGATATCAGATTACACCTATCTATTTATCTCAAGGTTGATAAAGCACCTTTTCTATAAATAATATGGAAAATCTATAGTTAATTATGATGCTGGCTGCCCAATCCATTGAGCATCAGGGATATCAATACCCAAAAATGGAAACTCTTCATGATTTTAATGTAATAAATGGAGTGGATTTTCCCTCCACAAGTATAATCATATCCCCATCTGGATGGATTATTGGCAGGAAGACAGGACCAGAAAGAAATACATATGGCCTCCAGTCCTCTTGAGCATACAACTACTAGCCCATATATCCATTCCAACAACTTCCCAAGTGGCTATAATGAAAAACCTACATCTGTTGTCAGTAATAATAAGTCATATTTGCATAAGGCTTTACAAAGCAGTTACTTCATTCTTCCTCTGAGTGAATGCAAATATTATCATTCCCAACTTTCAGATGAGGAAATTGAGGTTCAGAAAGCATAAGAGACTGTCCACATTTGCATAACTGCACATGTCAGAATTAGACTTATATCTCTGAAATCCATTATCATTAAACCCCTCTGGCAATAACAAATATTTCCAGTTTCAACAGAGTGATTGTCTATGGTATATAGCTTTAAATGCATAATGGGGGGGGCACAGCTAGGTGGCACAGTGGATACAGCACCGGCCCTGGAGTCAGGAGTACCTGAGTTCAAATCTGGACTCAGAAACATAATAATTACCTAGCTGTGTGGCCTTGGGCAAGCCACCTAACCCCCACTGCCTTGCAAAAAAACTAAAAAAAAAAATAAATGCATAATGGGAGAGGGTACAGAAAATGATGCTTATGCTTTCACAATTTCATAGATTTGCAGTGTTCTATGCCTTTAAGGAGGCAGGATGTATGCTTTCAAGGCTTTAATGAAAAAAAAAATGATGAACTAGATCTCTTTTTCTTCCAAGAATTCATTCATGGGCATGGTTCAACGTTCTTCAAGAAAAGATAGTAAATCTTTAATAAATAAAAAATTTTTAAATGTGATATAGCCTATAAGATCCTGAACAATTTAAGCCTTGTAGGTGATAGAAGGTCATGAAGTATGTGTGTGATTTATTGTTCCAAGTTTTGTTGATAAAAGTATAACAGAGCTAAATGTTTTTAGCTACATGCCTTTCTGTGTTATCCATACTCTGCTTAACTGTTGTATACTATTAAATCCTTATCAGTACCATCCTTAATATATTTTCCATTTCAGGCATAAATAAGAAAAGTAATAACTGTCTAAAGAAAATCAATGACCACATTTGTTTCATTCAAGCACACTTGAACTATATCTTAGAATTTGTTCAGACAGCTAAAAAGCTATATTCATTTTTATAATGAGGTACAAGATTTGTGATAGGAGCCTATAAATTCACAAAAGATGCTAAAAGATTGTGACCTGCACAAAATCAACACTGAGACATTTTTAGATGCATTATTTATTCGGATATTACATTTTAGAATCCTTTAAAATGATTAAGAACTTGATTGAAAGTACAAGGAAAAAAGATATCTGGGTGCCAGCAAAAGGGAAACATATAATGAAATATGGTTCAATTTTTTCTGAAGTTACTTCTAAGTTGTTCCTTTATTTCACACTATTGACATACCTTTAAGCCTTCACACTTCTTTCCAAGGACACATGCTCCTATATAATACTTGAAAGTTTTTATATACTTACCAAAACATTTTGGCAGAAAATAAGCCAAAACTATGGACTTGGGTAGCTATGTCTTAATGATCAAGGAAATGTACATCCAAATTAAATGCTTCATCAAAATGATTGGTATAAGCTTTCTGTTTCTATTTTTGTCTTTTTTACCCTCAGCTCCTAGAAAGCACTATAAAAAATACTTGTTGAATTGAATTTGTTTTCAAGATATGGTTTTTATTTTCAATAAAATCAGTACTCATTAAGATAAGCCAAAGTTCTTGTTTTGACATGAATAGCCACCCTCTGGACATTCAATAGTAACTACAGGGTAAAATGTTACCCAATTTGGTCATAAGAAGTGTAAATGCCGAGCACTAAGGTCTATCTGCCTTCGAGATATAAGGGTTACCATTATAAGTCCTTGGGGGAAAAGAACAGGTAATTTTGGAATATTTTTACCTACAAACTATTTTAGATAAAAGGAGAATCATACATGCAAAACTTACTTTTTTAAATTATTTAAACAGAGTAATGCAATAGAAAGAGTATATTTTTGAAAACAGGAAACCTAGCTTGAATTCTGGATGCTATGCTTATTACAAGACAATTTACTTCTCTCTGAGTCTCAGCTTTTTTTGTCTTTAAAAAAATTTAATTTTGATATGAATAATAATATTTATCCACTCTCCCTCAAAGAACTATTATAAGGAATGTACCTTGTAAACTATAAAAATCAAGCAGATGTAAACTGTATGGGGAAATTAGGTAGTGCAGTGAATATAGCACTGATTGGACTTAGAATCAGAAAGACTTATCTACAAAGAGTTCAGATACAGCTTCAGATACTTCCTAGCTATGTAACCCTGAGCTGGTCACCTAACCTTGTTTGCCTCAGTTTTCTCATCTATAAAATGAGCTGTAGAAAGAAATGGAAAACTACTCTAGTATCTTTGCCAAGAAAATCCCGAAGGGAGTCACAAAGAGTTGGACACAACTGAAATAACAGAACAACGAAATGGAAACTATAATTGCAAGAGCTTCCATTTTGTATGTCCATGACATTTAATAAATTCATTGCACTTTTCCCTTGATGAAGGGAATTATAAGACATATTAATAATTCACTGATGAAACTAGGGTCATAGTTTAATCTTTCTATAGCTCAGTCAGTTTATAATACTCACCTTCAAGTTTTATTCTCAGCTATCACACAAATATTTGCTTTTTACCAAAAGACCTGCCAGAGTAAAGAACATGCTATACAAGTCCATCCCTATTACCAGGAGAGTAATTCAAACTTTATGACTTGACATTTGATCAATCATAAGACCTCTGCATCCATAGGACCAAGGTACATCTTTACTTGGTGGTTTTTCTGAGTGATATAAAAACCATTCAGCATCAGTCAAAAGAGAGAAACTTGCTCACAAACACACACATACATACACACAACCATTTTGTCAATTCTTTTTCTATAAGTAATTAATAGTTTGCAAGAATCATATACTTGAAACTAGGAGGGAGCTTAGAGGTGAAAGGATCCAACTCCTTCATTTATTAGATGTGGAAACTGAGGCACAGAAGGCTGAGATTTTTTCCAAAAACTTCAAATGACAGATATAAACCTAATACATAGTTCCTAAAATGGCTAATGGACTAATGCCAGACAGATTTTCTCACTTCTAAGAATGGTTTATACTTGTATATATTGATGTGGTTTTCCACTGATGTTTCTCACCTAATATTAGAGTACCACCATATCTGGTGGCCCAAAGGTTGTTCTAATCTATTCTAAAGCTAATTAAGGTGCAATGGATAGAAAGTGAACTTGGAGTCAGGAAGGTTAGAATTCAAATACAGCTGCATGAACTTGAGCAAGTCACTTAGCCTCTGGCTATCTCAGTAGCCTCATTTATAAAATGAGGATGATAATAATGACTCTTGGAGTTGTAAGGATCAAATGAAAAGCAATTAATACATAGTTGTCAGTAAATAAATGTTTGTTTCCTTTCTGACTGCCTTCTTTGACCTAGATTTGGAGGGTAAAATCTAATCCATAATAAATTCAATTGGTCCGATATAGTAATGGAATCTTTATAGTCAAAATGAGACTTTTTGGACATTCCTAGGTTTGCTAATATTTAAAGTGTATCTACCACAGAAGCATAAAGTCAGAGTGAGGTTTGTCCAGTGAATATTGTTGTTATTCATATTTCAGTCATGTCTGATTTTTCATGACCTTATTTGAGGTTTTCTTGGTAAAGATATTGGAATAGCTTGCCATTTTCTTCTACAGCTCATTTTAAAGATGAAAAAAATGAGGCAAACAAGGTAAAGTGACTTGCTCAGGGTCACACAGCTAAAACGTATCTGAGGCTGAATTTGCACTTGAGTCTTCCTGACTAATTCTAGCCCCTTCTCTACTGTATACCCCTTAATGCATACCTGAACAGTAATCTCCTCTACAACATATCCAAAAAATTTTGCAAAAAATAATTTCTAAGGAGTTCAAATTTCTATATCCTGAAGAAGCTTATTACACATTTTGAGCAGTTCTAATTATCAGGAAATTTTCCTTACATCAAGCTAAATCTCCCTTACTCTGACTTTCACCCCACCACTTTTATTTCACCCTCTGGAATCAAACAGGACCATTTTGCTTTCTTGTCCACATGAAAGCCCTTCACATAGATACAGAAAGATATAATGTCCCTCCTTAGTCTTTTCTTCTCCAGACATACTAATTCCTCTAGCTGATATATATGGAATAGGATGCCTGATATGAAACAGTGGTTTTCCTTCAAACAGAAACTGGATGATCACTTAGGTTATATTGGAGATTGATATTCATATATAGATTGGAGTAGATGGGCACTAAAATCTCTGCCAGGTCTAAAATTCTATTATTTTGTGATTTACTGTTCTGAGATCCTTCAATATCTTGATTTTCCCTTTACATACTCCACAACTTATGAATTTGTTGTTGCTATTCAGTTATTCAGGCTTGTCTGACTCTTTTTGACCCCCCCCCCCCCCCGGACCATTCCCCAGGCTCATACAGCTATAAAGTATCTGAAGCCAGATTTTAAAGTCAAATCTTCCTAACTACAAACTCAGCACTCAATCCACTGAGCCACCTAGCTGCCACTAACTTTTCCTAAATATGTCATCCAGAATTAAAAATATGTCATATGATCTGTCTAAAGCAGAGATTAACTAAACAGTCCTGTACACTATGCATCTCTTAATACAGCCTAGAAATGCTATAGCTTTCTTGGTTCCATATCTCATTGTTGATTCCTATTTAACTTACAACCCACTAAAACTCAAATCTTTTTCAGAAGAATCTAAATTTTCATTTACATATAGTTGAGATTATTATGCTGTGACCTCTTCCAGAAGCAAGGACTGTTTTGACCTTTCTATATATCCTTTGCTCTCGGTGGGGGTTCCCTGGTATGTATTAGATTTTTAATAAATGTTTGCTGATTTCAGTGACAGTGGTAACCTAGAATACCCAATGTAGATTTAGAAGACCTTGATGGGGAGAAAACTATTTAAAGGATTCAGGAAATTTGGATTTTTTACATTTCAAGCTAAACTTACTTGTCCAATCCATCAAATTAATAAACATTCAAAAGGTGAATAATAATAGCCTGCACAAACAGATAAATAAACATTAAAGTAAGACAATATAATAACTTACATTTCCTAAGAAATAAATTATTTAGAAGTCAAGTTTCTTCCTCTCTACTGTGCCACTTCTCTAAGATATGTGTAGTAAATATGAATTTGCCTGTTTCTTTAGAAAATAGAAACCTAGTTCAAATATTCAAATTCAATTGTGTTGGAGAGAAAGGGGAAAAGGGGAAAAAATGCATTATCCAATTAACAGCAACAAGATAAATTTTAAAATATATATACCTTCATATGAGTTTGTGTAGATGTATTATAGGGTGTTTTTTTTTTGTTTTGGAATGTATACATTATAATTTATAAATTCAAGCTTTATAAACAGTTTTCGTAATGTAGAATACACATGACTTATTTTAAGTATTCTAGTCCCTTTTTAATGACTCAGATATTAATTTTGAAAATTCCCTTTTCAGTTAAATAGATTAGAGATCTCTGTGTATAAACCCATTAAAATAACACCTGTAGAATTGAATATAAAATTACCAAGCATTATATTCATCACAATTCTTATAACTAAGCAATGGTGCTAAAATCAACCAAAGGTGAATTTCATGAAGTATTAATATTGAGTAAACTAGAAATGGATACCAAATATGAAAGTATAAAAAGCTTATTTATGATGGACTCTGTAAATATTTCAAAGATGTTTATGTATATATGACCACCTATATATGTATAAATGTATATTTCATATTTGTTGTTATTCTTACTTGTCAGACAGATGTTCCTTTATATTCTCCTTCTGTAATTCATCTATAACTATATCTGTGTATAACAGGAGTTATATGTGTTCCTTCATGTAAAGAGCACATGCTTCATAATCTGTAGAAACTTTTGAAAGAAAACAATCCTTAAAGAGCTCAGTAAAAATGAAGGTATTCAGTTGTGGAGTTTCTTACAATAGATTAAGGGACAAAGGTATCATGCATGAATTATGGATTAGACTTTACAAAACATTGCTTTTGGCTTATGACTTTGTCACCACTTTTCTTACCTCCAAGGCACTATAACTTTTATAATTCTCCTAACACTGCAGATCAAATTGAAATTCTCCTCTTTGGCTACAACCACCTTTCTTTCCACCTTGCTTATGCCCTCATCTGTACTCAACCAACTCTCTGACCTCACTTTGTTCCTGGAATCTTCCATATTTTCTCAGATCTAAGTATACTTGCCATCACAATCAGTCACACTCATGTTGAGATATTTTCATGAAGCATTTGTCTCTACTCCCTAATAGCAGGATCATGAGATTAGAGTTAGAGCTGGAAGGAACCATGGAAGTCATTAAACCTGATCCCATAATTTTCAAGATAAGAAACTTGGATTTAAAACTGAAAACTACCTTAGAAATTATTCAATCCAGGGCAGCTAGGTGGCATTAATGGATAAAGCACTGGCCCTGGAGTCAGGAGTACCTGGGTTCAAATCCAGTCTCAGACACTTCATAATTACCTAGCTGTGTGGCCTTGGGCAAGCCACTTAACCCTGCTTGCCTTGCAAAAAAAAACTTAATAAAAAAAGAAATTATTCAATCCAAGTCTTCAATTTCCAAATGAGAAAACTGAGGCACAAAAAAAGTTAAATCATTTAGTAATGGTAACAGAGGTAATAAATGACAGAGCTGTGATTCAAACTCAAATCCACTAACTTCAAATCTAGAACCCCACATTATACAGTATTACCTCTGTTGAAGCTTTGATTATCCTCTTCTTTTTTTTTTTTAGGTTTTTTGCAAGGCAGTGAGGTTAAGTGGCTTGCCCAAGGCCACACAGCTAGGTAATTATGAAGTGTCTGAGACCGGATTTGAACTCAGGTACTCCTGACAGGGCCGGTGCTCTATCCACTGCACAAGATTATCCTCTTCTACTCATCATCTTCCTCTTCTTTTTCTTCCTCCTCCTCCTCTTCTTTTCTTTTTATTATTTTTCCTCTTCTTCTTTTGAATAATTTTGATTCCTTATTAGGTCTCTTTATTTTGAAAGTTCTCTATTCCATGCATTTGGGACAGAACTATTCTGTTCAGCAAATCTTGTGATTTTACTCAGTCTTTATCCTCGATCTTTCTGTTACATTTGATATTATTAAGGTTCATTAGTAGTAGATGGTAAATGCCATCTAATAAATATCTTTCTTATATTTTACAGATTAATGCTAGATCTGTGATGAGACTGTAGGCAACAATCCAATCTATGATAGCTCCAATACAATTTATTTTTAATTGTATTTTGGAGATTTTTGAAATCTGTGTTTATACTATGAAGATTTATAGCTGTTTATGAAAGCTAATGAGAATTTTTGATTATGTAATAATGTTTTTCTAGGTATTCTGAATATACTAAATTTTGTTTTTTTGTTGTTGTTGTTGTTTTGATGTGTTGTTACAAAGTTTCTGATGCCTTCTTGTATAATTTCTTTGGAGTAAAATATTCCCAGTAAGGAAATTCCCTTTATCATTGCATCTGATTTTCTTTGCTTATTCAATTAGTCATTCCCAACTCTTAGAGATTTTCTTGGGAAAGATAGTAAAGACATTTGACATTTCCTTTTCCAGCTCATTTTATTGATGAGGAAACTGAGGCAAATAGGGTTAAATTACTTGTCCAAAAGTCACACACAGCTAGTAGGTGTCTAATGCTAGATTTGAACTTACACCAACCTTGCTGGAAGGCTGACAGACTAGCCACTGTACCACCTAGTTGCCTGAAATGCATATGAAATCTTTCTGCAACATGTTATCTCAGAGAGCTACCTGGGAAACTGAAAAATTTAAATGACTTACCTAAGATTATCCTCTTGACTTAATATTATGATCACTTTAGATAACTCTTGCCATCCTCACTTTGGGCAGCTTCCATCACTCAGTTCATCTATTCCTGTTTCTGGACTTTCAAATGCAATTGGAAGAATTAGAAATCCGTTTTTACCTAGAATTAAAAAAGTAATTCTTTCAACCCCCAGCTAGACCCACAATGCTGCACAAAAGTATTGTGTTTTTTTATTATTATTATTTTTGTTGTTGTTATTATTATTATTATTATTGTTATTATTCATCCTTAATCAATTACCAAACACATTTTTCTCAGAGACTACTGCAAACCATTTCTAATTTCCCTAAACCTTCATCTCCCTTTCTCTCTTTAAGGTCAATTAACATGCTGCCTCAACTGTTTTTCATTTTTGTCTTTGTATAATCAGAGCCACACACAGGATTAGTTGTCATTTAATAAGTGATTTTAGCAATGGGTGATATTGGTACACCCCTGATATTTTAAAAACTTCTTTGTGTCTTCATCTATCTTTCCCTTCCTTTCTAAGAGAAAGAGGTGGACCTCCTCTTTGCCAGAACTGGTTCTATGTTTTTTCTTTCTCTCTTTGACTCCTGCCTCCTCTAAGACCTTGCTCCACAGTCTTTCCTCTTGAATCTTCACCACTGGTTCCTTCTTTTAACCTACAAATATAAACATCCCAATCTTAATAAAACTTTCATCAAAGCTGCTATCCTTCAAGTTACTGTCCTGCCTCTCTTTTCTTCTTACCAATAAACTTCTAGAAAGAATAAACTAGACTCACTCCTGGTCCATCTCACTCACTTTCTCTTAACTTGAATTCATTATGATTTACATCCTAATCATGATACTAAAACTTCAACAAATCTTGTAATTTTGCTCAGTCCTTATTCTCCATCTTTCTCTTCCATTTTGATATTATTAAGGTTCATTAGACACCTCAAAGACAGCATATCCAAAATTAAGTTCATCATCTTTTCCCCAAAACCTGTCCCTATCTATTACTACCTTCTCTACAATTTTTAGGGCACCACCATGACACCAGTAATGCATGCTCAAAACTTTAGCATCATCTTGTCTCTTCCTCCACTTCACCATATTCAAATAACTGCCAACTTCAATCAATTGTACCCCAACAATATTACTTATCAAGTCTTTCTTTCCATTACCATTATCCTTTTTCTTTTATTAAATTAATTTATTTCAGATATGTACATGTATATTTTTAAGTTATAAAATTTCCTTCCACCCTCTCTTCCCACCTTCCTCCCCACAGTAGCGAACAATCAGCTTAGCATTGTGCATTCATATTTTGATAAACATATTTACAGATTAGTAATTTTCAGTATGGGCAAATAGGATTAAGGGAAAGAGACATAAGAGATAATTTTTACAAAGTGTTCATCAGATTCTGAAAGGTTAGTTTTGTTTAGTTTTGCTTTGTTTTTTTCTGGATGGGGATAATATTGTCCATAGCCAGTCTAATACAGCTATTCTTGCTCAATGGACTGCTAAGAGGAGCTACTCCCATGTTGTTGATGTGTACATTGTTCTCGTGGTTCTACTCCCTTCACTCAGCATCTGATCCTGTAAGTCATTCCATGCTTCTCTGACCATTTATAATTTCTTATAGAACAATAGTATTCCATAGTATTTATGTACTATAACTTGTTTACCATTCCCCAATTGATGGTCATCCCCTCAATTTCCAATTCTTTGTCACTACAAAAAGAGTTGCTATGAATATTTTGGAACATGTAGGACTTTTTGCCTTTCCTATAATTTCTTCTGGATATGGACCTAGAATTGGAATTGCTGGGTCAGAGGATATGAATAGTTTTATTGTTCTTTAGGCATAGTTCCATACTGCTCTCCAGAAAGGTCATTACCACTATCTTGCAAGAATGTGTACCATGTTTATTCCTCCACCATCACATGATTGTATTGCTACTCATTATTGCAATGGTCTTCTTTCCTTTTGTCTTTATCATCTCCAATATATTCACAGCTACTTTCATTTTTATTTCTTATACATATCACTTCTACCATCAGCTACCACTTTATTTTCCCCCAATCTTATTCCATATGCTTCCCCTCTGTTTACTCTAACTTGAGGCAACTTGAACTGTATAGAATAGTGGAAAGAGCCCCTGCTTTGAAGTTGAGGACCTGAGTTCAAATTATGTTTCTATAATATACTTGTGTGAGACTTTGAGCAAGTTACTTAATATCTCTAGTCTCAGTTAACTACAGGTTTTCTAAAGTACCTTCTAGTTGTAAATGATATAAATTGTATTGCTTCTCCCCATAAATGCTCTTCCCATATATCCTAAATTCTTCTAAGACTGAATATTTGTGTATCTGTTGTTATATAACTAAAGCCCAAGGACTGCTATGTAGTTCAATGAAAAAATAAATGGATGAATTAATGAGTATATGGAAAAGTATTTATCAAATGTTTATTATGTGCCTGGCCCTGTGCTAAGTGCTAAGGATACAAATGTCTCCTCCCTCTTGGAGTTCATATTCTGGTAGGAGAAAATCACATATAAAGGACAGAGCAAAGAATAGGGGGGAAATCCCAGAAGATCTGGGAGTTTTGGAAATGAAAGAAGGTGACAGTTTGGATATAGCTAGGAAATATTATTAACAAAATTAACCAATGTCACACTCCAAAGTTACACATCTAGCTGTGGTCCCTGAGGTCAGTTTTGTGGTATGGCATCATGAAATAGTGGACAAAGTATTAGAATGAAAGTCACGAGACCTAGATTTGAGTCTAGAGGGTCTGCCACTTGCTAGCAGTGTGACTTTAAGCAAATCACTCATAATCTATGAATTTTATCTTCCTTACTCCTAAAATAAGAATAATAAGAATAATAATAATAGTTCTGCTAATGTGGCAGAGCTCTTAAGAACTATTTTGTAAAGACTAAATTGCTATGTCAAATGAGCTATTATCTTGAAATGAACTAAGGTATAATATAAAACTTTTGACAAAAACCTCTCTCATAATCCTTCCTTCATTTTCTATAAATTCTGACATTATCAGGATTAGAGAGGCACAATAGACATTTTCAGAAGTCTACTGTAACAATCTTTATTACCAAGAAAAATAATGAGGGCATATTAGAAAGCACTGTCAACTTGAAAAGAACATCCATCCTCACCACCACGAGATTCAGGACAGGTAAAATTCAGAAAGGAGAAGAGAATACTGCAGACAGGATATAGCCTTGGTGTCTTGGAGACAGCATGAGACAACAAACAAGGACCAGCCAGTGAGGGAAATGAGCCCAAAGAAGGAACTCTGGATGACTGGATGCTTAGTAGAGAATAAGACACAAGTTCAAAATTCAACCTCAAACATTCTCTGACTCTGTGACCCTGGGCAACTTAACTTCTGTTCACCTAAGTTTCCTCAACTGTAAAATGGGCATAATAATAGCACCTTCCTCTTCAGTCTGGTCCCTACAACAGCTCTCATCCAAGAGGTTCTGCAGTGTCTAGAATTTTATAGATATGTTATGATGTTATAACTATGAGTCACAAAATATTAGTCTTCAAAGATTGAAAAAAAGTATCGTTGATAAACCATAGTCAGTCACTCATGGGTTCATGAAAAAAAGAAATGTCACAATGAGGTTACAGAGAGGATCAAGGGAAATAATATTTGTAAAATATTTAGCATTGTATCTGATATATAATAGGTTCTTAATAAATACTTATACATTTTTCCTTCTATTCCCTTTCCTAATTCTAGGAATACTGGCCTGGACAACTCTCTATAGTTCTGGTCTACCTTTAGAGGTGTATGCTAGGCATCTCCCACTTGTTCCACATTATGCCTCTGTCTTCTGATAATGGATATGGAAAAAAAAGTTAAACTAGTATAGCATTTATTTCAAAGGAAACCTTACAAGCTCACAAATTTTCAATAATGTATATGAAATTATCTAGAAAATAAGTCTACCTCAGCACTCATTATAGTAAGATTTGTAAGGTGACTTTGGGTCATATTTCTCCATTTAAAGTTTTAAATAACTTCATTTTCAAAAAAAAAAAAAAGATCATGCACCAAACAGTTTTTGATTATCAATGTGCGCTAGATTTTCATTTCTGCATTAGAAAAAGTTATTTGTACATTATCACTAAATTCATTAACTAAAAGCAATCATTTAAACATGTCAGATTCTTGAGAGAGCTTGATAGAATTTGAATCTGCTCTTTTTTTTCCCCTTTAAAATATTACTTTAAGAAACTTACATTATGCAGAAAACTATAGGAAACATGGCCCTTAAAATGACTGAGGATGATTGAAAGGGGCTAGTTGTTATTTTCATTTCCATCCTTTTTTGCTTTCGTTGGCAAGGGCTACTGGTTTCTTTTCAGGGTGATCTTTGATATTGTTCTGGCACAGACCTTAAAAAATAATTCTATTATTATATGAAACATAAGCTAAAAGTTCAAGAAAAAATTATGAATTCCATGTTGCTTATCTACATTAAATATGATAGTTGACAAAGTTTGTCATTATTATTTATATTGGAAAGGACTTTAATAGATATGATGAGTATAGCCTACACTAATATAGGCCATAGTCCATCTTGTCTGATTTTTGTTCATAGATTTCCATAATCCTTCATAAAAGATCAGCCAACTTCAGTAAAAGTTTTCATCATGTTAGATTTTAACTTTATGGACATATAATTTAAGGGCATATTAAGATCATAAGGATGTATAATTTCATCAATGTAGTTATGCCCTCCACTAATTCAGATCATAATTCCTTTAGGATTTCTTAGATTAAGTGTCCAAATATGTTGTGCCCATAAAATTCATCACCTTGTGGTCAACCTGATAATTAGATTATGTTCATTACTCAAACAGATTGATGATCTCAGTATTTCCTCCAACAATAAAGGTTCCAAACCATTCAGACCTGTCCATCCTTTTGTACCCTTTTCCATGACCTTTCAAAAATTCACAATAGGAAGTCCACTCCACCTATAGGGACCTTTCTCATAAGGATGCCAGTTGAGGACATCAACTGTTTATGGTTTATTACTGGTACTCATTTTCAAATCTTAAATACTAATATTATGTGCCTTACAGGCATGCCACATAAAATCAAAACCCAAACATTACAGTACCTCTTAGATAAGATTTATAAACTCCAAAGAGTTTTTCCTAATCATTCATTAAGGGAAAACCAAGTAAATGAATGCCTGTTTTCCAAAGACTCTAGACCAGGGGTGTCTAACCCGTGACCTTCAGGTCACATGCAGCCCTCAAAACTTGACTTTATTGTATTATTATATTTTTGTTATTATATTCATTGGTAATATGGATTACATTGTAGTCACAAATAAACATTAAATTTTATATGCAGCCCTTGATAAGTTTTGTTGGTCAATACCACCCAGGGGAGCGAAAGATTAAACGTGCCTAGATAATGATATGTACTAAGATGGATAAATTTATAGAATTTATCCATCAAAGACAATGGCCATAGCTAGCATACAATAACACTTTAAGATTTACAAAGTGATTTACATATATTATCTCATTTGATTTTCATAATGACTTTGTGAGATAGGTGCTTTTATCTTAATTTTATAGATGAAACAACTGAGGCTAAGAAAAAATAAGTGAATTGATCAGAATCACAACTAATAAATGTCTGAGATAAGATTTAAATTCAGATACTCCTGACTCAGGGTCAATGATTCACTATGCCAATCTACTTTATATTTTCTTAGTCAGTCAATTAGTCAACAAGTATTTGTCAGTCATGTAGTATGTGCCAGTCACTGTACTTAATGCTGGAGAAAAGAAAGACAGTACCTGTCTTCAAGGAGTTTATAGTCTAATGATAAAAGTCAATATACAAAAGGAAACTGAAAAGAAGGGGAGAGCAGAAGTTATTCAACTTGGGGGCATCATGGAGTTCAGTTCCAGGAGTGCAAGTTGGTAAGAGTTGACTGGTCTGTAAGTCCTCTTTAAATGGAAGCTTTGGGAGGAGTTCTTTGCTCCACCCTCCAGCTCTCCAATCAGAGAGGCAGAGGATAATGATGGTACTAATGAGGAATTAGTACCAAAACTGATGGAGTCTTGAAGAATGATGAGTTTCAGGATGAGTTTTCCTGGGGGCATGATGGGGTATAGTCCAAGCAGTACAAGCTACTGGGAAATGAATGTACTACAAATGAACAATGAATTGGGACCAGAACTGAACAGGAGGAAGAGAGTGATCTGGTTTTGCCTTTAGGAAATTTAGCCAAGTGTTTTTAGTGACCCCAAACTTCTCCTTGAAAGAAAGGCTCACTTTTCAATTTTAATATTCTATCGGTAATTAGATTATACCACATTTAAAATCAAATGCCTAAGAAAATGACAGCTAAATACAGAAAAGGGACTGCAATAACTGAATAAAAACTCTAACATGAGAAGAGCCTATTATTATAAAAAAAGAGTACTACCAAATATAGTGAGTTTCTTAATAAACAGGAGTTTCTTAATATTTTTGTTTTTTAACACATGAAGATTAGGTCTATGGAAAAAGTTGCAGCAATGGAAGAAATCTGTATGTTTTAGGAAAGTTTAGTTCAATTAAAGATTTGTTTTTGTTGGAAATAGGATGACTCACTGAAGGAAGAGCAAAAATAAATCTGAAAAAATATCAAATAAACTTTTTAGACAACCTTCTTATAGTTTGTGAAAGAAAATGCTCTTCCATCTTCAGAATTTTAAAGGGTAGTATAAATCTGGATACCAGAACCATTTCAACCCTAGCTATTAGGGTTATTTTTTCCTAATTTCAGTAACCCACCCCCACCCCAGTCCCATTATTCAGAGCAATAGATATACTGTTAAGACCATATACATTTATTTGCACTGTTCACCTCTCAATTTTAGAACTAATTTTAAAGCATTCCAAAAAGACAGTTCTAAGGTTGTCTGCTTAATGCATGAGAAAAGAGTGTGCTCCAGGGTGCTACAGTTGTAAACTGTCCTCACCCAAAATGAGTTTTCAAGATCAACCTCAGAAAGACTAGAACCTGGGAGAGATTAGAACCCTTAGTGAAATAAATGTGAGAAATGGTCATACATAAACAAAGGTTGGTGAACATAGCATTTGGAGTCAGAGGGTCTAATTCATCATCATCATTATTATTTTTTTATTATTATTATAAAATGAGTAATTAGGGATAGATGATCTAAATTCTAACTGTAAATCTTATGACTCGGCCTACAGGTTTAAAGGACACAAAAAGAATAAAGTATAAATTAAAATAAAATTGGACTTATAGCTGTCTAAAAGTTTTAGTTCTCAGAAGACTGCAAACCTCACACTTATGAATAAACTATCCCCTACTGGCTCTACTTATGAGGTTGGAGAAACAGCTCCATAAGGACAAGTAGCTCAGAGCAAACTACCCAGCCTTAATATAGGTATCAGAGAAACAAGAAGTCCCTCCCCTTGGGACACATATAGTTCACACTTCCAACCTTTGCTCCCTATATAGTTCAATGCAGCCCCTGGGAGTTTCAGACCTTTATTTCCCAGGGTTTAAATAAAAGCTTATAAATATGTGTATATTATCAGAATAGGTATACATTAAAGAAAATGCAAATATAGACAAATAATTTTTTTAAACACACATATTCCAGAGGTTCAACCTGTCAGGGGGAATTTCTATGAGATCCTTAGCCAATCAACAAGTATTTATTAAGTGTTTATTATGTACCAGGCATGTGTGTCAGTACTCAAAATTTAAAAAAAAACAAAAACAAATAGTAATAAAGACAGTCCTTATCCTCAGGGAGTTTACATTCTTAAAGAAGACAAAAAAAATGAAAACGGGGGTAAGAGTAACAATGCCAGATACCAAGTCAGCCTCCATGAGGCAAGGTTGGAAGGGCATCCTGTTTGATGATGAGGTTGGAAAATCAAGTGCTGATATACTCTAATTAAGGAACCTTAAAAGGGCAGGAAGGGATCTTGATAGTAAAGGGTCAGGGGCTTACATCCACCATACCAAGTGTTCCAGAGTAGGTGGGCTGAAGTTCATAATAATAAATTGCCCAATCCAGCCTATTAACTGATTATTAACTACCTACTCTGTGCAAAACAATGGCTAGCTATTAAATCTTGCTCAGAAGTCTTTTTCCTAATATTTTCCATATATATATATATATTATCTTTCCATATATATAATTATATATATAATCCATATATATAATATATTATACATATATAGTATCTGTATTTTTTAATAGTTAAGAATTGTTCTGTTAAGTCTGAAGCTTCTCTCTATCAGAAAGGGGAGGACATTGATTGGTTAACTTTTAGCCAAAAACATCCTGTGTTTTCAACCTCATGAGGCTTCCTGATTTCTTTTCAAAAAAAATGGTCATTTAGTGTTTAAACGTTCAAATCACTTCAGACTTTCCTTGTCTTCCTCTTAATTTTGTGACATTTTGTATAAATTCTTTGTCCTTTTCATCTCTCTTGCTCCCACATTCTTTGGTTTCGGCCCCCACACTGCCTTTATCCTTCCTTTGCTGCAATGTTTTCTCTCTTCCTCATGCATTTATTGTCCCTGGTTGGCTCTTTCATTGCTTTCCCAACTGTTCTGTTGGCATATGAAATACCCCTGAAGCAGCTGTTCTCATTTCCCATGCTACGTCATGCAAAGCATTCAAAGGGTTGCTGTTTTCACATTTTTCTCTGGTAAGACAGCCCCTTTCCTCCTTCCTATCCCAGTCCACTAGAAATAGCCCTAATTTAAACCATCTGAAAAACGGAGTGTTAAAGCAAGTTGTATATGGAGGATTGGCTGTATGCTTGCCAAATTCAGAATTGCTATTTTTGATTCTGTAAAGTGGAATCAAGAGATACTTTTCTTTTTTTTTAATTTTAAGTTTTTGTTTTGAAGGTTCCTTAATTGAAGGACTTAGGGAAAGGGGTGAAAAATGTCATAAACTAGAAAAATGATGTCAGATTGCCTATAAATCATATGTTTTTTGCACAGATGCATTACCCTTTCAGAGAGTGGAAAATTTCAGCTTATTGTGCTGCTGATGCAAAACCTTTGTTCTATGTGACATTGTATTCAACTTAGGTTGCAGAAACAATCTGCTTCGAAGACTCAAAAAGAAATAGCACTTTTTAAAATTATATTTTTTTTCAGATGTCATTTGGGTCAAAGGTTTCAGAAATGTAGCTTTCGTGGAAGCCAGAAGGTTACAACCCTGCAGATGAAATAATAGAGGTCAGAATAGTAAATTTGCCCAAAGGCAGCCAACTGCAGTCCTTCATCTAAGCCTGGAAAGGGATCAGACCGTTGAAGAGATGCACCTTGCATACAGAACACTGTATGTGTAGTAGTCACTTAATGCATGTTGAGTTTAATCATTTCCATCCTATTCTTAGGAATGAAATGTCTTTGTCTAACCCCACACTACTTTCCTAGTGTGTGAGATATCAAAATGAATGTGGTGCTTGGAGAGTGGAAATTCTACAGTATTAAATTTGTATGTCCATGGAAGAATTCAATTAAATTAGAAAGTTCAAGGGAAGTACTGAATTATAATATTCCCTTTGCAAGAAAAGATTGTAGCAAAGGACCAGTTTATCTGCACTAGGAAAAACAAATGGAGTAGGAATCTAAACCATCAAGTTAGGGCAAAAGAAAAAAGAGTGACTTTCCTATGTAACATTTATTTTACCAGTCCAAAGCACTGGTCATAACAAAAGAAGCAAAGTTATAAAATTTCAGTGTTTAAAGATGACTGCTGATAATTTGAACTAAGGGACTTTAAGTTCAATGTATTTGGAGGCAAGAGGGTATTAAACAAATCTTTGTTAAAATACAGAGAGACAATATTATTACCTCCAGAAAAGAAATACGTGTGTATTACTACAGTATTTCTGAGAAGAAAATCATAATCCACAGAATCTGTCAGTCAATCAATCCATTTATTAAATGTTATGCTACATAGAGCAGATACAAAGACAAAAGTAAACAGCCCCTGTTCTCAGGTTGCTTACATTCTATTTCAAAATATATATGTATATATAATGTATTTATGTATGTATATGTGTATACATGCAAAGATATATATGTGTGTACACATATATATGTATATATGTGCAAAACAGGTACATATTTAGGTATAAAATATGGAAAATAAATACAAGACCTTTTTGCTATTTTTTGCTCTTGCCGGAAGAAGGAAAAGTATGCAGGAATGTTAACAGCCCTAGGAATGATCAAAAAATGCTTTCATGACCATGGTAGCACTAGAATCCAGTCTTGAAGTTAACTAGGAATTCTAAAGGGATAAAAGAGAAAAGGTAATACTTACAGCCATGAAGGACAAAGGTTCAGGTGAGAGCCAGAGTGTGGCATACAAGTAATGTTACAAAAGGTCTATTTGGCTAGTCTATAAGATCAATCAAGAATAAACATGTTTCTATCCATTATGTTAAACTTTGGGGATAGAATATGAGATAATAGGTAGTTCCTGCCTTCAAGGATTTCACAGTCTAATGAGGAAGACAACAAATATGTTGTAATATTTTGGCCTTGAAGAAGACCATGATATCAGGGGAGGTGATGCCATGACAAGCACATGAATTGGATTTGAGTGAAGGGGTCCTGAGCCAAATCACCTGAGCTCTCATCACCTCCTCTAGAGCCATCTGGGTCCAGTAGCCAGATATGAAACAGGATAACTGGAGATGACCCTGGATGTGAGGCAATCTGGGTTAAGTGACTTGCCTGAGGTCACACAGCTAATAAGTGTCAAGCATAGAGGAGGGAAAACATTCCAGGGATGGGGGGATACCAAAAAATGCATTCCAGGCATGGGGGAGAATCAAAGAAAATGTCTGGCACCAAAAGATGGAGTATCTTGTATGTGGAACAGCAAGGAGGCAAGTGTCACTAGATGAAAGACTATGTGTTTAGGACTAAGCTTTGAGAAGACTGGAAAGATAGAAGGGGGTGAGGCTTTGAATGGTAAGATTTTTATATTTAATTCTATTACCCTGGAGGTGATAGAAAGACACTGGAGCCTATTTAGTAGGAATTAGCATGATTAGACCTGCACTTTAGGAAAATGTTGTTTGTCTTTTGTTCATCAGCCTCACTCTTCTCCAGAGTCATCAAAGTTCAGTGGCAAGACAAATATTAAGATGACTGGGGATGATATTGGTCTTTCTAATTGACCATTTAGTCATTAACGGGTCATTTAGCAGGCTATTGCAATTAGTCCAGGTATGAGGTGATGAGAAACTGTACCAGAGTGGTAGTCGTGTCAAAAGGAAAGAAGGCAGCCAACTTCATTGCAGTGAACTTCATTATCATCTTGTTTTAAGAAACTGACACAATTGCCCCATCCTTCAGTGACCACCACCTTGAGCAATCAGCAGTCATCAACATCCCAGCAAGATCTTTTACCAATAAATAGCTTTCTATCCCACTGAAGATGGATGATGGCTGGCATTTTTTTTTAACAATGAAGTATTTTTAACTAAGATATGTACATTGTTTTATTAGACATAATACTATAGCTAATAGACTAAAGTATAGTGTGCAAGCATATGTATTGGAAAACCAAAAAATTGAATGACTTTATTTTGCTTTATTGTAGTGGTCTGGAACTGAACCCTTAATATGTCTGAGTTATGTCTGTAATGTAAAATTAGATTAGGTCCAGTCTATAAAAGACTTTATGTGCCAAAGGACTTTTTATATGTAAACCCAGAGGTAACTGGGATCTAGAATCCATGTGAGTTTATTGAGTAATGATGAATAGAAATGCACCTTAGGAAAAGCACTTTGAAAGCTTTGTGGAAGATAGATTGCATTACAGAGATTGATAGCCTTTGCTATCAAAGAGGGGGTACTAAGGGCATGAACTAGGGTATTGGCACTGAATATGAAGAAAAAGAGACAGGTGTAAAAGATTGAGATAGAAATGACACAATTTGAAAGGTAGTTGGATATAGGATGAGTCAAGAATGATTTTCGGGTTGTGAAATGGGTGATTAAAAGGTTGATGGTACCTTCAAGAGAAATTCAGAATTCTTAAAGAATAGTTTTGAATGGAAAGATAATGAGTTCTGTTTAGTACATGTTGAGTTTAAGATGCAAAGAAAATGGGTCTATGGTTTCATTTGTTAGCCAACAAATATTTAGTAAGAATATACTATGTATAGGTACTGTGATAAACATTGAATCATAGGGTAATCTATGATTTGCAT
Source organism: Macrotis lagotis (assembly GCF_037893015.1). Taxonomy (NCBI): domain Eukaryota; kingdom Metazoa; phylum Chordata; class Mammalia; order Peramelemorphia; family Peramelidae; genus Macrotis; species Macrotis lagotis. The sequence goes on from NC_133658.1 coordinate 526,504,869, forward strand.
ATGTTTTAAATTTAATAAAAAGGTAAGTATGTTATTTTTTCTATTTTTGACACTTATCACAAGAATATAATGGTTCATCTATCTCCCATCTCCTTTATCACAATTAATGAACCTTGTGTTTCAAAGAAAACTGAATAGAATAGCTGAAATCCTGAAATAAGATTGATTTTCTTTTGTTGGTTTAGTAACAGTGATCTAGTAATAAATACAATAGGAACATATATAAGTTTTCTCACAATGTTTCCTTATGACCAACCATCAACAGGGCATGTCAAGACTTGGAGAGCAATTGAACATAAAAAAATGAGGGAAAAAAAGTAGTAAAAAATGACCTTCTAAGACTTTAGTCTTATGAAATAAGGAAATGATAGTTCTCTTAACAGTAATTGGGAAACAGCAGAGGGATTGACTTAGAATAGACAGGTTTTAAATGGAAGTTCCTCCAGATGAAGATATATTGATAGCAAAAATATAAGACAAGAGGTCGTATGAAAGGTTGAAGTTGTAAATATTGATTAAATAAATGATTTAGTAACAGTTTTAAATAACTTTATACTTTTTTGAAAAGATACTTGATACAATGGGTGGAGAGGTGACATAAAAGTAAAAGAAATCTGGGTTCAAGGCCCAACCTTGACACATAATAATATTACAAACCCTAAGCAATTTATTTGACTTTTCAGGACTCTCAGTCATGTCTAGCAATAAGTTACTAAGAAGGTCCTGAATGCACTGCTTAAGGTTTTCTCCACCAGCATTTTCTTGCCAAAGAAATCACAGATCTGTTCCCTATTATTCTAATATTCCATGAGTCTCTATAACAACTTTCAATGTAGAAAGTGAAATAAGTATTAGCTACTTTAGACAGCTGAGGGAGATGAAGAAAATGGGGTTTAGAGAGATTAAGTGAATTACTCAAGATTACATAGGTGGTAGATGGCAGAACCGAACCTTGAAACCTGGCCTTCTTCCAAATCCACTGTTCCTACTGAAATGTAAATGTGCATCTCTCCTCCACTTAGAAATGAGCTGGGGAATCATGGTGGAATCAGAGGGTCATAACCACTTCTTTATGGATTCTAATACTTTTACTTTAAACTATACACATATGAAACACATTTTTATTTGGGGGGGGGGGTTGAGAAACACATTTTTAAATAACCTGTTTCTCCTTTGTTAAAACTTAGAGATTTGTAGGTATAAGAAGTCTATACCTGTCTCTGTGGAATTTGTATGGACTGAAGAGGGAGATAAGAAAGTAATAAGAATGACAATAGAAAAGAATGATAAGACATACAGGTTAATAAGATCATTTTTACCAACAGCTGCCCATGTTGGCAGGAAAAAGATCTAATGACTTTTAAATTCCACCCCCTCTATAATCTTGGCATTCTTTTCTGGTGAATTGTTGCTTGTATTTCTCTATTATTTTACTTTTTTTTTTTACATTTCTCTATTCGCTTTAAAAGAAACCCATTTTCTCCTAGATTTTTTCCTTTGTTTCAAACAGTTCCCAAATGTTCTTTTAAGATATATATAGAGAGTAGGTGTGAGTTAAGTGACTCTATCAGATTATTAGTAAATATAAAAGGATATAGAAATGCTATGGGAAAACACTCAGAATTCTAGTTGTACCTTACCATTAGAGGCAGATCATACTAGAAATTCTATGCGATAAAGTTTTCTACAGGGTTATGGCCATTAACTATGATAAAAAAAAATCTTGAAAATTTCATTTTGTATTTTTCTTAAATCAACTCAAACATGAGTCATTACATAATGTAAAAAAGCAATGTTGCTACCATGTGACTGTCAAGTCCCTTACTTCCTTTTATCTTGAGTCATATTTAAGAAGAGCCATGGTTTTTAGAAACAAGGTATATCTTCAGCAGGCCCCTACTTATAAATAATTTTGTAGACCAAATTATAGCCTTGTATTGTGCTACATAGTTATATGTGCATATACAAAGTAAAGAGATGAAGTAAAAGGATGGCCTGTCTTCTTCAAAGATATTTCTTCTAAGATATATTCTGCCAGAGATATATCACAATGGTATCACAATGGATAGAATTACAGGCCTGAAGTCAGCAATATCTATTTGTGAGATGCTGGGCAAGACACATAACCTCTGCTTGCCTCAGTTTCCTCATCTATAGTATATTATCACAAATTACGAATTATAGAAACATATACTTCCCATGATAATAATAGTAAGATGATTAGCACACATAGTGTACATTATATAAACGTTAACTATTATTATATTCAGTTAGATTGAGGAAACAGTTATGGTGACTGGATGAGAGTTCGATTCACTCCTTCATTCAGCAAACATCAAGTTCCTAGTGTTTCTAGAGCACTAGGCTATAATGGTCCTGTCTTTCAAGGTGATTACAGGCTAGCAAGGAGCAACATACAAATAATTGTGATCTTTAAAAATAAATGATTAATACATTAAAAATCCAATGTTTGGGGCAGCTAGGTGGTACAGTGGATTGAGCAACAGCCCTGGAGTCAGGAGGACCTGAGTTCAAATTCAGCCTCGGACACTTAATAATTACCTAGCTCTGTGACCTTGGGCAAGTCACTTAACCCCATTGCCTTACCAAAAAAAACTAAAAAAAAAGTCCAATGCTTGAATGGACTAACTGCTTAATACATGATTGTTGACTATCTGACTGGAGTCTGAGCCACTTGCTTGTTCCTGACCTCTGAAATTTGCTTGTCTGTCTGCTTTGATGCTTGCATTTGTTTCTGACACTGCTTCTCCAAAAGATTCCTTTTATGATGACTCCTGGTATTTGCAAACTCCTTAATTATCCCCAAACATTTTTAACTGTGGTATAGAACAGTGGTTTCTAAGTCAAGTGAGTCAAAAGTTCCAATATTCAAATAATTATATATGCACAATAATCAAAGAATTCTAAAGGACTAGTGAGGGGAAAAAACCATCACAAGTCCTTTAGAATTCTTTGATTAGTGAGAAGGAACTATGATGTCTGAATGCAGACCAAAACTCACTACTTTATAGTTTTTAAATTTATTTTATATATTATTTTTCCCCTTTCAAGCTTTTTTTTCGCTTTTTGATTTGATTCTTCTTTCATAACATGATTAATATGGATAAATGTTTAAATAGTTTTACATGTATAACCGATATTAGATTGCTTTCTGTCAGGGGGATGGGGGAAGGGAGGAAAGGAGAACAATGTGAAATTCAAAACCTTACCAAAAAAAATGATTGTTGAAAACTATTTTTACATACAATTGGAAGAATGAATAAATATTTTTAAATTATATATATATATATATATATATATATATATATATATGATTTATACAGGATAGATAAGGGGTAATCTCCAAGGGAAGGCACTAGCAGTGGTGGGGAATGGTTCAGATGAGTTTTGAAAGAAACTTAGAGAAGTCAATAGACAGTGGTGAGGAGAGAATTCCAAGGTGGCGATGGGGTTTGTGGGGGAGAGGGAAGGTCTGACTAGTATTGAGACAGAGAGTTGGGGGATAGAGGAGGTTAAGCAAGATTGCAAGATTTACAAGAGAGCAGGGTGGCTTTAACTATCAGAAGTAATAAGATTTAAAATTACAGGCATGGATCTGCTAGGCAAGATATCAGTAATTATAACAAAGGGATATGAACCTTATTACAAAGTCAAAGACTGTCTGAGCTGAAGGCTTTTTATATGATTCCTGTCAAGACAGGATCTAGTGTCAGGGCAAGGGCAAGACTGAACCTGCAGGTGTAAATGAACAGTGCAGTGGCTACAATGACAGAACTATAATTTTTTTTTTTCCCAAACTGAATTCATTCAAGCAACATTCATTAAATGCCTATTGCATGGGCTAAGTGCTAGGGAAGGGACAAGGTTCAGCTTGCTGGTAGGTTCTGCTACAGGCTGGTCAAAGTGTGAGAAAAGCAGATTAACAGATAGATTTTGACATGCTATTTCAAAGTTTGAAATAATAATAATAGGGTTAAAGGTAATAAAAGATGAAGGATACTAGCAGCTTTGCATCATCATGAAATTTTTTTCCTGAATGAAAGAATCAAAAGAACAATGCTCTTTTTTCCTTTGTTTCAGTTACATGCAAAGGTAGTTTTCAATATTCATCTATTTGCAAGTTTATGACTTCCACATTTTTCCACCACCTTCCCTTTCCTCCCCCTCCCAATGTCAGAGAACAATCTGGTAAAAATCACACATGTACAATCATGTTTAACATATTTCCATAGTAGTCATTCTGTGAAAGAAGAATTAGTACTAAGGAGGGGAAAAAAACATGAGAAAGAAAGGAAAGCCATAAAAGAAAATTTTT